>NW_027361696.1:88820000-89420000 GCF_039654945.1 Dendrobates tinctorius | reverse complement strand
TTGGACAGACATAAAAACTTTTTTTCTTTCTTGAATAAAACCAGCAAATGGAACTGATTTTTCTTTATCTAACATTAAAGTCTAGAGAAATGATAATAAAGGCTCGTGCACATGACCGTATTTTAGGTCATCGGATTGCACTCGGACCAATGTTAGTCTATAGGGGCAGGGACATGTCCGATTTTTTTCCTCGGACCGAGTTTGATATCAATATTCAGATCGCACTAGGCCATGCAAGTCAATGAGTGCAAGGGAAACATTGGACTGCATCATGATCACAATCTGATCAAACTCTGATCAAAGTGTTATTTGCATAACTGACCAATTCTCTTGATTGATAGAATCTACACTCCTCTGCACTTCCGTTAACAGATGGTCAACAGTTAGACTGCCTTTTTTTTTAGCCCTTTCCCACAATTGGGGGTATAGTTATTTTCAATGAATTGTGCCCTTGCCATCCACAGACTGTACACAGTTCTGATCCTAGCACTTTAACCCCCCCAGACACTACTTTCATTAGTAACAGTGGCTTGAGAGGAGTTTGACAAAGCAATATCACTACCCTATATCAGCCCATCAACAACCAGCAAAGTGATCATGGGAGAGCTGCTATCTAGACAGTAGGCCTTAGGATACCGTCACACTTGGCGACGCACCAGCGATCCCGACAATGATGCGACCTAGTAGGGATCGCTGGTGCATTGCTACGAGGTTGCTGGTGAGATATCAAACAGTCAGATCTCAACAGCGATGCAGCAGCGATACAGAACGATACGACGGTCGTTGGGACTCTGTCTCTCAGACCTGTAGTATTGAGGTCGTTCGTCGTTGTCCCTGTCAAACAGCGATGCATGCTGGCCAGCGGGACACCAGCGATCAAAAAATGGCCCAGGACATTCGAGCACAATCAGCGACATCGCAGCAGGGGCCCGATCGCTACTATGTGTCACACGTAGCGAGATTGCAGGCGAGATCGCTGTTGCGTCACAAAATCGGTGACGCAACAGCGATCTAGCTAGCGATCTCGCTATGTGAGACGGGGGCTTTACAATGACCTCAGGGAAAACCATATCCTTCAACCACATATAACCCACCAGGATAAGGGCATGCTAGTCTATAGACCCCGTCTCACATAGCGAGATCGTTAGTGAGATCGCTGAAATGTCACAGATTTAGTGACACAACAGCAACCTCACCAGCGATCTCGCTACGTGTGACACATAGCAGCGATCGGGTCCCCGCTGCGATCTCGCTCATCGTGCTCGAATGTCCTGGGCCATTTTTTGGTCGTTGGTGTCCCGCTGGCCAGCATGAATTTTTGTGTTTGACGCCGACAAGCGACCTCGTTGGCGACTCAGAACTTAGAGACGCAGGCGTGAGTCATCAGAATAGCTGCTGACTCTGGTTATGTATGGTCATTTACCTGGTTCTATTAATTAAGCCTTTATTTTATGGGTATCCATGGTCTATATATTTTATATGATTTTGGTTATGTATGGTAATTTACCTGGTTCTATTAATTAAGCCTTCATTTTATGGGTATCCATGGTCTATATATTTTAATACTAAACTGATCTTTGTGTTATGGTCCCATATATGTAATGCGGTCTTGTGCCTTTTAGATTATGCACTTTTTTCTTGTGCCACTTTTCAATAAAGACAATCTTATAAATTTACAAATTTTGTATTTTATTATTTTATTATTTTTACACCCTAATCCCTGCTTGTTTCCACTTCCACCTATCTCAGTAGTTCTCAGTTCTATTGTATACCAGATGGTCTGCCATCTATTTATTTCAGTGGGGGTCTAATCAACCCTAAAAACATATATATAGATATACATGCTTTATTAATAATTTGGTATGGTGGTATCGATTTTGAACCCCTCTGTTTAATTTAATTTAACACTTTTCTAGCATTCTTCCTTAGCAGCATTTTTTATACTCCTGCCTAAAACTTTTACATACTTTTTAGTTTTGCATTTCGCAGTTCTATATGTAAAATAAGAAAAAAATACTATCAAGGAAAAGTATGAAATTAAGGGAGTAATTTCTGAAATATTTAGAAAAATAAATGAGGTGCATACTCTGTGTAAAGTGTTTTTTTTATGTAAAGCTACCTTTGATCTAGTAAAACATATTAAAATTGGCGGTCAACAGATTTCGACCCTGATTCATCAAAAGGGCAATTTTTTCTCTGATCTTGATGAGGGGTCGTGGTAGAGTTAGACACTCCCAATTCATTAAGCATTGCATGCCTCTTAATGAATCAGTAGCATCTGATTAGTGGTGTTAACCTCTGTCCATCATGCAAGAAATCTTACTCGAATGCTTGACTGGAGTAAGATTTCAGGCATAGGGAATGTCATGAATTGGATTAGCGGTGGCATCACGCCCCCATTTTAGCAAAGCCAGTAGAAACTTGCGTGAAAATGATAAAAGTCTCAAAATGTTTGTGCTACCTATAGCTGTGCCAAATTTTTGCATTTTTTCAAAACACTTTATTCCCAAATTCAAGCTAAATTTCTTTGATAAATTGGGTTAAGTTTCTTACAGTTCTGTATAGTTTTTTCATCTGCATACTGCAATTTGCTTCCAACATGATCTCTTCCGATCCGATTTCATGCAGCACAATGACCATATGAAGAAGTGCGCAAATCCAAAAAGTCATCCTTTATAATTTATTAAAGTCTGATCCTAAGTTGACTTCCAATATATGCAAAAACAGTAAGGTTGCACCATAATTTACCAAGAATGATTACTCTAGAAAATTGAAACTGCATTGATGCCATAGAAAATGGGATAAATTGAGAAAAACGCCTTATAATGCATATATAAAATACTCATCTGCAAAAATTTGCTCTGAAAACAGTGGTCATTCTTGCTGCACAGCAGAAATAAGAACATGGACGAGTACACGATCTGGACATTAGTTTGGGATGTGCATATGTGGAAAGGGGTTAATTTTTTTCCATGAATTAATTTGAAGTTTTTGCTTTACTACCATGATCTATGAGAACAGTATATATTCCATTATATTTGCAGATCATCTTGAAAATATAGTGTTGTTTTCTTGATTTATGTGCAATCTTTTTTATGATGAAATGTCCATCTACCTTTTCGATAGTATGTCCCATCACCCCCCTCTACATAGAGCTGCCGTTCTGCTTTCCGATCCATCGTTTCGTTCACCCAATATACTCGCTCTCTTTACCACATCTGTACATCAACTACTTAGATGAAATAATAAGGCAAAGTCTTCAGGGATCAAATGAATATCAGTATCAATTATATCCTCTAAGACCAGGACAGAGATATATGATTACTTACAGCATTAAGAAAAAAAAGTACAATCAGAATTTGTCAGGTTTTCCAGACATACAGTGGATTGACATGATTAATTTCTAAAACAGAATACCCAAGCTTGCCCCTGCAGTGAGCTGGAGGGAAATGGAGTCTAACATCTTGAGCAGAGCATCTGTCATGCAATCAGTAAAAGATAAAATAATAAGAAAACCAGAGAACACCATCGCCCTAAGTGGAAGAGTAAAAGTATAAGACAGCTAATGTAAAACGTTGCCTGTAGAAGAGTTCCTCTATGGGAAAACTCTTGCATGATACAATATCGCATACCCAGTGGACCTGTTTCTTTACACTATGGGAATACAAGACTGCAGTCACTTAATGTTAGATAAATTTGCTACATGAAAGAAATATTGTGGCATTCGAGACAGATGACAATTCCATTCCAGTCCTCGGAGAAGCAATAATACTATAATATCCCTTTTATAGCAAATCAGTAAAATAAGATACATTTTTAAATGGTAAGTGCTCAATATTGAATATTATTAATATCATTGCTAATAATTTGATTTTTATTATGTTATATTATCCTTAGTATACAGCAAAGCGGTGATGTTAGTCAAGCAACCATCAGTGGTCAGCACTTGTAATGATCTTTCATGTTAAAGCAGTTTGATGTCCACTTCTCACTCTGTTTTGCAGGGTATTAGGGGCTCCCTGGTTTAACTCCTTAACCCCAATATAGGGATCTGATCTTTTCTGCATGGGCACTCAAGTTGCATCTACAGAGTAGCTGCTGAACAGAGGAATAAATTGAGGAAAAACAAAACTAGCGGGGGCGTGGCCAGCGTCTGAGCTGTATGGAAGTCTGAGCTCTGTGCTCCTCTCCAGGGCGGCCTACCAAGCGGGGAAGGAAAGCGAGATATAAGCCAGGACTAGCGTGGAAAGTTTGCGGAACCTCCACAGACACCAGCGGTGCCCTCACATCATGGATCCGCTCAGTAAAAGAGCAGAAAAAACAAGAAAGCTGGAGCGCTCTCCCCTTATGCTGAGGAGCCAAGATGGCGCCCGCCTCACAGCAGCCACAGCGTGCAGCCCCAGCCTGAGCGGCGCACAGCAGGAGAGAACGCCACAGAGGCTGAAACATGCGGCATACAAGTCAGGTGGTAAGTCTGCCCCCATCCCTGCTAAAACTGCCGCTCTATCAGATAAAGAAAGCGGTAATTTTAATGTTAAAAGCAGCGCTGTGAAGAAGCAAGCGAAATATCGCGAGACTGACCGGGGGACAGGCGGGATTGCGCAGCAAGTACGCAAATTGCGCGCCTTAAGCCAGAATCTTGCGCAGTCTACAAAATCTAGTGCAGCAGCAACGCTCACCGCTGCAATCAAGGAAACAAATATAATGAGAAGTGCCTCTTCTTGCCCAGACATTTCTAACATATCAGATACCCCTCTAACGCCGCCACAGAGGGAACTGTCCCCTTCTTCACATTATAGCCGCAGATTAAGCAGCAGCTCGGCTGAGCTGCAACAAGAGTCACAATTGGAGGACTCATGCTCCTTAGACATTCCCATATCTGAGAACATTTTACATGTATTAACAGAGGTAGAGGCTACTAGCAATGTAGCCTCAGAATTATTCATAAAGAATATGATATACCTTCTTGCAAAGACATTTCAAAAACAAATAGAGGGCTACAACACGAACCTCCAAAATATCATAGACAGTCTGGGCCAGAGGGTGGACCACTTAGAGTCCAAAATGGAGGAAATGGTCAAGTCTCATAATACCCTAATAGACGAACACTATGCTTTAGAAAAAGAGGTTACTTTCTTAAAGTCAAGGTTGATAGAACAAGAGGACAGAAGTAGAAGAAATAACCTTAAATTCAGAGGAATACCTGAAAATATCAAAGACAGGGATCTTAACTCATACGTGCAAAAAATGCTCCATACTATGCTCCCGGGGGCCACCAAAGGGGATCTTTTAATGGAACGTATACACAGACTCCCCAAATCCAAGTATGCCCCGGAAAAGGCTCCAAGGGATGTTATTGCTTATTTTCACTACTTCTTGACAAAGGAGGACATTCTGAGGAAAAGTAAACAGTCACCTATCCTACCAAGGCCTTATGAGGACATTAGGATCTTTGCAGACTTTTCAAAAGCCACTTTGCAGAAAAGGAGAGACTTTTTCCCTATCACTACCCACCTGAGGGATCACAAGGTGTTGTATAGATGGGGCTTTCCCATGAAAATATTGGTTATGAAGGAGAACACTACCTTTGCCTTGTCTAACATTGATAATTGTACCAGATTTTTTCAGGATTTAGGTATTCCTCCAATGAAGACTCCATCATCATCATCCTACAATCAAGAGAGGAGCAACTCCCCGCAACATCCAAGATGTCTGTCACAGTCCTGGACCACACAAAAGAAAAGATAATGGACTTGGTAGGTGCTGACCCTGGCTCTTGGCCTGAACTTTTTCACCCCCCACGTGCTAACTGAGAGATTTTCTCTTGGTATCATTTCTTTTGAGAAATTTAACCTTCCTGTTAACAAGTTTTTGTTCTTTCTAGGTTGTAATATGTTTTTATTCACAGGCACACCAGGCACTGACAAAAAATTTCTAGAGAAACACCATATTCCTTGGGTACATGTTCAGGTTGAATACTCTTATTATCTTATTATAATCTTATTGAGTTATTTAATGCATTTACTCTTTCTGATATATTATGGAGTTGAAAATCTTGTCATTTAATGTAAATGGGCTTAACAGTCCCTTTAAAAGATTTGCATTGTGGAGGGAGATCAATAGATTGAAAGCAAATATTGCAATGATACAGGAAACCCATCTCCTGGAGATTGATAATATAAGATTTAAAAACACAGACTACCCTCAGATTTTCTTCTCTAATAATGAAGGAAGAAAGAAAGCTGGAGTAGCCATTGCCTTCCACAAAGACCTACCAGTGGTAATTTCAGATATATATAGAGATAATAAAGGCAGACATTTGGCCATCAACTTTACTTTAGAAGGTATGGAATATACTGTAGTCAATGTATACACCCCTAATGTAAGACAAATTAGCTTCCTTAACAAAGTCAAAAGAAAATTATCCAACTTTAGTAAGGGACAAATCATATGGGGAGGGGATTTTAACTGTATTGTTAACCCAGACACTGATTGCTCTTCCTCTGCTCCATACTATAGGAGTGTGAATCTGGGGAAGTGGTTGGGAAATTCCAACTTACACGATAGTTGTAAAATATTGAACCCTACTTCAAAAGAATACACCCGATTCTGCCCCCATAATAAATCCTATACTAGAATAGATCACATATTTACCAGTTTCTCGTTACTGGACTCGTATATAGACTTTCAAACTGGCCCCATCACATGGTCAGATCATGCTCCGATTCTGCTGACATTACGTATTTCCTCATTAGTTCAAAGACGCTACAACTGGAGATACAGCAAATTTGTTGTAGACTCTCCAGATAATATATCATCAGAAATACCCTAATGAATTATTTTAAAGAAAATAATTCTCAGGAGATCACACCTGAAACTTTATGGCTGGCACATAAGTGTGTCATCAGGGGTCACTTGATTCAGATGGCCTCAAGACAAAAGAAGGAAAGAGAAAGCAAACAAAGGACTTTACTTGAACAAATCAAAAAATTAGAGGGCCAAGCCAAAACAGATAAAAATTTTACTAAATATAATGAGCTATATTCTCTCAGATTGGAACTTAGAAATCTTCTTATAAATATTTACGAGAAAAAGACTCTGTTCAACAGAGCAGGGTTTTATGTAAACAATAATAAAACCTCAAAGATTATGGCTAATAGATTTAAACCCATAAATAAAAAACATCTAATCAAAAAAATATCCCAGAACTCACTGACTATAGAAAAACCAAAAGAAATAGCCTTGGCCTTTGAGAAATTCTACTCAAACTTGTATAACATAGGGGAAAGTGGGGCTCATCCCCCCTACAGAAGAGATGATAAATAACTTCCTGGGAAAGGTAAAGTTGGGATCCCTATCTCCAGAACAGAGGGAACTCCTTGATGCACCTTTTTCGGAGGGAGAAGTCTCTCTAGTAATTAGTAATCTAAAAAGTAATAAGGCTCCAGGCCCAGACGGTTTTCCTATAGAATATTATAAAACATTTCAAAAAGATCTTGTTCCACACTTAACAAATACCCTAAATTTTATAAAGTCAAAAGGTACATGCAGTGCAGATATGCTGAGGGCCACAATAGTGGTAATTCTCAAGCTGGACAAAGACTCCATAAAAATTGAAAACTATAGACCCATATCCCTTCTGAACGCAGACATCAAAATCTATGCAAAAATACTAGCAGAGAGAGTGCAGGATGTTATTCCATGTCTCATACATCCCGATCAAGTGGGTTTTGTAAAATATAGACAAACTTCTGACAGTTCTAGAAGTGTCCTGCACCACATACATTTATGTAATAAGGAAAAAATTCCCAGTCTGTTTGTAGCCCTTGATGCCGAGAAAGCTTTTGATCAGATCAATTGGGCTTATGCATTTGCAGTACTGGAGAAGATGGGTTTTGGTGAAGAGATGTTGAGGAGTGTTCGAGCTTTGTATTCTCAGCCGTCTGCCTCTGTGCTGGTCAATAGTACGATGTCAGAAAAATTTTCTATAACAAATGGGACAAGACAGGGCTGTCCTCTGTCCCCAATTATTTTTATCCTGAGTCTGGAGCCATTGGCTCAAGTGATAAGAGATTCGGATGGGGTACATGGTATACGGCTAGGAGACTCAGAGCATAAAATAAACCTATATGCAGATGATATCATACTCACACTGATGGATCCTGTTGATTCGTTGAGGGAGATTTGGGATATTATAGATTTGTTTGGTTCGGTCTCATACTACAAACTTAATGTAAAGAAAACTAACGTTTTGTCACTTTTTATTTCAGCCCCCATTAAGCAGCAAATAAGGGACAAGTACCCTTTCAATTGGGATTGTACCAAGATCCCATATCTAGGAATTTGGCTTACAGGTAAACTCACACATTTGAGCGAGATAAACACTGATTGTCTTTTGCAGTCTCTCGACCTTAAGTTGGAAGAACTGTCAAAAACCCCGGCCACTTGGATGGGTAGAATAGTCCTGTATAAGATGTTCTGCCTTCCAAAGGTGCTGTTTTTTTATAGGAATGTTCCCCTACCTCTTTCAATGCAGTCCATACAGAAACTAACTCACCAAATGAATAAATTTATTTGGAATAATCGGAAACCTAGAGTGAGGAAACATACACTACTCAAATCCAAGGAAAATGGTGGGATAGCCCTTCCAGATCTAGAGGCATACTACTTTGCCACCACGACTGAGTTAACAAAAATGTGGTTCACAAAACAGACTGAGTTGGGATGGCCAGAGATTGAGAGAGACCTGATGCCTAACAGGGAACCGACACTATTTATATCCTATTTCCTTCTGCACAGAAAAGAGATCATGAACATAAAGAACCCAATACTTAGAGCATCTATGCTTTGTTGGTCACACATATGCAGAAGAAGGTTTAATATTTCTCCTCTTTCAACTAAAAAGTTGAGACTCCCTTTTTTGTCACCTGTCAAGATTTCTTTAAGACCAATGTTTGACAGTTGGACAAAATTCCCCATCACATTTGTGGATGACTTACTGGAGAATAATAGAGTTGTGCCCTTTGAGCTGGTTAAAATCAAGTTTGGAGTCCCCAATACTGAATATATGAAATATCTATTGCTCAAAGAGGAATATAGTAAGTATAAGAAACACTTCTGTGGAGTGGTTTTGATTAACCATACATTCATAACGTCTTAACTAATACATCTCCCAGTCACAAGAGTTCTCTTAAACCCTTATACAGCATCCTAACTGGTAAATACACCTTTTCTAGTAGGGGATGTTTTGAGAGGTGGGAAACCACTCTGCAGAAACAGATACAAATCCCCCAATGGACATCTTTTAAAATTGCGACAAAGTCCACAAAGTGTATGAACATACTTGAGACACACTATAAATTGGTCCATAGATATTATCTTACCCCGAATAGACTCAGATATTTTGGAGGGGGGGGATCTGGACTATGCTGGCGTGGATGTGGATCTCAAGCTGACTTGCTCCATGTTTTTTGGGGATGTCCTGTATTGAAAATATACTGGCTCAGGGTTTTTAACTTAATTTCGATCATATGTAACGGGTGTGTCCAACCACACCCTGCCTTAGCCCTGCTACTCATTGGTATTCACAAACTCAAAAAAGAAAAGTTTCTGGTCGCCCACATTCTAATGTCTGCAGTGTATCTTATAGCGAAAGGTTGGAACAACATGCAACCTCCGGATATTGTCACACTGATTATGCTGGTTGATAAGCATTGTACTTATGAAAAAATTCACTATATTAATAACCTATCAATAAAATTATTTGGTGACAGATGGTATAAATGGTTGAAACTCAAGTCTAAAATAGAAGAGGAGTTTATATCCTGAACCTTTGTTTTCTCTCTTTTATTCATTAGGTGCCAAAATTTTATATATCTAGGGGTCTGCCTGTGCTTTTACAATTGTCTTTTTGTCCTGTTCGGTTCATTGTTAATCGCACTCATTTCAAGTGCTGATATGATTGTAATAGTATTATACTGTGATGTTATGATTTACATTACTCCAAATTTCATTTGGATATGATTATATGAATGTACATTTTACATTTTATTACTCTGGAAACTCTAATAAAAATATTGTTTAAGAAAAACAAAACTAGCCATGTTCAAAACCAAATAATGAATTCTAAGGGTAGAATATGAACAAAATACAAAGTTACAGGGGTTATTTAGGACGATATACATTTTTTTTTACTGTGGGCTAAATAACTAACATAAAGGTACTTGCTACCTAACTGTCTGTTTTGCCAGGCTCAAATGTCTGCTGGCATGGAGCAGTCAGAGACCGCTCCTGCCAGCAATTCAGTGACTTCTGCTGATGTCATATCGACACAGCAGTGGCTTCTCATCCGCAGTGCTCTGTTCACAGTGTGTGACTGCCGATGATGGCAGTCACACCCCATCAACAGAGCAGCCCAGAAAAAAGAAAAGCTGCTCTGTTGACATGGAGAAGCTGAATCACTGACTGCATCAGGTAGAGCAGGTAGGTAGTTGCATCTGTTAGCAACTGCCTGCATGTTAGTTTATAGGTCCATAGTGCAAAAAAAATAATTGAACAGACCACTAAAATGAATTTCCAAGATATTCACCAAGTTAGTATTGCAAAATACACTAGTTGACACAGTATTAAATATTTGTAGAACTTAATTAGGCTACTTTCACACTTGCGTTTTTTTGCTGCGCGTTTTTTGCGCACACAAACGCATGACAAAAACGCATCATGTGTTTGTGTGTGTTTTTTTGCGGGTTTTGGTGCATTTTTTAAAAAACGCATGCGTTTTGTGCGCATACGTGCGCATTACAATGCGCACGTATGTGCACCCATAGACTTTAATGGGTATTTTGCTGTAAAAAAACGCATTGCGTGCGCATGCGTTTTTTGGGGGCAAGTCGGACGCACAAAAAATGCAACAGGATGCATTTTGTGCGCCCGAGCGCACACTGCAAAAAAACGCATACAAACGCGTACGTGCGCATATGTATGCGCACATATGCGCACCCATGTTAAAGTATAGGGGAAAAAACACATGCTTTTTTTGCGCTAAAAGGCAGCGCAAAAAAACACAAGTGTGAAACCAGCCTTAAGGCAACAAGAAACCAGATTGGCTAATGAACCTGCTTTGCAATTTGTCTGCTGACCAGCTACCTTGATTGGTTTTCCATTGCAATGTTCTGACTGGCAAGCGCTGCCTGTTTACCTGTCAATGTATCATCTGCTCTGGTTTCTATCCCCTTCATTTCCGCTTTGACCACTGGGCAGCTCCGCACTATTGATGTGGGCGACCCATAACAGAGACAGTCTTGTTTATTCAGAGGACTTTTGGTGCCATTAATTCAGGGGGCATTGTGGTTTATTATTGTCTGATTTGATTACTACTTCCTGAGAACACTGTGTAGGGTTACCTGCTATTTACACCCATAAACCTCTGACCTCTGCTGCCAGTCAGTAACTTCAGCTTACTTGGTTTAAAGCCCTATTCTTTGCTCTTATTTTGTTATCCTGAGTTATCCCATTTTCAGACCTAGGCTTTTGTTTTGATAAACCACTTGCTTCCTGATTTTATCCATGAAGTAAGCTCTTGGTACCAACCCTGTGTGATGACCTTTTTTTCACCATTAGCTTGATTAACCACTCAGTAGTTGACTCTGTGGCCCCAGCACAGGTGTCTTTTTGTAAGTACAGTTCCCTATACAGAGGGTAAAGGGTGAAAGCCAGGATAACCCATTGGATCTGATAAATGGAGTGACTTGTGCTACGCCTATCCAAATAAGTTCTACTGTTGTTATAGCTGCCAGGCTTTCAAAAACAGCACAACTGTGAATCTGGAATTATATCTGATTAGATGGTGGCCCGATTCTAACACATCGGGTATCCTAGAATATGTATGTAGTTTATTTATGAAGATTTAAGAATAATGCAATGAATACACAGGATTTATCAGGTAAAGTCGCCGGGCGTGACCAATCAGAAAAGCGTGGTTCAAATCCCGCGGCGATTCACGGCCGGACTGCGCCTGTCGCTGATTGGTCGCGGCCGGCCAGGCGCGACCAATCAGCGACTCGAGATTTCCGTTACAAACAGAGAGACAGACAGAATTAGATGATTATATAGTAGATATTTATGCAGACTTTCTACATTTTTCTACAATTCTTGTTTTTGGCGACATTTTCTGGCTTATCTGTTTCCAATGGCACCTGAGGGGTTGCTATGGTTACGCTGGTCAGCTGAAATGATCTATTGCCTGTCCCTGTGAGAAACTATTTTCTGAGGTATTAAAACCTCTTTTTATTTACATTTCTCAGTTTTTATGTCATTTTTGAGAAACTCTCCTCTCACCTGAGGATATAACTGCATGGGACATTGGTCGTCATGGCAACGCAGCTCCTACCTATAAATAGCGTTTTTTTATCTATGTAATTTTGCTTCAGAATGTCTACATACACCATCTTTCAGCTTTCCCCATGCCAACCAAGGGGTTTTTGCCCTTTTTTGTCTATGCTATCACTGGGCACATCACTGCTAAAGGTCCTGTCACTGAGCGCTGTGGGTGCATCTTTTTTCCTATTTGTGATGTCACCGCTACCCGGTGTTCGGGTGGTGTAGAAAATTGCTTTTGAAAGGCTTCTGGGATCGACTTTGGGATTGCCCCTTGCAGACCCAGGGGGCTGGACCCTCATCTGACCTTGTTTTCCCTGGGCACACCGCTGGTGAAGGCTCCATCTCTGCCTGCTGCAGGCACCATCTTCCTCCTCTGTGGTGACATCACCGCTACCCGGTGTTCGGGCGGTGTGGAGATTTCCTTCTGAACAGCATCTGCGTCCTGCCTTAGGCTTGCCCCTTGCTGACCAGGGTTTTTTGCCCTCCTCTGATCAAGTTAAGGCAGGGCACATCATTGGTGAAGTTCCTTTGGAGGAATGCTGCGGGCGCCATCTTCCTCCACCTTCAGTGACTTCAGCACTACCAGCAGTATCCCGGTCGGTGCTCAAATTATCTTGGCTCTTCCTCTGTCAACTTCCTTGGGGATGCCTCTCATGGCCTGAGGGGTCTGCGATCTATTTTGGACATTTTTTCACCTCCCAGGTTGGTGACATCATCGCTGTCAGCGATATCCATGTTGGTGCTCAAATTGTATTGGAACATCCTCTGCTACCTTCCTTGGAGCTGCCCCTTGTGTGCTGAGGGGTCAGGAATTGGTTTTAACTTCGTTTTTTCATAGGGAACACCGCCCTGGAAGATCTGCTCCGGGACCACTGATTTCTCCTGCTCTCTGGCTTCTCCTCACCTGCTGGTGACGTCATCGCTGCCTGTGCTCACCTCTTGCATTGTAAAGACATCTGCAGATGACTTATCAGTGCAGAGTTGGTTGTGGATATATTGGTGAGTTACAGAAGCTACCGGGCGCGACCAATCAGCGACGCAGGATTCGCGGCCGGACTGCGCCTGTTGTTGATTGGTCACGGCCGGCAGGGGGCAACCAATCAGCGACGCAGAGTTTCCGTTACAAATTAGAATTAGTTAGATGATTATATAGTAGATATTACCATGAATTATATATTTTGAAACCAAATTGAATTTTTCAGGTTTATATATACGTAAACCCGAAGATGAACTCAGGCCGGTTTCACACTAGCGCATTTTCAACGCGCGCACGGCCGGGGGTAGCTCCGCCCCCGATCCGGCTCTCTGCCCGGCGTGCCCGCCCCTTCCTTGTAGCGCCGCCTCCTAGCGGACAGCGGCGCCTGCGATCGGCGCACCCTATCTTTAGCATAGGGTGCGCCGATCGTGCGCAGGCCGTGCGCTAGTTGCGCTTTGACCTGCGCTGCGCACTTTTGACGGTGCGCCGTGCGCGCCAAAATCAAACTTTTCGGATTTTGGCGCGCACGGCGCACCGTCAAAAGTGCGCAGCGCAGGTCAAAGCGCAACTAGCGCACGGCCTGCGCACGATCGGCGCACCCTATGCTAAAGATAGGGTGCGCCGATCGCAGGCGCCGCTGTCCGCTAGGAGGCGGGGCTACAAGGAAGGGGCGGGCACGCCGGGCAGAGAGCCGGATCGGGGGCGGAGCTACCCCCGGCCGTGCGCGCGTTGAAAAAGCGCTAGTGTGAAACCGGCCTCAGTCCGAGTTAAAAACATATTAGGCTCGGATCATCAAAACCGGCGTTGTTCACTTTGTCGGAGACAAAAGTCACTCCATTTTAGCGCAGTCTATAGTTGTGCCCAAATTATGCAACTTTTCAACGCTTTTTACATCATGATACTGGCATTAAATCTTTGATGAATTTGGTGCATTCTGTTAAACAAAACTCAAAAAGAGAAATTTCATTAAATAAAGCCTCAGATGAAATTCCTGATAACATTTCCATGCATGACCTTCTTTGTCTTCCATTAAATTGACGTATAGATGATTTTATGACAATTTTTATGCTTATAATATGTTCAAAATTAGCATTTACAGTTTGCAAAGAATAAAAAAAAAATCAAAGCTTTAGAGATATGTTTCTTCACAAAAGCAAACTGGTTGGAGCAGAATTTATTAACTCAACAAAACATTTTGAAGAATGATATTAATGTGCCAGAAAACCAAAAGGCTTTAAGTACATAAGTACATTAAGTACATACAGTAGCCCAAATCCCTTACTAAGAAATGTTATAGATTGGACATGTCTGTAAAATATTTTGCTTTAATCAGTAGTGACTACAAATAAATGTTGTAAAAAATTGAAGTTACTTAAACTCCGACCAGCACTATTTCAAAGAATACATGGGCGGCAGCATTATCCTTTAATAGACTGTGAAATTCTCAAGAAAAGGGAGTGTATACTGATCTCTACACAAGTACAATACTAGATGGTTCTTGAGACATTGATAGAAGCTCTACAGTTTCGTTTTAATTCACTATTACCTATTACTATTATTCTGCGAGAAATGTAGGATTGGATTTTCTTTGCGTATATCATTACTTAAAGCATTTGTGTATAACTTTTATCAGGCTCACAGCTCATACATCTTAAAAGGGCATTAGTCACTAATATTGACAGCAGTATATTTAACAATTTCAGAAAATGTACAGATCTATTTTCTAATGCTGTCCAGGGCCAGAGCTGCAGCTTTTTGACCAAAGGTAAAATTAATCATGGTGACTCAGATATCAGGCCATTAGTATCTGTTACACTCCCACTTCATACATGGTGAGGGCCTGGCAGGGATAAGCCATTTGTTCTGGAGATTGGAATTCATGGCCACAATGCCTTCACCTCTGAAGGTCCTCTTGGGATATGTTACGTGAAAATACTTGCCAACATTTTCTAAGAGACACACATACATGCTTCTTAACAACAAATGTGAGGGACATTTTAGTCATTCTTGATTTATATTAGTGTTTACTCTCTGTTGAACTGAACAAGAATTAATTTTGTGCTTTATCCAAACCTACAAAGGAAATTAATATTGTAAATTGCCAAGAATCAGATGCTATCTTCTGCCATGTTCTACACCAGTGTACTCCAACTCCAGTCATCAAAGGCCCACCGACAGATCATGTTTTCAGGATTTCAGGATTTCCTTACCATTGCATGAGTGATAATTCAATCACTGGCACAGGCAATAATTCCATCACCTTTGCTAATGCAAATCCAAGGAAATCCTGAAAACAAGACCTGGTGGTGCCTCTTGAGGACTAGAGTTGGGAAACATTGTCCTACACTATGGGGTCAATTCATTGAGCCTGGTGTTATGAATGACAGTCTTAATGAAGAGTCTTACTGGAGTACAGTAACTTATAAAGAGATGCCTGGCATTTAATTAATTGCACTTCAGTCACTGGATTGAATTTGGCAGTCGGACATATCCGCGCCCCATCTTGCCCATGTTCTACCCTTTCTACGCCTATATTTGCATAGCTCACTAAGATTGATGTTTAACTGCCAAAAGTCAATTTTTTTGCACAACTTCCGATTTAAATAAAAATATTTGCACTTATAAGGCTGAGTTCAGACGTGGCGTTTTTTTCTCGTTTCTGCGGCGGTTTTAACCGCTCGATTTTGCCACGAAAACGCAAAAAATAAGCATCCCATGCATTCCTATGGGATTCCGCAATGCTGTGCTAATGCTGCGGTTTTTACCGCGGCAGAATCGCTTCACGGTAAAAAACGCAGCATGCTCATTAATTTTGCGGAATCGAGGCGATCCCGCACCCATAGGAATGTATTGTTCCGCTTACTTCCCACATGTGGCTGTGCACACCATGCGGAAAGTAAGCAAAACAATTGCGGATGGTACCCATGGTCCGGAGGAGAGGAGACTGTCCTCCGGGCTTTGGGTACCATATCCCTGTAAAAAATAGAATTTAAAATAAAAAATATTGTTATTCTTACCTTCCGGCGTCCCGCGCAGCCTTCCCGCCTCTCTCCACGATCTCGTTCCCAGTAATCCTTTGCGAAAATGCCCGCAATGACGTCCGTTCTCGCGGGATCACGAAGTCTCGCGGTCATTCGTGCGACGTCATCGCGAATTACCGCAAGACGTCGCGATCCCGCGAGAACAGACGCCATTGCGGGCATTTTCGCAAAGGATTACTGGGAACGGATGCGCGGGACGTTGGAAGGTAAGAATAACACCATTTTTTATTTTTTTTTTACATTCTATCTTTTACTATTGATGCTGCATAGGCGGCCTCAGTAGTAAAAAGTTGGTCACACTCGTCAAACACTATGTTTGATGAGTGTGACCAACCTGTCAATCAGTTCTCCAAGCGATGCTACAGATCGCTTGGAAAACGCTAGCAATTCTGCAAGCTAATTACGCTTGCAAAATGCTAGTTTTTCCGTGGGAAAATCGCGGTAATTTCCGCGAGAGTTCCGTTACGTGTGCACATAGCCTTAAGGTATTTTACACCAGAATTCTGGCATAAAAAGCTTAATGAATCAGGCCATATAACAGCTAAAATCCTCCAAAACCATGACAGAATGCTAATGAAAATATTTTCTTAAAAAGAATTTAATGCTACACTCCATTACTTTGATCTTGTGCCAAATGCAGCTTAATCCCATGGCATGGCATCCTTTCTTAACAAATTGGCAATTTGACCACATTTAATGAAAGCTCTATATGGCTTCCTATTTCCTTGCAACCCTCTAGAAGCTATTATACACTTTGGATATTACCCTGGTTTACTTTTATGCTACTAATTCTGTGTATTGAACCAAAATATTTCCTGGTCATTTTCCCAATTAACTCCTGACTAGTGATGGGAAAACCACTGGATGTACCCGAACCTGCACCCAACCCCATTCATATGAACGGGGTGCCAGGACATCCATTGTTTGCCATGCTGTCAGCCACATGACAGCCAGGCAAATACTGGCTCTGATCTGTGGTAACTATTTACCACCAGTCACTGCTGCTGGCTCATGCTGTCAGGTGGGAACTGTATCGCTCTGACTGGTGATAATAATCTTACCGCTGATCAGAGCTGCAGGTGTTTTTCATGCTGTCATGCAGATGACAGCGTGGGAAACACCAGATCATTAGGGTGCTGAACCCGAATAGTAACACGTATTTCCTAGAGAAATCCATGTTCGTGGTCCATGCCCGAACAGTAGGTTTTCGGTACTGAACAGTAGGTTTGGGTTCACCCATCTCTACTCCTGACAGTCTATTCTTGTTTGAACTAAGGCTGCCCGAACTGGTTATTGCCTTACTACATGTTCTTTGTATACAATTCCATCCATGTCCCTGACCTTCTGATTCTGAATTGGCTTCTTTAGCAAGCAAGCACTCCATGGTTGGCAACTAGTCTGCAGTCTTAAAGGCACCTGCAGCAAAGTCCAGTTTTCTTCATGGAGGTTAAAGAATGTATACAAGGGAACCTTTGAGACCCTGCAAACTGGAGTGACTAACCCTAAGTTTGACCATAGAAACTCATTTTGAGCTGATGAATTTTTACAATTCTTAAATACATCCTGGATTATAGGCAATATTAAAATTAATAGTGGCAGGCCATCACTTTTGAGGGCCCTTTTGGTAAACTTTTTTCCTTGATGAAGCCATAATGTAGATATGTAGATTAAGGGTGCCCCTTAAGTTTTAGGCTTCCATTATTTTCACTCAAAACCTAAGATAGAAACAAAATGAGTATCCTGTAGTAAATAAATAAATAATTAGTAATACTACATATTAATAACATAAAGTACTTAGTAAACACTGTCTTTGATCAAAAAAGCATAAACGTCATCCAACCAAGACAAGGTGTACTTCAATCGGGCAGTTCTATCCTTTAGCATTAAAACCTCACCTTCTGTCAGATATCATCTATGTAGATGTAGGCAGAGCATGACTATTTCTTTGGTTTTACCTGATTTTCAGCAGACTTTGGCATTCTTCTTCTAGAACCACAGTTAGTGGGTCCAGGCTTTCAAAGTAAAGTCAGATACTTACCCAATAGAAGAACCTGTCTACCAACTCCAAATTCATTAATACGATTTTATAATTAGAAGCTGTACATTTTCAACAATACCTTTTAAATAAATATCCATCAGACTATATTTATTGCATAATTATAACGTTTTAGGCAAATATTCATGGATCTAAACATATACATTCCATCCATATTTTTGCTGAATTAAAGGAAAAAAAGATAGGTAAATCAGAGAGCAATAAAAGTACTATTATTCTCACAAGAATCATTGCCTTTGTATGTGTTGTATATTGGATAAATGATCATCCAAAAAAAGGATAAGACAAATGGATGTTCTCTGGGTTTAGTGTACTGTACATTGTAATCAATAGACCCAAGCTCTTAGTCCGTAACTGAAGTCTTTCTCGTCTATGCTCACCAGCTATAGTCCTGAGGTCCCGTGAGATTGTATACTCTTACTCTAAAAGTAAATTTGTAATGCTATCACGTCCAAAAGTCATGAAATAATAACTAATTAGTTAATTAAGGTGCCAATAAACTGACTATTACAAAGATCGATGGTCTAGAACACTGGCCGGCAAATGTGGTGAATGAAGTTCTCACAAATGGTCTCATTTCCCATTGACTAACTCATTATTTTAACCCTTTGTACTGGCATAGAAAGGCCATTAAATGCACTGTCTGCCCAATAGTTTTACACAGAATTGGGTTAAGTATCTGCGGTATCTGTTCAATGCCTCAATCTATGATATGATATCCAATTCTATGCTGCTCATGCTGGTTCGTTGAGCTTTTTATGGCTCCTATGTGGATCCTATAAATTGCAGCTTGCCAAATTCATAATTTCTTCCCAAAAAAGACTATTTGTGTGTAGATTGTGCACTAGATTTCTATCTTTTTATGTAAAATATAAGACTAATCAGATAGTTCCATTATTTTTTAATTTTACATGGCTTTATCTATTGGAGAAAAAATTATAAGAAATTCCAAACTTATCAAATACATAATTTCTAGCAAAGGAAAAACAATTATAAAGTTAAAACTTGAGCTGTCAGTAAAACTTACTAAATTGCAATACATATTGTTAGACCCATTTAGCCTTATGAAATGGTGTGGTGTTTTGATTTTTTTTACATATTCCTCCACAGAGTGTGCTAAAATGTCTAATGGATGCCGATCCCTCATCTGGGATCTTAGATGTAAAGGAAGTACACATTTGAATAATACAAAGCAAAAAAGTATTTTAGGCAGGAACTTATTAAAAAAGAACACTTAATGAAGTTTTCTCTTTATAAACTGTCACCGCTCTATTTCTCTTCCCTATGGTACCACTTCTGGTTTAAATACCTGAAAAAAGCAGATTTAAATTGTCCAGTACAGTTTTATTCTGATGGGGTCTGGTGCATGTTGCCAGTTGTGTTTGGATAGGATGTTACTTTGCTTCACTAGTGCTTTCACAAATATTACCACCTACCCCATGTACACCATCAACACCAAGCCCAATTCCCCTTCCAGCACGGCCTCGCTTTTTCCCAGTCATGTTGCTCAGATAGTGTGGTAGGAGCACAGTATTAGCAACAAAAAATTTGATTTTAAACTCTGCACCACCTCTGCAGACAGCTGAATTTCAGCGACAGTAAATTCAAAGTTGAAATATGGCGTGCTGTATCATGTTAGTCACAGAAAAAGAATTGTTTGAGTGTGGATGAGGCCAGTATGACAAAGAAGTTATGCTACAAACAATTTTAAGGTCAGGTCCCTGTTATGGGCTGGCGGAACGCACCAAATAATAAGGGCAGACCGGGGTCCACCGTGCATAGATGGTAACTGCTGCTCGGTAATGGCAGACGTTATATGGCGGTACAATAGTGGAACACACGGGGTTAACTCCACTTTGTGTGTGCAGAAGTGGACTCTGTTACCTCACAGAGCCACCCGACCGCCAAAACACAAGTGCCGCAGCCTGTTTATGCTCACAGAGCTCGGCAATGTGAGCACTGCTGTATAGACACAGGACTCTACACCTGAGACACTGGATTAGAGTCCCTCTAGTCACACTAGTGCACGGCACCGCAACAGTGGTGCCAGGAAGAAACAAATTAAATAACTAAAGTGCACTATGTGCGAACTGCACTGCTCTGGCTGACGCCACTAACCACCCCAAAGAAAGGAGGAAAGCGCTAGACTTGCGCACGGCGTCGCACTGGTGGATGCAGCTGCTTAATGCGGTACTGAAAGTGCCCAGCTCTGGACGGCACCATATGGCGATGAGTGAGGTGCTGAGATGTGGAAGCACCATGGCGCAGACCAAGCCACTGGTAGGTGCTGACTCTAAATCTATAGCTTTACACCATACGTATCCAAGGGAGGGGAGTCATAATGAGTCAGTCACCAGATACATGCATCCATCATCACTTACACAATATACAATAAGAGTCTATACTAGAGCATGGCCGAGCAGCCATGTGAACCTTTTATAGCAGCGTCCTTCCGGGACCTTCCTGGTGGTACAATCCGAGCTGGAGAAGGACCTGAGCATGTGACCTCCGAACTCGAATGGGAGATAGTCCCACGGGCATGCTCAGTGGACCGAAACGAGGACTTAGTCCCTGGAATTGTTCGCTGCAGACCAACATGCGTTGCTATAGCTGAAACAGAGGAGGCAGCAGCAACGAAACCCAGAAAGCTGGTCTGAGCAGAGCACCAGGATCGATGAGCAGGCTCTTCTGTGGCTGGAGATGAATGGGAGACCACCGAAGGCAAGGCTCGGGATTTCTGCTGTGCAGCGTCAGAAACCTGACGCCTAACAGTCCCTTACTGTATGACGTTAGTAACAGAAGATTTTGCTTGTGGCCTATGGATCAGGCCTCTATAACACACTAGATGCTACAAACTATTTTTAAAATTAGGTCCCTTACTGTATGACATTAATAACAGAAAAACATTTTTTGGATCAAGGATCAGTCCTCTATAACACACTAGATGCTGCAAATTATTTTTACTGTATGACGCTAATAAAAGAAGAATTTTTTGTGGACTCTGGATCAGGCCTTTACAGCTTAATTTCAACCCAAACAAATGACCAAGTGTGATGCGGCGGGTTGTCTAACTTTTGCAAGTAAAGGATTATAATTTTGTTTTAATGTAGACCAACAACCAATATAACATGTACGGATATTCATGAGAGACAAGAGTAACCTTCTCAACTAATAAATAAACCAAATAAAAGTCCAAATAATAAAGACTAAAAATATTTTATTAATTACACAATAAAAGAGAAACCAGACATATAAGACATAATGCAATACCATAAAAAATCATGATGTAAGAAGGCAATTACATAGAGAACACACAAGCCATAAATACATATATTGATCATAAAAAATTCCAACCGCGTCAAAGTGCATATAATAAACATACAGAGAGTATAAAAAACTCAAATAAAGTGCATAGGAAAAATAATAAGATCATAGATACCCGTGATCAATGGCTAAATGCGTCTCCAGCTCCCTCCAACGTACGTTTCGCCTACCGTGGCTTTCTCAAGGAGTGAGGTAGTAATGCAAAAGGGGAAATATTTATATGTAACCCAGACCAATGGAAACTTTTGGTTCCCATATGTAAAATAATCAAAAGAATGAATACAAATAATAATGATCACGCCCCATATTCAATATAATGTCACCCAGAACTAATCACATGTATCAGAGATCATAAGAAAAAATACATGCATAGGATGATAACCATGTGCGTTCCAGCGTGGAACGCACGCCACCGCCGCCATAAAGATGGCCGGAAGTGTCGCAGATGGTGCGCCCAATGCTAGTTTATGTGCTGCTAGCAGGAGGCCGGACTCGGAAGTGACGCGTCCGGACCAATCCGCTCAACTAAATCAAAAGGGCGGAGATAACAACGCCCCTTCGGCGGGGAGCAACACGTCACCATCCACGTGCTGCAGCACCTAGTATAAACAAAGATAACTCCTCCCTTAGAAGGGGAGGGGGAGTGAGAAGACACAAAAACATGCTCCAAAGTGGATAGTACAAAGAAGCATACCATTGCGGCAGGTTGTATGCTCTTATAGAAATTGAAAACGCCATAATACAACCAAAGGTAGTTATAACAGTTAATAACATATCCAATAGTAGCATATATAACCAAATATGAATATTATATAAATAACCGCAGAAAACTGAATGTACATAGAGGAAAATACAATTTACATTGAAAGAATGGGGAACTATAGAAGGTATATCATTCCAATAGCAAATAAACATACAACCATATTAATACATCCATATATTGCAATAATTTTAATATAATAATAAATAATAATAATAAAGTGAAAAATAAAAAATAAAAGTGAAAATAAAAGTGCAGTGAAACACGCGTGCGATCGAGTGAAAAATATATATATATATATGTATACATATATAAATAGACAAATACAAATATACCATAATAAATAATGTGAAAAATAATTAAATGCAAGTGATCGGATGGATGATCAAATGGATAGAAGGATTACAAGGGTCAGGTACAAACTAAAAGCAAAGAAAAAAGAATCAAATTAATAAACATTTATAAAAACGCATTAAAAGATAACTGTTCGTTGAGGCCCTTGGGTGCAATCGTGTCCAGTCTAAAAATCCACTTGGACTCAATTTGTGCAAGACGTTTTTTAATATCACCTCCTCTAGAGTTCAATATTACATGATCAATCCCTTGTACCTTTAATAATAATTCATTACATTGATGGAATAACTTAAAATGCTTTGGTAATGTCTTAAGGGAGTCGACATCAGAGACATTTTTGGCTGCTTTAATATCCAAAACATGTTCTCTCACCCTACGTCTAAATTCCCTAGAGGTTAAACCAACATATTTTAGGTTACAGGGACAGCTCGCACAATAGATTACTGCAGTGGTTGTACATGATATATGATGCAAAATTTAAAAAATCTATTCTCATCAGCATTGGAGAAATCCTCACACCTCTCTATGTTTGGACATGCCACACATGATCCACAAGGACGACAGCCCCATTTCGGGCCCCGTGATCCAAAAGCATTAACCTCCTTCTTCCTATAATGGCTATGTACAAGTGTATCACGAACATTCCTTGATCTCCTAAAAGTAATGGCAGGCTTTGGAGATAGGTATTGTGCAAGGACCGGATCCAACTGAAGAACTTTCCAATGCTTTGTCAGAATAGTACTGACTTTGCGCCACTTACAGTTAAAGGTTTGAATATAACATACCTTATCCAAGGTCTGAGTATTGGATTTGCGTTTATGAAGTGCCGATAGGCGTCCAGTTCTTTTCGCTCGCCAATAACCTTGCTCAATATACGAATCGGGATATCCTCTTTCCCTAAATCTCATACTTAGATCTCTGCTCTGTTTTTCAAACAGTTCTTCCTTTGAGCAAATACGTCGCATACGTAAAAATTGTCCCACAGGTATGCCGTGAATGAGACTACGTTGATGTGAAGAAGAAAAATGCAAGAGACTATTTGTCGAGGTAGGTTTGCGGAACACATCAGAATAAACAAAACCAGCATCATCCACTTGGAACAAAACATCCAAAAATTCAACATTGGATCTTCCCGCTTTGTAGGTCAAATGTAGATTCAAATCATTTTCATTTAGATGGTCCATAAATGTATGTAGTTCATCCAAAGAACCCTGCCAAATACAAAGAATATCATCAATGTATCTCCCCCAGTATTGCACTCTATCAACCAAAGGTGTAGAGTCAGTAGTAAAAATTCTTCTCTCCCACAGCCCCAGGAACAAATTAGCATATGAGGGCGCAAAAGCTGCCCCCATAGCAGTGCCCTGGAGCTGTAGGAAAAACTGATCAGAAAAAATAAAAAAATTAAAAAAATTATGAGTAAGTGCAAACTGGAGGAGACACATGATGAATTCACAAAACTCACCATCTTCATTAGACATCGACAGAAATTGATTGACAGCAAACAGTCCATCCTCATGTCTTATGGATGTATAAAGAGATTCGATGTCACAAGTCACCAGAATCATATCCTCTTCCAACTGTAAGCCATCCATTTTTCGTAAGACATCATTCGTATCCTTCAGATAAGAAGGTAGAGTTTCTACCAAGGGATGGAGAACATAGTCAATTAACTTACAAATAGGCTCACAAAAGTTATTATTGCCTGCCACAATCGGGCGGCCAGGAGGACACATGGCATTTTTGTGTACCTTGGGAAGTATGTAAAATGTCGCAATAGTGGGATGATCCAAAATCAAATATTCCATCTGTTTTTTGGTAATGACTGAGGAATCAACTGCTTGAGTCAAAATATCTTTTAACTGTAAACAAAAAGAATTGAGGGGATTAAAAGTAAGTTTCCTATAGCACTTGGTATCCCTCAATAGTTTATACACTTCCTTCTCATACATAGTACATGGCCAGATTACGGTATTACCACCTTTATCTGATGGTTTTATGACTACATCTGTTCTTGTAGAGAGTTCTTTAATTGCTTTCATCTGATCCAAAGTGCAGTTATAATCAGGAATACCAGTTGATATATTTTTCAGATCCAAACTGACCAGTTTTTAATCCCCTCAATTCTTTTTGTTTACAGTTAAAAGATATTTTGACTCAAGCAGTTGATTCCTCAGTCATTACCAAAAAACAGATGGAATATTTGATTTTGGATCATCCCACTATTGCGACATTTTACATACTTCCCAAGGTACACAAAAATGCCATGTGTCCTCCTGGCCGCCCGATTGTGGCAGGCAATAATAACTTTTGTGAGCCTATTTGTAAGTTAATTGACTATGTTCTCCATCCCTTGGTAGAAACTCTACCTTCTTATCTGAAGGATACGAATGATGTCTTACGAAAAATGGATGGCTTACAGTTGGAAGAGGATATGATTCTGGTGACTTGTGACATCGAATCTCTTTATACATCCATAAGACATGAGGATGGACTGTTTGCTGTCAATCAATTTCTGTCGATGTCTAATGAAGATGGTGAGTTTTGTGAATTCATCGTGTGTCTCCTCCAGTTTGCACTTACTCATAATTTTTTTATTTTTTCTGATCAGTTTTTCCTACAGCTCCAGGGCACTGCTATGGGGGCAGCTTTTGCACCCTCATATGCTAATTTGTTCCTGGGGCTGTGGGAGAGAAGAATTTTTACTACTGACTCTACACCTTTGGTTGATAGAGTGCAATACTGGGGGAGATACATTGATGATATTCTTTGTATTTGGCAGGGTTCTTTGGATGAACTACATACATTTATGGACCATCTAAATGAAAATGATTTGAATCTACATTTGACCTACAAAGTGGGAAGATCCAATGTTGAATTTTTGGATGTTTTGTTCCAAGTGGATGATGCTGGTTTTGTTTATTCTGATGTGTTCCGCAAACCTACCTCGACAAATAGTCTCTTGCATTTTTCTTCTTCACATCAACGTAGTCTCATTCACGGCATACCTGTGGGACAATTTTTACGTATGCGACGTATTTGCTCAAAGGAAGAACTGTTTGAAAAACAGAGCAGAGATCTAAGTATGAGATTTAGGGAAAGAGGATATCCCGATTCGTATATTGAGCAAGGTTATTGGCGAGCGAAAAGAACTGGACGCCTATCGGCACTTCATAAACGCAAATCCAATACTCAGACCTTGGATAAGGTACGTTATATTCAAACCTTTAACACTAGAACTACTGATGGAGTCATTTTGACTCCTTTCGTTTTTTATTTCTTTTCTGTGACTACATTTTTCAGAATTCCGGCTTGAAACTCGGTGACTTTTCCTCAAATATGATGTGAAAAAAGATTTTGTGAGAATAAATAATTTTGGTGAAAAATTTGCGCGTTTTTTTCAAAATTTACCAAGAACTACTGAAGGGAGTCATTTTGACTCCCTACTATATTTTGAGGTCCTTTTGTCACTAAATGTTGCTATAAAGTTTTGTGCATAATTTTTTCACTCTGTCTTATTTACCCTGATGTTCATATAGATGTAGTTCAATTTACATGTCAACTTTTCACATTTTCCTTGTGTTTTACCTGCTTGTATTACTGTGTAATACTGAACAAAATAGCTTGTTTACTCTAGGCTCTTATCTTATGCTAATGAAGGGTGGTGTTTTTCTAAGGTCCTAGCAGGAGACAGTATTCTGGATATTAACTTTACTTTCAGTTCAGCTGAAGAGACAAAGAGAACAGACGCAGACATAGGAGCTCTGAAGACTCATACAGGTATGAATTGTTATGAAATAGTTTAGCTGTCTGTCAACTGATTCAGCCCACCTACTTTTGAAGGTGGCAGAACAGTTATTATTTCTTTTAGTTTTCATTTCATTTCTATTTTTCAGCAGGGAACTATATAGAATTATGGAATTTGTGAGGAATATGGAGAGAAGACGTTTGATAAAGCCTCAGGATATTCTGGCTACTTTGCAATCCATACCGGAGGATGAATCCGAATCCGAATTGCAGGAACATGTATTTGATTCTGACAGTGATGAAGATTTCATTCCTCAGAACATATCAAGTGAATCTGAAGACTCAGAAGGAACAAATCCAGAAGGTAAGTAGTTATGTGTATTTATTTGTTCTTCCACACACTGAGTTAGGGCCTGTGCACACTAGCAGAATTCTGGCTGAATAGCCATCTGGATATTCTTGCCGCAATACAGGCCGTACCTGCCCGCTCATGCCTGTAGCTCCGCTCCGAACCCCGGGCTGGAGCCGCTGTCAGGGACAGAGCAGCGCTTGCTTACGCACGAGCACGGCTCCGTCCCAGACAGCGGCTCCAGCCCGGGGTTCGGAGCGGAGCTTCAGGTATGAAACTCCGCTCTGTACCTGAGCGGGCAGGTACGGGCCGGATTGTGGTGAGAATATCCGGTCGGATATTCCGCCGCTAATCCAGCCAGTGTGCACGGACCCTTACAAAACAAAAATTCTAAATATTCATCAACTTTTTTCCAGATATTCCAAGCACATCAACTGGGGATCGGGCTCATGCAGTTATGTTGCCTCGTGACCATCCTCCTGGTCGTGGACAGAAAAAATCAGCAAAACGTCCCAGAAATGAAAGAACAACAGATAACGATGGCGGCGAAGGTAATGCAACAACAAACACCAGAGAAGGCAAATCTGAAGGAATACTAGTTTCAGCGGATGGTATTCAATGGAAACCTGTTGAAATTGGAGAACACTTGCCTGGTAGGCGTGCCAGCCAAAATATTCTTCGAGAAGCACCTGGCCCTACAGGATACGCCAGAAGAAATATCATTATCGATAGTCCTTTGAGCGCATGGCGTTTATTTTTTGATTCATATATATTGACACATATAAAGAACTGTACGCTTGCAGAAGCATGCAGGAACAATAATTTACAGTTTACTCTATCCGATGAGGAGCTAGATGCATTCATTGCGATATTCTATGCTCGTGGAATATCTGGCACGAACCGTCACTCGATTAGCAGTATTTGGTGTAATGACTGGGGAATACCGTTTTGCAAAGCGACAATGTCTAGGGACCGCTTTGTTGAAATTATGAGGTTTCTCAGATTTGATGAGAAATCTACTCGATCGGAGAGACTGCAAACGGACAAGTTTGCTCTATTTTCTACTGTGTGGGACAGGTTTATTGAAAATTGTATTGCGTGTTACAAACCTGGCCCATACATAACGGTGGATGAGCAACTTTTCCCAAGCAAAACTAGGTGTCCATTCACGCAGTACATGCCTTCCAAACCAGATAAATATGGCCACAAATATTGGCTAGCTGTTGATAAGGAGAGCAAATATCTGGCAAATGGCTTCCCTTATCTAGGCAAAGATGACACACGCCGTGCTGAGGACCGTTTAGCTGACCATGTGGTAATGAAGTTATTGGACCCGTTTTTGAAAAAAGGTCGCAATGTTACAACCGATAATTATTTTACTTCAGTAAAATTAGCTAAACAGCTAAAAAGCAAAGGAACAACCATCGTGGGAACACTGAACAAGATAAGGCGAGAAGTGCCTAAAGAAATAAAATCCATGAAAGAGGAATTGTACAACACTAAAGTGTTTAGAAATGAAGACAATTTTACACTTACAGTATATCAAGGAAAGCCCAACAAAAATGTTGTCATTTTGAGTTCCGTCCATCCAGATGTTGTTGTTGCGTCTGATTCCGCTAAAAAAACTCCAGAAACGGTAAAGTTTTACAATGAAACAAAATATGGAGTAAATGTAGTGGATCAGATGGCACGAAAATATACCACACGAACATGCACAAGGAGATGGCCTGTTCATGCATTTGAAAATGCCTTAGACTTTGCGGGTATAAATGCATGGATAATATTCAAGGAGATTACCCACCAAAAAATGTCATGCAAGGCATTTTTGCAAACGCTTGTGAGAGAGTTGAGTGGTCCTTATGTCACAGATAGGGAAAAGGGTTCCACGTCCCAAGTTTCTACATGCTCAGAAGTGATGGTTCAAACAAAATTTTGCCAGATCAAAGAAAAGTGCAAGAAAAATAGATCTGTCGGCAATTGTAAGACTTGTGGTAAGTCTTTGTGTGGGCAATGTACTGCCATAAATCAAAGGCAATGCCTAAAATGCGAAACACCAAATGTTTAAAAGGTGAATTCTGCGCCATATTTTCATTTTTATGCTCCTCCACCTACATTTTCTCTGCTTTTTGTTCTTCAGTTGTTGTTTATATGTGTGCACTTGAATAAAAAAAAGTTTGAAAAACGTCTATTATAATTATTGTTATTTTATGTAGAAAAATAAGAAATGCAGAAAAAAACCAATCAAAAGCATTACTGTTGGATCTCACAATAATAATACATTACAAAAAATATAATTATTAATAAATAACCACAAATGAAACTCTAAAAATAAACGAAAACAAGCAAGGAGTCAAAATGACTCCTTTCAGTAGTTCTAGGCGGGGTCACGAGTCCAGTAGTCCTAATGTTAACTGTAAGTGGCGCGAAGTCAGTACTATTCTGACAAAGCATTGGAAAGTTCTTCAGTTGGATCCGGTCCTTGCACAATACCTATATCCAAAGCCTGCCATTACTTTTAGGAGATCAAGGAATGTTCGTGATACACTTGTACATAGCCATTATAGGAAGAAGGAGGTTAATGCTTTTGGATCACGGGGCCTGAAATGGGGCTGTCGTCCTTGTGGATCATGTGTGGCATGTCCAAACATAGAGAGGTGTGAGGATTTCTCCAATGCTGATGAGAATAAATTTTGCATCATATATCATGTACAACCACTGCAGTAATCTATTGTGCGAGCTGTCCCTGTAACCTAAAATATGTTGGTTTAACCTCTAGGGAATTTAGACGTAGGGTGAGAGAACATGTTTTGGATATTAAAGCACCCAAAAATGTCCATGATGTCGACTCCCTTAAGACATTACCAAAGCATTTTAAGTTATTCCATCAATGTAATGAATTATTATAAAAGGTACGAGGGATTGATCATGTAATATTGAACTCTAGAGGAGGTGATATTAAAAAACGTCTTGCACAAATTGAGTCCAAGTGGATTTTTAGACTGGACACGATTGCACCCAAGGGCCTCAACGAACAGTTATCTTTTAATGCGTTTTTATAAATGTTTATTAATTTGATTCTTTTTTCTTTGCTTTTAGTTTGTACCTGACCCTTGGAATCCTTTTATCCATTTGATCATCCATCCGATCACTTGCATTTAATTATTTTTCACATTATTTATTATGGTATATTTGTATTTGTCTATTTATATATGCATACATATATATATATTTTTCACTCGATCGCACGCGTGTTTCACTGCACTTTTATTTTCACTTTTATTTTTTATTTTTCACTTTATTATTATTATTTATTATATTAAAATTATTGCAATATATGGATGTATTAATATGGTTGTATGTTTATTTGCTATTGGAATGATATACCTTCTATAGTTCCCCATTCTTTCAATGTAAATTGTATTTTCCTCTATGTACATTCAGTTTTCTGCGGTTATTTATATAATATTCATATTTGGTTATATATGCTACTATTGGATATGTTATTAACTGTTATAACTACCTTTGGTTGTATTATGGCGTTTTCAATTTCTATAAGAGCATACAACCTGCCCATAAAGAGTTATCTTTGCTTATACTAGGTGCTGCAGCACGTGGATGGTGACGTGTTGCTCCCCGCCGAAGGGGCGTTGTTATCTCCGCCCTTTTGATTTAGTTGAGCGGACGGGTCCGGACGCGTCACTTCCGAATCCGGCCTCCTGCTAGCAGCACATAGACTAGCATTGGGCGCACCATCTGCGACACTTCCGGCCATCTTTATGGCGGCGGTGGCATGCATTCCACGCTGGAACGCACAAGGTTATGATCCTATGCATGTATTTTTTCTTATGATCTCTGATACATGTGATTAGTTCTGGGTGACATTATATTGAATATGGGGCGTGATCATTATTATTTGTATTCATTCTTTTGATTATTTTACATATGGGAACCAAAAGTTTCCATTGGTCCGGTTTACATATAAATATTTCCCCTTTTGCATTACTACCTCACTCCTTGAGAAAGCCACGGTAGGCGAAACGTACGTTGGAGGGAGCTGGAGACGCATTTAGCCATTGATCACGGGTATCTATGATCTTATTATTTTTCCTATGCACTTTATTTGAGTTTTTTATACTCTCTGTATGTTTATTATATGCACTTTGACGCGGTTGGAATTTTTTATGATCAATATATGTATTTATGGCTTGTGTGTTCTCTATGTAATTGCCTTCTTACATCATGATATTTTATGGTATTGCATTATGTCTTATATGTCTGGTTTCTCTTTTATTGTGTAATTAATAAAATATTTTTAGTCTTTATTATCTGGACTTTTATTTGGTTTATTCATTAGTTGAGAAGGTTACTTTTGTTTTAATGTGCCTAAAGGTCTGCAGACAGGTTCATATCACCGCCACAAAATGACAATGTGGGATACAGCAGGCTATTTCACATTTAGCAACAGAAAAAATTATAACTTTTTTTAATGTGCCTTAGGTATGCACACATTTTTATATCACCACAGCACTAAATGACAAGGTGGGATACAGTAGGATGTTTAATATTTTTTCACTAGCTACATGTGGATTACAATGCTATACTAGTGCATGGATCACAATAGAAGTAGTGCACGACACATGCCCTGCTGACTTTCTTTGTGGACCTCAGTAATGTCCGAAAAAGAAAAAGAGTGCAGGAAGGTAAATTTAACAGCCACATTGGACACTAGCTACCAACAGTAGCTGACTGATATACAAGCACCTAAGTAGCTGAAATGTGGATACAGCAGGCTTTTTGACATTTAGCAAGTGAAAAAATATTAATTAGAATGCTATACTTGTGTATGGAGCACTATAGAAGCAGTGCACAGCACACTTGTAGGACATGTGCCCTGCTAGCTTTGTCTGTGAACCTCAGTTATGCCCTCCCCAAAAAAATTACAGAAGGTAAATTTTACAGCCACACTGGACACTGTCTAGCTACACTATCTGACTGATATACAACCGCCTAGCTAACTAGCTAATATCTTGCTGATAACAGTGGCAGCATCAGGAGCAGTCTCTATGAGCTGTACAGATTCAAAATGGTGCCTAAACAAGAAGTCCACTATTTATATGGAGAAGGACATGTGATTTCAGCATCCAATGACACAAGCCGTTATGTCAGGACATTATGGGTGTTACATGCGCCCTGATTGGCTAGCCACAATATCCACACATAAAGTTAGGAAAGCAAAAAATGACTACTGTGCTGTGCTTGCAGTAATATAGTAACATAGTAACATAGTTATTAAGGTTGAAGGAAGACTTTAAGTCAATTTAGTTCAACCCATATCCTATCCTAACTTGTCCTAACATGTTGATCCAGAGGAAGGCAAAAAACCTCATGTGGCAAACAGTAAGCTTCACATTGGGGAAAACAATTCCTTCCCGACTCCACATACGGCAATCAGACTAGCTCCCTGGATCAACGCAATATCAAGGAAACTAGTGTATATACCCTGTAATATTATACTTTTCAAGAAAGGCATCTAGTCCCTTCTTAAATTTTAGTAGGGAGTCACTAATTACAACATCATATGGCAGAGAGTTCCATAGTCTCACTGCTCTTACAGTAAAGAATCCTCGTCTGTGAGTATGCTTAAACCTTCTTTCCTCTAGATGTAGAGAATGCCCCCTTGTCCCCGTCACAGGTCTAAGAGTAAAAAGATCATTAGAAAGGTCTTTGTACTGTCCCCGCATATATTTATACATTGTAATAACATCACCCCTAGGCCTTCGATTTTCCAAACTAAATAACCCCAAGTGTAATAACCTGTCTTGGTATTGCAGACCCCCTTGTTCCCTAATAACCCTGGTTGCTCTTCTCTGCACCCGCTCCAGTTCAGCTATGTCTTTCTTATACACCGGAGGGGGCCAACACTATCACGAGAAGTGGTGAGTTCTCCTTCAATGGAAGTCTTCAAACAGAGGCTGGACAGACATCTGACTGGGATGATTTAGCGAATCCTGCTTTGAGCAGGGGGTTGGACCAGATGGCCCAGGAGGTCCCTTCCAACTCTATGATTCTATGATTCTATGATTTTTTTAGCTTCTTACTATTTATGTAGTTAAAGAATATTTTTGGGATTATTTTTACTTTCTCTGACAATGAGTCTCTCCATTTCAATCTTTGCTGTCTTGATTTGCTTTTTACAGAATTTATTTAATTTTCTGTATTTATTTAATGCCTCACTACTACCTACTTGCTTTAATTCTCTAAATGCTTTATTTTTGTCACTTATTGCACCCCTTACAGCTCTATTTAACTATAGTGGTTTCCTCCTATTTCTAACATGTATATTCCCATACGGTATATATTGTGCACAGGTCCTAGTCAGGATGCTAATAAACGTCTCCCATTTTCTTTGTGTATTTTTATGTCTCAGGATATTGTCCCAGTTAATTGCACCAAGATCATCTCTCATCCATTGGAAATTTGCCTTCCTGAAGTTTAGTGTCCTTGTAACTAGAGTTGAGTGACTTTGGTCGGATCGGGTTTCATGAAACAAAATTTGTTAAAGATGAAACTGGTCTGACTAGGGCAAAAAAAAGTCAGAGTTTCGTCCGAAACCCGACCCCAATGCAAGTCAACGGGGAATAAAAGTCGGCATTGAGTGGATGAGTGTCATCCGCTCAATGCCGACTTTTATTTCCCATTGACATGCGTTGGGGTCGGGTTTCGGACGAAACCGACTTTTTTTGCCCTAGTCAGACCACTTTCATCTGAAACAAATTTTGTTTCATGAAACCCGATCCCCAATCTGACCAAAGTCGCTCAACTCTACTTGTAACCCCTCTACTACACATCTTATTAAAGGACACCAGATAACTTATTATTTTGTGATCACTATTACCCAAGTGACCCTCAACCCTTATATTTGATATGCGGTCTGGCCTTTTGGTTAATATTAGGTCTAGCAGTGCCCCCCCTCTTGTTGAGTCCTGAACCAGTTGTGAAAGGTAAGTGTCTCTCATAGTTGTTAAAAACCTATTACCTTTGCTGGAACTGCAGGTTTCGGTTCCCCAATGTATTTCAGGGTAGTTGAAGTCCCCCATAATAATGACTTCTCCTTGAGTCGCTGCTTCATCTATTTGCTCGATGAAGATATTCTCTGTTGCTTCCATTATTTTTGGAGACTTATAACGAACCCCTATCAGTAATTTATTATTTTTTCCCCCTCCCCTTAACTCCACCCACAGGGACTCTACATTTTCGTTAGATTCATATATATTATCACGCAGGATGGGTTTTAAGGATGATTTTACATATAAACACCCCCTTGCTTATTTGTACAGTCATTTCTGAACAGACTATAGCCCTGTAAATTAACCGCCCAGTCATGGCTCTCATCCAGCCATGTCTCAGATATCCCCACCATGTCATAATTATGTTCCAACAACATTAACTCCAATTCCTCCATTTTGTTGGCGAGGCTTCTGGCATTAGTATACATGCACTTTATGTATCTCTCTGTACCTCTATTCTTTCTTAAATTACTAACTGTTCTAACCCCACCCCACCCCCAATTTCATTATTTGTGCCCTGGTCTCTATCTGCTCTGTCTTCCCCTCCTATAAAAGGAATACCCTCCCCCGTCCCTAGTTTAAACACTTCTCCAACCTTCTAGCCATTTTCTCTCCCAGCACAGCTGCACCCTCCACATTGAGGCGCAGCCCGTCCCTAGCATAGAACCTGTAGCCAACTGAGAAGTCTGCCCAGTTCTCCAGGAACCCAAACTGTTATGATTGAGTCACCGTAGGAGGCAAAAACAGAAATGCTAGCTAAGTCCAGAAAACCAGAGAAGTTGGCAGCTATCGGATTGCAGACCCCTGAGCCTATCAACACAACTAGCAGTAGCCGTGGGGGGTTCCTACGATGCCCTAGACCCCTCGATCACAGCCGGAGAAATAGCTAGGCCTAAAGAAAGAAAGGGGAAAACTAAACTGCCCCAGAGCAGACCCCAAAGCAATAGGCAGCCCCCAACATATAATGATGGTGAAGCAAGATGAAAACACTAACACAGGCAGAAAGATAGACTGAGCAAAGACGGGGCCCAATCTAGCAAGATAGAAAAGGACAGGAAGGCTGCTGTCTGCAATCCGTGAAAAACCCTATGAAAATAAGAGCCAACAGACTGACAGTGAAAAAGGCCCTGAAGACGCTAGGCTTCAAAAAAGCTATGTCAGTACTCAGGAATATTCTGAAGACAGAGCTACAGGCAAAAGGAGATTCAGCTCACCCCAGCAGGGAATGGCAGAATCAGAAAAGCAAGGAAAACCAAAACAAAACACTAATGCAAACAGGCAAAGCAGAAAAACGTAGCTTAGAGGAGCAGGAATCAGACTGGTGTCCTAGAAGTCCACAGAGAAATCACCCGCAGGGCAGAAGGGCGTCGACAGCCTTATATCCAGTCCGTGACTCCACTCAGCCAGTCATCCTCATCAGGTTCAGGTGCCTGATAATCAGGCTCATTACCTTCCTTCACCAGAATAGGGAGTTCACCAGACCTCAGTGACGAAGGGGAAAATGAACTCACAACAGCACCTCCCCCTTGAGGAGGGGTCACCGAACCCTCAACCACGCCACCAGGGCGATCAGGGTGAGCCCGATGAAAGGCATGCACCAATCTTTTGGCATGAATATAAGAGGCAGAGACCCAGGAATTATCCTCCTGACCATAACCCTTCCACTTAACCAAATACTGGAGTCTCCGTCTAGCCAGACGGGAATCCAGTATTTTCTCTACCTCATATTCCATGTTACCTTCAACCAATACAGGGTCCGGAGGTGCCACCCCAGGAACAACTGGTTCAACAAACCTCTTCAACAAGGACTTATGGAACACATTATGGATTTTAAATGTGACAGGAAGAGCCAAACGGAAAGAGACCGGATTAATAATCTCCAAAATTTTGTAAGGTCCAATAAATTTAGGCTTAAACTTAGGAGAAGCCACCTTCATAGCAATATTTTTTGATGATAACCACACCATATCACCAATCTTAAACTGGGGACCAATGGTCCTATGTCGATTGGAAAACTGCTGGGGAGAGAGATAACTTATCCACCACTTGGTCCCAGATCTGGTGCATTCTCTCCACCACAGTGTCAACACCTGGGCAAGCAGAAGGCTCCACCTGCCCTGAAGAAAATCGAGGATGAAACCCAAAGTTACAAAAAAAAGGTGACATCAAAGTGGCAGAACTAGCTCTATTATTTAAAGCAAATTCGGCCAAGGGCAAAAATTAAACCCAATCATCCTGATCAGCGGAAATAAAACATCTCAAATATGACTCCAAGGTCTGGTTTGTTGTCTGTCTGCCCATTGGTCTGAGGGTGAAAAGCAGAGGAGAAGGACAGCTGAATTCCCAGCTTGGAACAGAAAGTCCTCCAAAATCTAGACACAAACTGAACTCCTCTGTCAGATACAATGTTCTCAGGAATCCCGTGTAAGCGAACCACCTGTTGCAAAAACAGGGGCACCAACTCAGAGGAAGATGGCAACTTAGGGAGTGGTACAAGATGAACCATCTTAGAGAACCTATCACAAATCACCCAAATAACAGTCATTCTTTGAGAGACCGGCATATCAGAGATGAAATCCATTGAAATATGGGTCCATGGCCTCCTGGGGACAGGCAAAGGCATCAACAACCCACTAGAACGAGAACAAGATTTAGACCGGGAGCAAGTCCCACAGGACTGCACAAAATTCCTGACATCACGAGACAAGGAGGGCCACCAAAAAGAGCGACTCACCAGATCTCTAGTACCAAAAATACCTGGATGACCAGCCAATGCAGAGCAATGAACTTCAGACATCACTCTCTTCTTCCACTGGTCAGGAACATACAACTTTCCACTGGGACAACGCTCAGGTTTGTCCTCCTGGAACTCTTGCAGAGCAAGTCTCAAATCGGGCGAGATGGCAGAAAGAAATACCCCTTCGCCTAAGATGGTAGCAGGCTTGGTCACCACAGGAGAATCAGCAAAGAAACTCCTAGAGAGGGCGTCTGCCTTGACATTCTTAGTTCCAGGAAGAAAAGAGACCACAAAATCAAAACGTGTAAAAAACAAGGCCCACCTAGCTTGTCTAGGGTTCAAGCGTTTAGCCGACTCTAGATAAATCAAATTCTTGTGGTCAGTGAGGACCACTACTTGATGTTTAGCTCCCTCCAACCAATGTCTCCACTCCTCAAATGCCCATTTCATGGCCAACAGTTCCCGATTCCCCACATCATAGTTACGTTCAGATGGAGAGAACTTTCGGGAAAAGAAAGCACAGGGATTCATTTTAGCTGTTACAGGATCCTTTTGGGACAAAACAGCTCCTGCACCAATCTCAGAAGCATCCACCTCTACCTGGAACGGGAGTGAGACATCAGGTTGCCGCAAAACCGGGGCGGAGGTATATCTTCGCTTCAGCTCCTGAAAGGAAGCAACAGCCTCCGGAGACCAATTCAACACATCAGCACCCTTCTTAGTCAGATCAATCAATGGCTTGGCAATACTAGAAAATTTTGCTATAAATTTCCGATAAAAATTAGCAAAACCCAAAAACTTCTGGAGGGCCTTCAAAGAAGTGGGCTGAACCCAATCATAAATGGCCTGTACCTTGGCCGGGTCCATTTCAATAGTTGACGGAGACAAAATAAATCCCAAAAATGAAATCCTCTGTACTCCAAAAAGGCATTTCGATCCTTTGACATACAGGGAATTCTCCTTCAAGATCCGGAACACAGTCCGAATATGTTCCACATGAGAATCCCAATCCTTGGAGAAGATCAAAATATCATCCAGATAGATAATCAAAAATTTATCGACAAAGTCTCGGAAAATATCGTTCATGAAGCACTGGAAGACAGAAGGGGCATTAGTGAGCCCAAAAGGCATCACCAGGTACTCAAAATGACCCTCAGGAGTATTAAACGCCGTCTTCCATTCATCCCCCTGCTCAATGCGGATAACATTATACGCCCCCCTGAGGTCAAGCTTGGTAAACCAGCAAGCACCTCTAACTCTAGAGAATAGATCCGAAATCAGGGGTAACGGATACTGATATTTAATAGTAATTTTGTTGAGGGCACGATAATCAATACAAGGCCTTAAAGAACCATCCTTTTTGGCCACAAAAAAAAAAACGGCACCTAAGGGTGAAGAGGATGGTCTAATATGACCCTTCTCCAACGCCTCCTTAATATAGGACCGCATAGCCTCGTGCTCGGGTACAGATAAATTGAAGAGCCGACCCTTGGGAAATTTACACCCCGGGTTTAGTTCAATTGCACAGTCATAACTCCTATGAGGAGGCAAGGACGCAGACTCATTCTCACTAAATACATCATAAAAGTCCGCCAAATAGTCAGGAACATCCTGCGACTGAGGAGAGGTGGAAAAAAACGGAGCTTCACTACAGGCACACCGACAACCCCAACTCACCACAGACACAGATTTCCAATCCAAAACTGGATTATGAATTTGCAACCAGGGAAACCCCAGAACAACGGCATCATGCAGACCATGCAACACCAAAAATCTGCAATTTTCTTGATGGTCTGGGGCGACCCGCATGACCACCTGGGTCCAAAACTGAGGTTTATTTTTAGCCAAAGGAGTAGCATCAATCCCCCTCAAAGGGATAGGCGTCTGTAGAGGTGTCATCGGAAATCCACAACGTTTAGCAAAATCCAAGTCCATTAGGTTTAGCGCTGCTCCCGAATCCACAAAAGCCTTGGCGGAAAATGTGGACAGGGAGCAGATCAGAGTAATTGCCAGAAGAAACTTAGGTTGAACACCACCAACAGAAAATGTGTGTTCAAAGCGTTTCTCTCGTTTAGGACAAACAGAAATAATATGCGAGGCATCTCCACAGAAAAAACACAGCTTATTACGCCTTCTGAACTCCTGACGTTGCGCCTTAGGCAAAACTCTATCACATTGCATAGGTTCAGACGTCTGTTCAACCAGTGGCAACACCTCTCGTGCAATCCTGCGTTCACGTAAACGCCGATCAACCTGAATGGCTAATGACATAGAATCGTCCAGACCAGAGGGAATAGGAAATCCCACCATAGTATGTTTTACGGCTTCTGACAAACCCTTCTGAAAGAGAGCAGCCAAGGCATTATCATTCCAGGTAGTAAGGACCGCCCACTTTCGGAACTTTTGACAGTACAACTCTGCAGAATCTCGACCCTGGTTCAATGCCAACAGGGTCTTTTCAGCCTGATCAATAGCATTAGGTTCGTCATACAACAACCCCAAAGCTTGAAAGAATGCATTCACATTAGTCAGAATAGGATCATCTGGTTTCAAAGAAAACGCCCAATCCTGGGGATCGCCACGCAGCAAAGAGATGACAATTTTAACATGCTGCGCGGAGCTCCCTGACGAGTTAGGCTTCAAGGCAAAAAATAATTTACAATTATTTTTGAAACTCAAAAATTTAGATCGATCCCCAAAAAATACATCAGGTGTAGGGATCTTTGGTTCAACAGCATGCGAACGAGCAAGGTAGGCGGAAATTCCCCGCACTTCCGCAGCGAGCTGCTCCACACGATCAGACAATTGCTTTATCTCCATTGAGAGAAAAAAAAAATTCCCCCTACGGCCTCAGAGATATAGAGGAAAGAATATACGCAGACCTTTTTTTTTTTTTTTAAACACAATTCTTTCCTGCTATTGAGTACCCTAGGATCTGCGGTAGGGCGGGTGATTCTGTTATGATTGAGTCACCGTAGGAGGCAAAAACAGAAATGCTAGCTAAGTCCAGAAAACCAGAGAAGTTGGCAGCTATCGGATTGCAGACCCCTGAACCTATCAACACAACTAGCAGTAGCCGTGGGGGGTTCCTACGATGCCCTAGACCCCTCGATCACAGCCGGAGAAATAGCTAGGCCTAAAGAAAGAAAGGGGAAAACTAAACTGCCCCAGAGCAGACCCCAAAGCAGTAGGCAGCCCCCAACATATAATGACGGTGAAGCAAGATGAAAACACTAACACAGGCAGAAAGATAGACTGAGCAAAGACGGGGCCCAATCTAGCAAGATAGAAAAGGACAGGAAGGCTGCTGTCTGCAATCCGTGAAAAACCCTATGAAAATAAGAGCCAACAGACTGACAGTGAAAAAGGCCCTGAAGACGCTAGGCTTCAAAAAAGCTATGTCAGTACTCAGGAATATTCTGAAGACAGAGCTACAGGCAAAAGGAGATTCAGCTCACCCCAGCAGGGAATGGCAGAATCAGAAAAGCAAGGAAAACCAAAACAAAACACTAATGCAAACAGGCAAAGCAGAAAAACGTAGCTTAGAGGAGCAGGAATCAGACTGGTGTCCTAGAAGTCCACAGAGAAATCACCCGCAGGGCAGAAGGGCGTCGACAGCCTTATATCCAGTCCGTGACTCCACTCAGCCAGTCATCCTCATCAGGTTCAGGTGCCTGATAATCAGGCTCATTAACTTCCTTCACCAGAATAGGAAGTTCACCAGACCTCAGTGACGAAGGGGAAAATGAACTCACAACACCAAACCCCTCCTTCCTACTCCAATTCCTGAGCCACGTATTAACCTCCCTAATCTCCCGCTGCCTCTCTGGCATGGCACGTGGTACAGGAACTATTTCCGAAAGTACCACCTTGGAGGTCCTTGCTTAAAGCTTGCAGCCTAATTCCATGAAATCATCTTTAAGGACCTTCCACCTACCTCTAACTTTGTCATTTGTGCCAATGTACAACATGACCGCTGGATCCTCACCAGCCCCTTCCAGTAATCTGTCAACTCGATCAGCGATGTGTCGGACTCGAGCGCCAGGTAGGCAGCACACCGTTCGATGATCCCTGTTTTTGTGACAGATTGCCCTATCTGTTCCCTAATAATTGAGTCCCCCACTACCAGCACCTGTCTGGCCTGCCCTACTCTCCTATTTCCCCCCTTACTGGAGCAGACACTCCTCTGGCTTTCAGAGGACATGACTTGCTGCAGCAGTGCTACTCCTGCACTAACACTCCCCTCATCTGCCAACTTAGCAAACTTATTGGGGTGTTCCAGATCAGGACTAGCCTCCCTGGTGCTCTTCCCTCTACCCAGGCCTTCTAACTGTCACCCAGCTAGCTGCTTCATTGTCCTGCAGCTCCAACCTAGCATCCCCCCTCATCTTTCCCATTAAGCATCTGCTCAGTGAGCAGAAGACTCCTTTACATATTCTCTATGAATCTCAGTGTTGCCAGCTGCACATTTAGATCCAGTATCTGGGCTTCCAAATGCACAACGTGCTCACATCTCGCACAGCAGTATGCACCCTCGACCGGCTGTTCAAGGATTTTATACATGCAGCAAGAAGTACACTGGATGGCATTGGCAATAGTGGAGCACATCCTAATGGGGATTGCACCAGACAGAAAAGATAGGCAAAAATAAATAAAAAGTATTAATAAAACATAACAGCAATTCAGTAATACCTCCCTTCGAAACTCCCTGAATCCAAAGTCACTGAATCACAAGTCACACACTTATCACAGTTCGCACTTACACTCAGGTCACACTCAGCTCATTCACACTCGCTCAGGCAGAAGATTTAAAAGAGATTTTTTTTCCCTCTTACCAGCACACCACCCTGCAGCTCAATGCACTTTCAAAAGCAATGCCCCGCCTTTGAACTCTGCAAACTCCCTCCCCTCATCAAACACATACCAAAGGCTCATGATACACCACCATTATTGTTGCTAAAGTGCTGAAAATATTTTTGTGGCAACGCAAATATTTTCCTGCACTTTTACCGAATGTTACAAATTGTTACCGATTTAATTCAATTTTGCTTGGGATTCCAATCACGAATCCGAATGTGCCATATTCGTGCCGAATTTATGTTTGATGATCATTTTCCTCACAAATTCACTCATCACTTGTCATAATTTGCACAAAGTTAAAAATTGTAGACTTTTTTAATTTTCATTAGAACACAACAGTTTTAGAAAACCTAATTTTCTAGATTTTAGACAGCCTTAGATGCACTAAATGTATCAAATAGTGTGTGACTTTTCAAAGCTTTGATGCAAGTGGAAGTTTTTTTTTCTTTTTTTTTTTTTACACTGGTGTAGTAAATTCAAGTCTTAAATTCAGTACATTGCATTTTGAAAAAAAGGACAGGAATCAAAAACACAAAAAAAAAAGCTAGAAAACAAAACAAACTTTGTAAAAATATATAAGACAAGCTCAGCTTTCATTTCATGAAAAATGTTTAAATTTGAACCCTGATTTCCATCCCCAAGCTATTCATGTCATGAGTCATACCGTAGAAGAAGAGATGAGGCTCCTGCTTAGATGGGATGCCCACGTTTAAGAGAAGCTGGCTGCGACTAGTTCAAAAGTGGCCTGGTCTTGATTTTATTTTATTCACAAGTATGTTTTTTTTTTGTTAATCCCCCCTATAGTTTGATGGGTTTGATTCATCATTTGCATTTTTTTGACACTTATCTTTTTTATTTTGTGTTATTCATTGCTTACGTGCACCAAATTCTCCAGAATATTGCATTCAATTCATGAATTTTGCGCAAAATAAACAATGGTCCTTTTTTATTCAATCTGTTTTGATACTCCAGCTTCAGAGCACAAAGCTGCTAATTTTGCAAAATGTGAAAATAATAAATTTGATAATGAAAATTCTAGCATAGATAAAAATCACTCTAGAGGGCTACAGAAGTACATTTTCAAATAGTATTGTTTTATAAAACTCATTGATGAAGCTTTTCCATAGCTCAATATCTCCACTTACATGTTTTATGATTTCAGAAAAATTCAGATATAGGTAATCTAATTCTGAGAGGCACTTTGATCTTTCTGGCTAATTGGGTAGAATGTACGTACTGCTTGCAGAGTGTTTCTTATTGCTTGAAGTGTTTACCACAGAATAAAACTTTCCGACTAGCTTAGCTGCGTAATTGCGCTGTGTTGTTTAGAGTTGATATAATGTGCTTGTTTATGAAAACTGTCACAATAAATTACTGCAGGTTGCATACTGTTTTCCTCATCTACAGTGGCATGTGTTGTGAATTCACTTTCTGGTCTGCCTCTGGTTGCTGGTGAGGGTGGTGGAGCTGATTGTATTGATAGAGGAGTCGTGAGTTCTCTTTCCGGGCTCCCTCTGGTGGTTGCAGATGGTAATTAAGCTGATCTAATTAACAGAGACCTGCCACCTGATAATGAGGACGACGTTTGGACATCTGGATCTCTGACTGGATTTAAGAAAGATGACTCCCTCTATCCCTGCTGGTGATTTTTCTTGCCTCTTGAGGTCTTAGTTTCCAGTTCAGTCCCTGCATTCTCAAGTTAAGTGGTCTTTGCTATTGTTCACATTTGATATGGTTTTGTCTATTCAGTTTTGTGTGGTCAGCCAGCCCTGGCTGGGGCTGTGCTGAATTTCCATTCTTATGTTAATGTTTGTGCCAGTTTGCCTTTTGTCCCTTATTAGACTTGCCTCTTTTTGCTCTGTTTTCAGAATATGCCAGAGTGCTGGTATAGTGGGTGAAGTCTAGTGATTTCAGGGATTTTTGCTATCAGAAGTGTTGGACATTTTTGCAGGGCTTTTTGGGCGTGATTGCAGACAGTATCTTTCCTTTCCTGTCTATCTAGTTAGTGTGGGCCCCATTGTTTGCTCAGTCTATTTTCCTACCTGTGTTTGTGTTTTCATCTTGTCTCACCGACAATATATGTTTGAGGGCTGTCTATTCCTTTGGGGTCTGCTCTGGGGTAGTTTAGATTTCCACTTTTCTTGCTTTAGGCTTATTTAGTCCTCCAGCTGTGTCGAGGCGTCTAGAATCATCGTAGGTACGCTCCACGGCTACTGCTAGCTGTGTGGATAAGATCAGGGGTCTACAATCCGCTTAGTTACCAACCTCTCTGGTTTTCCGTGGCTTAGCTTGGTCTTGTTTTCCTCCTCGGTGACCCAATTATAACAGGCATGTTGTTAGAGTTTGCGGATCGCAGCGAATATAACTTAAGAAAAGGTGTGATTGCAAAGGTCACTCGGTGTGAACAGAATGCAAAGGACCTGACACTGTTACTTCAGAGAGCAGAAGCAAAGCTGAAAGCACTCTAAGCTGTGCCCTGTTAGATGTCACAGGTGCCCTGTAGTTTGGACGCTAGTTTGGGTCCCTATAACTTCCCCCCACTATGCTGGTGATTGAGCCTGCCCTGTCACACAGTTTGTGTAACCTGCACATGCGACTGAATCGCCCGGTGCAGGTGCTAGGCTCAAGCAGGAGTTCCCATCCTACACTACCTGACTCAGAGAACAATAGCAGTGTCAGTAGTAGTACGCATGCATACAACTCCTGTCCAGAGGAGCCAGAATAAGCTTGGTGCAAAGCCAGCCCTAACTCTTGCACACAGGGTGGTAATGAATACCGCACACACACAGACCCCACATGAAAGTGCTCATAGTGCACCAACTGGTGCTTCAGAGATCATTTTATAGATTAGTCCAGTCAGAAATGGCCTTATTCGCTGGCCAATCTGGACTCGCTGCAGGACCTGAGCAGCTGACGACTGACCACCAATGAGAGGTTGCCACCTCATGAGCATGCTCAGCAAGGCGAATACTGGACTTCCCCTCCGGAGTGACTGCTCGTTACTATAGCTGAACCTGGAGAGGCAGCAGTAACCACGTGCACAGCCCGAGTCTGAGCAAAATGCTGATACCAATGTTTGCTGAACACTGTGGTTGAGACTGAATGGGGAACTGTGAGAGCAGGCAATGCTTGGGATCCATTGTGTGCAGAGGGAGAATCCCGGCACCTAACACATGTAAAAGTTTGGTGAAAATTACTGTTATTGTGAACAGTTAGGCTAAGTGCACACGTTGCAGAAAAATTTCTGCTTAAAAACCTGACTCCCTTTCCTGAAACCGCGCGTTGTTTTCCGAGCGGTTTTTGCCCAGAAAATACGCAGTTTTTATGCGTTTTTTTCCACGCATTTTCAAAACACATAGAACTAGCCAGAAACGCGGAAAAATCCATGAAATTAATGAGCATGCTGCGTTTTTTACCGCAATACGGTTTTTTCACGGTAAAAAAACGCATCAATATGCACAAAAAGTGCAAAATGCATAGAAATGATTGGGAAGCTTATTTTTAGCAGTTTTATTGGAAAAAGCGCTAAAAATACAGCTAAAAAAATGCTGTGTGTGAACACAGCCTTAAGCAAGTTGAAGATGAAATGATCTCTAAGGGTTGTGCACATGTTGCAGATTTGGTGCATTTTTGCCATGCACATTTGCTAGCAAAACTTGAAGCAATCCTGATGCCAGCAAAGTGAATGAGAAACCTAAAGTGTCATGCACACATTACTTATTTGTGACTTGCTAATTTGGTGCAGAAAATAATTTTTGGTATGTCAATTCTCTCTGTGTTTTTCAGTCAAATCAGTCAAAAACGCAGAGCAAAAACATGGAAAACCCATTTCCTTTGTATTTTAGGCAATAAATAGAAATAAATAAACATATACATATACAGTTGAAACCGGAAGCTTACATACACTATATAAAAAGACACATATGCATGTCTGACATGACATCAGAATAAACCTTTCCTGTTTTAAGTCAATTAGGATTATCATAATTATTAATATTTACCAAATGCCAGAATAACCAGAGAGAATGTTTTACGGCATTTTTATCACTTATTGCAAAGTCAAAAGTTTACATACACTAAGATTACTAGGCCTTTAAACAATTCTGGACTGTCTGTGTGATGATGTCATGTGTTTCGAAGTTTCTGATAAGCTTTTTGGCAACATCTGGGTTAATTAGAGATACACCTGTGTATTCATTTCAATGCACTCCTGGAACACACTGCTTCTTTGTGTAGCATCATGGGAAAGTCTCAGGATCTCAGCCAAGATATCAGGAAAGAAATGTGGACTTGCACAAGTCTGGCTCATCCTTGGGTACAATTTCAAGATACCTGAGGGAGTGCCTCAGGCCGGGGTCACACTAAGGCTGGTTTCACATTAGCGCTTTTTAAGCGCACGCACGGCCGGGGGTAGCTCCGCCCCCGAGCCGGCTCTCTGCCCGGCGTGCCCGCCCCTTGCTTATAGCGCCGCCTCCTAGCGGACAGCGGCGCCTGCGATCGGCGCACCCTACCTTTAGCATAGGGTGCGCAGATCGTGCGCAGGCCGTGCGCTAGTTGCGCTTTGACCTGCGCTGCGCACTTTTGACGGTGCGCCGTGCGCGCCAAAATCGAACTTTTCGGATTTTGGCGCACACGGCGCACCGTCAAAAGTGCGCAGCGCAGGTCAAAGCGCAACTAGCGCACGGCCTGCGCACGATCTGCGCACCCTATGCTAAAGATAGGGTGCGCCGATCGCAGGCGCCGCTGTCCGCTAGGAGGCGGCGCTACAAGCAAGGGGCGGGCACGCCGGGCAGAGAGCCGGCTCGGGGGTGGAGCTACCCCCGGCCGTGCGTGCGCTTAAAAAGCGTTAATGTGAAACCAGCCTTACCGATGCAAAATACGGTCAGTATTTTACATGCGTAATACGGATGAATGGCCCCTAAACAGTGATCCGTATGTCATCCGTAATCAAGGTTTGATCGCGTATTTTGTGCATGTAAGCATCCGTATGTAATCCGTATGGCATCCGTATGGCGAGATTTTCTCGCAGGCTTGCAAAATGGACATATAATGGAGCCCTTTGACAGGGTTTCTAACAGAAACCAAAGAATAGATATAGACACATAGAACGCATATATATATATATGTGTTCTATGTGTATATATCTATTCATTAGTTTCTTTATTAAAACTGTCAGTGTGAGTTTACTGTATAGCGCACTGAATTGCCGGCTTTGCTAAAAGACACCGGGTGCGTAATTCTCGCAAGTCACATGTGTGGTCCGTGTGTAATCCGTATTTTTTCCGCACCCATAGACTTGTATTGGCGTACTACGGCCGTAGTACGCTGACAATCGCAGCATGCGATCCGTAGAATACGGATGAGAAATATACGGCTGGTGCGAGGGACCCCATAGAGAATCATTGGTCCTTGTCTAATGCATGCTTTTAGCACCTCTCACTCGGCCGTATTCCTCGCCAGTGTGACCCCGGCCTCATTCATCTGCACAAACAAGATGGGAATGTCCAGCCATCATACCACGCAGGAAGATGACGGGTTCTGTGTCCTAGAGATGAATATACTTTGGTCCAACATGTGCATATCAACCCAAAGACAAAAGCAAAAGACCTTGTAAAGATGATGGCAGAAACTGGTAAGATTGTGTCAGTATCCACAGTGAAACGAGTACTGTATCAACATGGACAGAAAGGCCACTCTGCCAGGAAGAAGACATTAATCCAAAAGAAATATAAAAAGCCATATTAATGTTTGCCAATGCACACAAGAAAAAAAAACCTTAATTTTTGGAGACATGTCCCATGGTCTGATTAAACTTAAATTGAACGTTTTGGGCATAATGACCATCATTACATTTGGAGGAAAAGGGAGAAGCTTGGAAGCCTAAGAACACCATCCCAATTTTGAAACATGGGGGAAGCAGCATCATGTTGTGGGGTTGTTTTGCTGCAGGAGGGACTGATGCACTTCACAAAATAGATGGCATCATGATAAAAGACGATTATGTGGCAATACTGAAGAAACATCTCAAGTCACCAGCCAGAAAGTTAAAGCTTTGGAGAAAATGGATCTTCCAAATGGACAATGGTCTGAAGCATATTGCCAAAATGGTAACAAAGTGGCTTAATGATAACAAATTCAATGTTTTGGAGTGGCCATCACAAAGCCCTGGTCTCAATACTATTGAAAATGTATGTGCAGAGCTGAAAAGGCAGGTGTGAGCAAGGCAACCTACAAACCTGGATCAGTTAAGGGCATGTCACACTAAGCGATATCGCTAGCAATATCGCTATAACTTTTGACGTTATAGCGATATTGCTAGCGATATCGCTGTGTCTGACACTTACCTCCGACCGGCTCCCCCACTGGTTATCGCTGATCGCGCGAGAACGTCCAGGACTGTTTCTCGTCGTCTGCTTCCTGCGGCGACGACGAGCGACGCGTGGAGCCGGGCGGGAGGACGCAGGATCGCCTGGTGTGACAGGTAAGTAGCGATCCCCGTCCCCAGTGATGTCCCTAGTGAGATCTGCCTGTGTGGCAGCTCACTAGCAACCACTTAGCGATGTACCAGCGATCCTGACCGCGTCATATCGCTGGTCGGGATCGCTGGTACATCGCTAAGTGTGACAGTACCTTTACACTAGTTTTATCAGGAGGATGGAGCCCAAGGAGCCTTTACAATAAAGTCATATCAGTTTAATTAAACACACCTGGACTCCAATGAAGGAGTAGAACCATCTCAAGGAGGATCACAAGGAAATGGACAGCATGTGACTTAAATATGAGTGTCTGAATAAAGGGTCTGAATACTTATGACCCTGTGATATTTCAGTTTTTCTTTCTTAATAAATTTGCAAAAATTTATACATTTGTGATTTTTTTTTCAGTCAAGATGGGGCGCAGAGTGCACATTAATGAGAAAGAAATGAACATTTTCAATTTACCAAATGGCTGCAATGAAACAAAGAGTGAAAAATTTAAAGGGGTCTGAATACTTTCCGTGCCCACTGTATGACTTCCAATGTAAATAAATACCTCTGTATGGAATTTCTTCGCCTACTATGCTTCAACATAATGCAAAAAATGGGTAATTGTAGGGTAGTTGCTGATCCTCAAAAGTAAAGCGTAGGTCTGGTTGGTTTTGACATTTTGTGTGAGTTGCCATGTCTGCTGCCTAATTCTTATTGTACAGTTGATCAATTCTTATGGAACTTATTTTTGGACTTCCATGCGCTGCTTGACAAAATACAGGATTCCAATTGTGATAGAAGATTAATCATTTAATCCCAATGCGTTTCGAAGTAAGAACTACTTCTTGCTCAGGGGATGACAAACATGAGCAAATAGCGTTGTCTCAAGACTATATACACTCCATATTTGAAAATTAATTATAGAAGGATAGGGAAAATGAAGGGAGGTCAGCTCACCAGTCTCGGTTGCGATCCATAATCCTCCTGCGCACGGAGTCACCTTGATCAGGGGTGTTGACTGAAGCAAAATAAAGAATGGAATCTCCAGCGCTGGACTTCAGTTAAAAATACATCATTTATTGTAAATTCTTAAAATAGAACAGAAAAAAGTATGGATAAGGACATACAGGCAGATGGGGTCTCTGGTGGTCTCCAACCAACGCGTTTCGACCTAGAGGGTCTTACTCATGGTTCACACTAGACCAATACTGACGACTACAAATAGTACAAAAACTAGTAAATCACAGGTGTTGGACAAAAGAATTAATGAAAATAGGGAGTATCCCTACCAGTTAACTCTTGCAAACACTCAGCCTAATGTGGAGCTGAAACAAAAACTTGTCGGAAAAACAAAAAAAAAAAACACACGGGCCTCCTGCAATAATCATGACCGTCCTATAGTTAGTTTTTCTACCATGTACAGTCCACAATTCAATAAGATAAAGGACATTGTCAAAAAATATTTACCTATTTTACACAATGATAATAAACTTGGTCAAATTCTGGACAATACCCAGATACGATACATAGCCAGGAAAGCTCCTGCTTTGAGCGATATCTTATCCCCCAGTCTTTTTATCAGCAATAGGAGAACTAAAAATAATACTTGGTTGTCATATAAAGGCTTTTCCAAATGTGGACATCATCCCTGTAAAGTCTGCAACTATGTGGTTAAAACCAGCAGATTCACTTCTAGTGTTACTGGCATATCATACCCTATTCAGTCTCACATAAATTGTAATTCAGAAGGAGTAATATATGGTATTGAATGCGTTTTTTGTAACCTACAATATGTAGGCTGTACAATAGGACCTCTTAAAAAGAGAATTAGGAAACACTTGTCAGAAGCTACTAGTAGTAATTATAATATTTCAGCAGTTTCTTATCATTGTAAAACTGTTCATGGAGGTAAAACTGATAGTCTCAAAATTATAGCAATAGAGAAAGTCTATAGATCTACTAGGGGAGGTGATTTCAGGAGAAAATTATTAAATCGTGAATCCTTTTGGATTTTTAAATTAAATACAAGAGTACCATTAGGTCTGAACAAACGACTTGATTTAATATTGCAATTAGATTGATATTTTCTTCTGTATATTTACATTCTACTTAGTCCTATTCAATTCTGGTTATTCTGATAATTTTTGTGATTGTTATTATATTCCTATGATATCTTTTTATTAGATTTTTTTTTTTTTTTTTTGTTTTTCCGACAAGTTTTTGTTTCAGCTCCACATTAGGCTGAGTGTTTGCAAGAGTTAACTGGTAGGGATACTCCCTATTTTCATTAATTCTTTTGTCCAACACCTGTGATTTACTAGTTTTTGTACTATTTGTAGTCGTCAGTATTGGTCTAGTGTGAACCATGAGTAAGACCCTCTAGGTCGAAACGCGTTGGTTGGAGACCACCAGAGACCCCATCTGCCTGTATGTCCTTATCCATACTTTTTTCTGTTCTATTTTAAGAATTTACAATAAATGATGTATTTTTAACTGAAGTCCAGCGCTGGAGATTCCATTCTTTATATTTGAAAATTGGCACCAGTAGTCACATGTTCTTTTGCAAGAAGTCACAGTTCAAACACATAGAATAACACAATCATTAATCTTTAAATGATAAAATAACAATGTCCCTTTATTATATTACAGATAAAACTTAAAAAAGAAGAAGAAAAAAAGAAAAAGAAGAATATATCAAAGAAAAAGCGAACTCGCTGAAAAAAAGGAGTTGGAAAAAGGCGGCGAACCACTCAATCCACTACACCAGAATAGAAACATATCTCAAAAAGGGAAAAGGGAATCTATGAATGTATAAGACATTCATAAAGACAATATATAAATAAAAATGTTAAAAAATCTCTTTTTTGTAAATTTATAAATGCCAGCTCGAAAAATAAAAATTATATGAATATATTTCACTAAAAATTATATATGTATATTTCAATAAAAATGTATGCGTCAATCAATTTCTAAACCTTATTTAAGGAGTAAGCGTTGTATTCTTAAAGGGTCATATCACATTGAAAGAACGAATCATTAACATTTCAATAACCCTGATGTCAAAACCAATCGTGGCATCAAGCATAAGGATCCGACCTGCAGTCAGATCAGCACTACCAAGGAATCCAGGATCGTTCCCTGTACATAGATATACCATTCCAAAAACTGAAAAAAAGGGGGTAAAAATCCATATGTAAATTAAAATATCAACATCAGAGCATGACTAGAGATATCTCCATACATTTTCACTTGGCAGATTGTCACAAACTGATTGTAAGAGTCTGACTTACAATCAAGTCACCAAAAGAAGGGAAAAATACAGGATCGCTCCATCCACAGACAAAAAAGCGCTCCACATCATTGAATACTGATTCAAATATATCATATATATATATACACAATTAAAAGCAATAATAATTAAATATATAATAAAACCGTATCTAATTGTACACAATAGTTTGAAATAAAAATCACATTAGACGGCACACAGTAAAAAGTCGCACATGGGAATTTCCAGTTAAAACATGAAAAATAAAATTAATTACTTATAAATCTTATAAATACAGACTAAAAAATTATTAAAATCCGAAAATATCAATTTTACAATATCTCATAAAAATACTTATAATATTGTAAAACTGATATTTTCGGATTTTAATAATTTTTTAGTCTGTGTTTATACTATTTATAACTAAGTAAGTTTATTTTTCATGTTTTAACTGTAAATTCCAATGTGCGACTTTTTACTGTGTGCAGTCTAGTGTGATTTTTCATTTTAAACTATTATGCACAATTAGAAATGGTTTTATTATATATTTAATTATTATTGCTTTTAATTGTGTGTATATATATATATGATATATTTGAATATATCAATGATGTGGAGCGATTTTTTGTCTGTGGATGGAGCGATCCTGTATTTTTCCCTTCTGTTGGTGACTTGATTATAAGTCAGACTCTTACAATTGATATTACAATTAGTTTGTGACAATCTGCCAAGTGAAAAATGTATGGTGATATCTCTAGTCATGCTCTGATGTTGATATTTTAATTTACATATGGATTTTTACCCCCTTTTTTTCAGTTTTTGGAATGGTATATCGATGTACGGGGAACGATCCTGGATTCCTTGGTAGTGCTGATCTAACTGCAGGTCGGATCCTCATGCTTGATGCCACAATTGGTTTTGAAATCAGGGTTAGTGAAATGTTAATGGATACGTTCTTTCAATGTGATATAACCCTTTAAGAAGACAACGCTTATTCCTTAAATAAGGTTTAGAAATTAATTGACGCATACATTTTTATTGAAATATACATATATAATTTTTAGTGAAATATATTCATAGAATTTTTATTTTTCGAGCTGGCATTTATAAATTTACCAAAAAACAGATTTTTTAACATTTTTTATTTATATATTGTCTTTATGAATGTCTTATACATTCATAGATTCCCTTTTCCCTTTTTGAGCTATGTTTCTATTCTGGTGTAGCGGATTGAGTGGTTCGCCGCCTTTTTCCAACTCCTTTTTTTCAGCGAGTTCGTTTTTTCTTTGATATGTTCTTCTTTTTCTTTTTTTCTTCTTTTTTTCTTCTTCTTTTCTTCTTTTTTAAGTTTTATCTCTAATATAATAAAGGGACATTGTTATTTTATCAGGTAAAGATTAATGATTGTGTTATTCTATGTGTTTGAACTTTGACTTCTTGCAAAAGTACATGTGACTATTGGCGCCAATTTTCAAATATGGAGTGTATATAGTCTTGAGACAACGCTATTTGCTCATGTTTGTCATCCCCTGAGGAAGAAGTATTTCTTACGTCGAAACGCGTTGGAAATAAATGATTAATCATCTATCATAACTGGAATCCTGTATTTTGTCAAGCAGCGCATGGAAGTCCAAAAATAAGTTCCATAAGAATTGATATTTTAACGGTCACTTGTTTGACCATTGTACGTGCAGCAGCTGACTACTAATCTTATATGCCTGATCTCTCCTACAACAGGTGAGTGGATTTCTTATATATTTTTATTATTAACCTGGATAAGACCCTATTTGCGCTTTTCTGTTCCTATAGTGTATTATATTATTGTACAGTTGGTGACACATTAGACAGTTTTCTTCCATCTGGAGGAGAGCTAATTTTCAGACTATTTTTTTTTTTACTGAGAGCATTACTCAAAATACTCTTTAATAGCTGGATCTTTTAGGGAACCTGTCATCAGGATATTATTTCCCTAACTAATGGCATGTGTCAGAGGCATAGCTAGGGTTTTGGTTCAGGGAGAGCAAAACCTCTGAGTGGGTCCCTAACCAGGTAACCTTGATTACAACTGAGTGATGCACCCTACTAGTGGATGTAAGAGAACCTCAGTAGATGACCGCGCTGTTACTGAAAATAATCTCTATACAATGAACAACATTGATATTACCGCCATATGGTGACCATATAGTGGCAGATTCCAGTCCTGCAAAACATGTAAGTGATTACAGCACAGTTATGGTGACTTTCAGCTGACGTTTTTTCTAATGGAATCAATCACTTTTCCCATCTTTTCCATCTGGCCCTGACTGACATGACAACTTCTCCAGCCAGGACTCGGCTACAGAGAATACAACAAGCACACATTTCAAGCCTCAAAGTTTCAGCACTGTCCCCAGTGGGACTATTCCTAACCTCCTGTTGATACTCCAATACTGAGCCCCTGCTGCCATACGTGTTCATATTAGAAACATAGTAACTTAGTAACATACTGTAGTTCGCAAGGCTGAGAAAAGACATTCGTCCATCCAGTTCAGCCTATATTCCATCAGAATAAATCCCCAGATCTATGTCCTTCTAAAGAATCTAATAACTGTAAGATACAATATTGTTACTCTCCAGGAAGACATCTAGGCTCCTTTTGAACCCCTCAACTGAGTTTGCCATCACCACCTCCTCAGGCAAGGAATTCCAGATTCTCACTGCCTTAACAGTAAAGAACCCTCTTCTATCTTGATAGAAAAACCTTCTCTCCTCCAGACGCAGAGAATGCCCCCTTGTGACCATTACATTTCTTGGTATAAACAGATACTCCGAGAGATATTTATATTGTCCCCTTATATACTTATACATGGTTATTAGATCGCCCCTCAGTCGTCTTTTTCCTAGACAAAATAATCCTAATTTTGCTAATATCTCTTGGTATTGTAGTTCCCCCATCCCCTTTATTAATTTTGTTGCCCTCCTTTGTATTCGTTCTAGTTCCATTATATCCTTCCTGAGCACCGGTGCCCAAAACTGTGCACAGTACTCCATGTGTGGTCTAACCAGGGATTTGTACAGAGGCAGTAAAATGCTCTCATCATGTGTATCCAGACCTCTTTTAATGCACCCTATGATCCTGTTTGCTTTGGCAGCCGCTTCCTGGCACTGGCTGTTCTTGGTAAGATTATCATTAACTAGGATCCCCAAGTCCTTCTACATGTCAGATTTACCTAGTGGATTCCCTTTCAGTGTGTGATGGTGATTAGAGATGAGCGACTTTGCCTTTTTTCGGGTCGAGTCGGGTTTCATGAAACCCGACTTTCTCAAAAGTCGGGTAGAACGAAATCGGCCGATTATCGTGAAAAGTTGAAGGCTGACTGAAACACGAAACACAATGCAAGTCAATGGGGAACCAAGGTCGGCAGGGAGTGGAGGACAGGAAACACACCTACAGTGCCCATTTTAATGCCAAAAACATCAATTCTTATTACTTAAGCTTGTCAACCTTAATTTACTTTATAATAATAGTTAGGCATTGAAAACTGGGGGTTATTTGGCTAAAGTTGTGGGGGGGGATAGGGCTGGCTCCAGATTTTCGTGGACCCTGGGCCAAAGAGTATCACTGGGCTCTTTTAACACATGCCACAATTCATGATCCTCTGATACGGCAGAGATTTAGCGGTATAGTACAATGAAAAATACTTCACTTCTTACATCTCATGACTGATATCCATTTTAAATTCTCCAATAGCTCCAAAAACGGACAGCATATTACTCCATACAGTATTATGGCCACCGCATAGTGCGCCATACAGAGTAATGAGGCCCATATATTTCTCCATACAGAATCATTGGTCCCATATAATGTTTGAAACAGTATATGATGAGCTCCACTTAATGCTACAGTATATGTTGGTCCCCATGGATGAAGCTCCACTGTGTTATGGGCCCAAATAATGCTCCATATATAATGGGTCCCATTTCTAATGCTCCAGTGCATAATGGGCCCTGTAAATGCTGCTCCAGTGTCTGATGTCCACCTTTGGAATGCTCCAGTGTATGGTGGGCCTCATATATCATTCTCCAGAGTATAGTGCTCTCCAAAAAAGTTGCCCCAACATTGAAAACAATTAAATAAGTCTCCTCGCTAGGGAATCCCAGTACTAGTCTGGACTCCTCGTCATCCCCATCTTCCATCTCTCTGCACTTGGACTGTTTAGGCAGAGGGCATACAGAAGTGATGCCATCATGCTCTCTGACCAGAATGTCACTGTCAGGAAACGCGGAAGACATCACGGCGGTGGAGCAGGGAGAGGTAAGTATTTCAACTTTGCAAGTGCTGTGATCCTGCGCAAACAGGGGGGGCCCACTTGTTGGCGACGGCACTGGCACAAGGCCCCTCATAGTACGGCGGTGTGTCTGTCAGCGGGTGGGCACTCCCACCGGCAGAGACACTTTTGCGTACTATGAGGGGCCCTGTGAGAGTGCCGTCGCCCATGAGTATGCCCCCCCACCTGCTCAAAGAACCTGCACTTTCATCTGCACCTTCCTCTTTGGTCTGGGTCAATGTACCAGCAGAATCATCTAGCAGTGGCTGGGCATCAGTGCACTTGTGGCGCCCCCAGGAGTACGGTTGCCACAGTGGCATTACCTTCCTCCTAGGGAGTGTGATGTCATGCTTGGGAGCAACGAAGGATCTCTCTAGCAGTTAAACCAACACTCAACACAGTTCCCTCTCCAGGCCAACAGGGAGACCTCTGAGCCTGAATGCTGAGAAGCTGCTCTCTGTGGTCAGGAGGAGGTAAGATAGGGCAGTCTGTGAAGGGAAGGGGAAGTGTGTTGACATGAGAAGGGGGGCTGGAGGATGAGCAGAGTTAAGGCTCACTCCTAGCTGGAGCGCAAGGTCCAGATTCTGGTCTCCGAGTTTGTAGGAACACTGACGGTCCTGCAGCAGAAACCTATGCTGAGTAGCATGCAGTTCTTACTTAAACAGGCGGCATAGCTTGGTTCACTGGTGGGCTCCTCTGCTGAGTAGCAGACAGTGCTACAAGGCCCAATAGGATTTTCTGCACAAGATGCTGTAAAAAATAATTAGAAACACACACGGTGTAGCTCCTTGACAGGTGTACAACACCGCTTGCTACCATACACCGCTACTATGCCATGAACCAGTCTATTAACATTGAAAACCATTATTAATGTGAAAATGAAGTTACGCTTTTGGTGAAGGAACCGTTCTCGAACGGAACCTCGAACAGCCGAATTTTAAGCAAAGTGTTCGAGTTCAACGAATGGCTTGAACACTGCCCAAAACAGCTGGAATTTTAACTTGGCGAACATGTCGACTCGAACACCGGTCATCTCTAATCAGGAGGCAGACTCAGACGTTCTCTGGCCCAGTATGGATTTGACAAGATTGTAGAAAGTTGAGAAAGGTACAGTATCACCCGATAACAGGTATATACGTAGCATAGTTTACACATGAAAAACCTATGTCTATATATCAGGAGGCAGACTCAGAGGGTCTCAGGCCCAGTATGAATTTGACGTGATTGTACAAAGTTGAGAAAGGGTACAGTATCACCGGATAACAGGTATATATGTAGCATAGTGTACACCTAAAAAACCTATGTCTATATATCAGGAGGCAGACTCAGAGGGTCTCAGGCCCAGTATGGATTTGACCTGATTGTACAAAGTTGAGAAAGGGTACAGTATCACCGGATAACAGGTATATATAGCATAGTTTAAACATTAAATATCTGCGTGTATATTTCCGGAGTCCCGACAAAGACACTCACAGCCTCAGTATGGATTAGACAAGAATCTAAAAAGTAGAAAAAGGGTTATGTATTCGAAGCGTACACTAGTATACACTGTTGGGGTATTTTTCAATCTTCATATATATTTCAGTCTCAGTAAGACAGTCCAGACTCTCCGCAAGAGGAAACGAGATGGATACAAGTACAGACGGAAAGTCGACTGATTGCAGAAATTTTAGAATTACTAATCACGGTAAAAACTCCCGGGAGAATTCTCAGAGGTGATGCTGACCCTCAATTACTTTGTCTGTGGAGACAGCGAAAAACAGTTCTTGTGAAGAAAGGTTTGCTGTATCGGAGTACCATGGAACCCAACACCGTTACTCATCTCCATCAAATTGTGATCACAGGTACAGATGTAGACATTGTCCTCACTGCCTATCATGATCTGTCACGTAACTTTGGAGTGCAAAAGACACAACCCACAGGCCGTAGGCGATTCTATTGGATTGGCATGAGAGGACACATTTAAAAATGTGGGCATGAATGTCACACGTCTGTGAGTCGGAAAACCGTGAAAGCTGATGATAAACCACCACTGCATCTCATTGTGAGTCGACATCCATAACAAATGGAAGCCATTGATCATCTGAAGATAGAGCCCAGCAGGACAGGGCATAGGTACGTCTTAACCATCATCTATCATTTCACCAAATTTGTATTGGCCTTCCCAATGAAGTATTTAACAGGCCAGACTACACAGTGGTGGAGCAGGGAGAGGTAAGTATTGCAAGTGCTGGTGCCCTAAGCAAGCAGGGGGGCCCACTCGTGGGCGGCAGTACTGGCACAGGGCCCCTCATAGCACGCCGGTGTGTCTGATGGCGAGTGTGCACCCCCACCATCAGAGACACTTGATTTTACTATGAGGGACCTTGTGCCAGTGCCGTTGCAAAAGAGTGTGCCCACCCACCTGTCCAGGGCAACGGCATTCGCACGGGTGCGTGCGCCAGGTGGTGACCCCGGCCCTGTGGAGGGAGGCAGCCCAGTTAAGGAGGTGGAAAAAATGGCATATGTTGATGTTGGACATTCAGCAGCTGCAAATGGAGTAATTGGAGAAGTCCGTGGAAGAGGAGGACAAAAGAAAGCCATTTTTCTGGCAACCTATGGCAACCTACGTGTCAGCAGGGGAGGGTGGGACAAAATCCTTTGAAACCCATGTATGGTTCATTTTAATGAAGGTTAGATCATCAACATTTTGGGTCGACAGACGGGTCCTTTTTTCTGTCAGGATTGATCCAGCAGCACTGAAGACTCGTTTAGATAACACACTAGCAGCAGGGCAAGCGAGCTCCTGTAAGGCATATTGTGCCAATTCAGGCCAGGTGTCAAGTTTACTGGCCCAATAATCAAAGGGGAATGACCGGTGAGGGAGAACATCGATATGGGAGGAGAAGTAGTTTGTTACCATAGTTGACAACTGCTGTCTCCTGTCACTTTCGATCGATGCAGTATTACCAGTCGTGTGAGCGGTACTTGAAAAATCAGTCCACAACATGGTCATGAAACCCCTGTGTCCAATGCCACTTCGGCTGTGTGCACCACGAACACCTCTTCCATGTTGCCCCCTACGGCTCATTGGAAAAACATCACCGCCGCTGTGTGCTGGGAATGCCTCAAACAAACGGTTTACCAGAGTTGCTTGTTTGTTAGCCAATATTAGCTCTAGGTTCTCCTGTGGCATGATGTTTTGGAATTTGCCTTTATAGCATGGATCCAGGATGCTGGTCAACCAGTAGTCATCATCGTTCATCATTTTGGCAATGCGGGGGTCCCTTTTTAGGCTCTGCAAGGCATAATCAGACATGTGGGCCAATGTTCCAGGTGTCAATGATGCACTGCGAATGCTGGGTGGAGGAGCACTTTCTGGCAGATCAACATCCCTCCAGTCACGCACAAACCCTGTACCTGACCTTGCCACGCCAACATTTTTTCTTGCCCCCTGAGAAGCATCCTCCTCCACAAAATAATCGTCCCCATCATCCTCCTCCTCCTCCTCTTCCTCTTCTTCCTCCACCTCGTCCACGAGACTTCCCTGAGCAGACAATGGCTGACTGTCATCAAGGCTTCCCTCTTCCTCCTCGGCTGCAGACCCCTGCTCCTTAATGTGCATCAAAGTTTGCATGAGCATGCGCATAAGTGGGATGCTCATGCTTATGATGGCGTCGTCTGCGCTTACCAGCCCTGTGCATTCCTCAAAACACTGAAGGACTTTACAGAGGTCTTTCAGCTTTGACCACTGCACACCAGACAACTCCATGTCTGCCTGCAAACTGCCTGCCCGTGTATCCTCCCACAAATGAATTACAGCCAGCCTCTGTTCGCACAGCCTCTGAACCATGTGCAGTGGCAGGGTGGAGTTCCACCTTGCTGCAACGTCGATAATTAGGCTGTGCTTGGGAAGGTGGAGCAATCGCTGCAGCTTCTGCATGCGACTGGAGTGTACAAGCGACCGGCGGATGTGCGAGCACAGTCTTCGCACCTTATGGAGCAGGGGTGTTAACTCCGGATAATTATTGAGGAAGCACTGCACCACCAGGTTCAAGGTGTGAGCCAGGCAAGGTATGTGTGGCTGCCACAAAATTCCGGCCGTTATCACTAACTACCTTGCCTGCCTCAAGATGTAGACTGCCCAGCCATGACTCAGTTTGTCGCTGCAAGTAGTCGGCCAGTACCTCCGCAAAGTGTCTGTTTTCACCCAAACACATCATCTTCAACACAGCCTGCTGACGCTTACCACTAGATGTTTGATAGAGGGACAACTCGTGTGCAACACTGGCAGCTGCGGATGGAGTGCTCGAGCGACTGCGCTCTGTGGACGAGCTTTCGCTTCTGGAGGAGGAGGAGGGTCGAACGCCTACAGCCAACTGTTTCCTATACCGTAAGCTAGCCAGCACTGTCCCACCGCCGCTGTCCCCTGTGGACCCTGCATCCACCACATTAACTCAGTGTGCAGTGATGGACACGTAATGGCCCTGGCCATGCCTACTGCACCATGGATCTGTTGTGAGGTGCACCTTTCCACTCACTGATTGCTTGAGTGCATGGACAATGCAATCTTTCACATGCACGTGGAGGGCTGGGATGGCTTTTCACGAATAGAAGTGCCGACTGGGTAGGTCATAGCGTGGTACTGCGTAGGCCATGAGCTCGCGGAAAGCTTTGCTTTCAACCAACCGGTAAGGCATCATCTCTAACGAGATTAGATTGGCAATGTGGGCGTTCAAAGCCAGTGTATGCGAATGAGAGGATGAGTACTTTCTTGTCCTACTCAAAGTCTCTGGTAGGGTGAGCTGGACTTGAGAGCTGCATATGGTGAAACTAGCGTTGGACATGGCGGACTGAGAGAGGGTTGGTGATGGTGATGGTGTTGGTGATGTTGCTGATGGCCTAGATTCAGTCTTACGTAGCAATAACATTGTGATTCCATGACTGCTTTGCCCTTGCGACGACACCTCGACATTTGCTGCTGGTGGTGTGCTAACCGGTGGGCTTACAGTGGGGGAAGTGATGTAGTGTTGCTGACTACCTTCATTCGGAGCAGGTGCACATGTGGTACGTGAAGTTTGGTAGTCCGTCCATGCTTGCAAGTGCATGGTGGTTAAATGTCTAAGCATGCAACTAGTATTCAAATTTCTCTGATTTTTCCCTCGGCTAAAGGTCTTTGCGCACTTCTTACAGATAACTTTTGCCTGATCATTAGGATTTTGTTCAAAAAAGTGCCACACTGCACTCTTCCTACTATGGAAGACATTTTGAGACCTTGCATGCTGTGCTAATTTGACCGTTTGACCAAGCTGTCCTGCAACTCTTTTGGTTTTTGTAACACATTTTTGGACTGCTACGGTCATGCCAGATAACAGCTGTTGCGATGTCGTTGCATGCTGAGGATCCTCCTCTTTTGAGCTATTGGCAGCGGCACCCTCTTCCCCCAATGGATGCCAATCTGGGTCAATAACTGGGTCATCCATCACCTCATCTTCAATTTCATGTGCACCTTCCTCTGTGTCACCGTGTAAGGTGGTATAGTATGCGGGAAGGGGCACATGAGTTTCATCAGGGTCTGATTCTGCCTCAGTACACTGCGAGGATAATGTATTACTCTGAGTGAATGTACCAGCAGAAAAATCTAGCAGTGGCTGTGCATCAGTGCACTCCATGTCAGATTCATCTTGGACTGGGGAATTCACGATTTGACTTGCTAACCCAGGCATGGTATGTGAAAAGAGCTCCATGGAGTAATCGGTAGTGTGGCCTGCCACATCGTTCACTTTTGGTAGGGGTGAAGGACACAAGGAAAGGTGTTGTTCCTGACCAGGAGCCTCCACTGATGACTCAGTGCTTTTATTTTTTGAAACTTCAGAAGAGGAGGCCTGAGAGCTGGAGGCTGTGTCAGCAATGTAAGCCAAAACTTGTTCCTGAAGCTCCGGCTTTAAAAGTGGTTTACCTACTCCCAGAAAAGAGATCCTTTGAGGCCTTGTGGAGCCAGATGATGACGCAGGCTTAACACCTCCTGCCTTAGGTGCTATTGTGCTTTTGTCACTACCAACAGATGCAACACCACCACCACCACCATCGGGACCAGCTGGCAACCCCCGCCCACTTCCATGGCGTCTATATCTATAGTTTTGAGGACGCTGAACTATTGTCTCAGGCCCAGAAGAGTTTACACCTCAATGTAACAGGCTGAAATTGGATGGTGTATGAAAAGGTGGAGGGTATCTATAGGATTGGTGAGAATTTGGATCTCACTAGAGATTTGAGGACGCTGAACTATTGTCTCAGGCCCAGTAGAAATTACACCTCAATGTAACAGGCTGAAATTGGATGGTGTATGAAAAGGTGGAGGGTGTCTATAGGATTGGTGAGAATTTGGATCTCACTAGAGATTTGAGGATGCTGACAATGATGCTCTCAGTCCAAGTATGGACGCAGGCAGCCTAATAAGCAGGACTGCTGCACACACAAAAGGGTGGAAAAATGAACGCTTGGTAACTGTGCAGAAAAGAGGAAGAAAAGTATTTTTGCTTTTAAAAAAGCAGTTTGCACAGCAGTGTGCAAACAACAATGCAGCTTTCAGGGAGCCTTATAAGGCAGCCTAATAACCAACAGAGCTGATGCACAAAAATAGAGCCTCCTCTGTCACTGCACACAAAGTGTTGTGTTTTAAGTGGAAGTCGCTAACAGCAGAAGCAGTTTTTTTGTTCTTCTTCCCTGCATAACGCTCTCCCTACAGAATCAGCAGCAGCAGCTCTCCCTATGCTAAGATCGGCATAAGTAAGATGGCGGTCGGCGTTCACGCCCTTTTATAGCCCCTGTGACGCCACACAAAGCCAGCCAATCACTTGCATGCCCTTCTCAAAGATGGTGGAGACCGATGCCTATGTCATCGTGCTGCCCACTATGTGCGTCCTCCATCATTTGTTGAAAAAGGGCACTGGAAGCATCTTTTGAAACGCAACTTTGGCGCTCTGGTCGCCGACCTCGTGGCCGACCTCTCGCTATGGTCGGGTTTCGTTTCATGAAACCCGACTTCAGTGAAAGTCGCCGACTTTTGAATATGACCGACCCATTTTGCTCAACTCTAATGGTGATATTGATTCCTTCTTCCCATGTGTATAACCATCAGGTTTCTGCCTCTGCACAGGAGGAATCCTGAGCCTTGCCTCCTACGGTCTCCCATTCAGTCCCGACTGCAGAGGAGGCTGCTCAGCAAAGGCGTTGATCCCGGCATCTTGTTCAAGCTAGTGCTGTCAGGTTGGTTGCTGCTGCCACCTCTGATTCAGCTTTAGCAAACCGCACTAGCCAGCAGTGAGCAGCTCCAGAGGCTAAGTCCTTTTTGCAGCCTACTGAGCATGCCCGTGGGACGACCTCTCATTGGAGGTTGGAGGTCACATGCTCAGGTCCTCAAGCGGCTCGGATTGGACCATCAGGAATGTCCCGTAATGACGCTACTATAAAAGGTTTGCATGTGCGCATTGTATTTTGTGTGAGTGATTATAGATGCATGAAACTGGTGACTGATTCATTATGACTCCACTCCCTTGGATACACATGTTATAGGGCTATTAGAGTTAAAGTCAGCACCTACTAGTGGCTTCGCCTGCGCCATTGTGTTTCCACGTCTCAGCACCTCACTCAGTGCCATTTAGTGCCATCCAGCTCTTGGCACCTTCAGTATCGCATTAAGCGGCTGCATCTGCCAGTATGAGGATGTGTGCAAGTCTAGCGCTTTTCTCCCTTGTCTGGGTGGTTAGTGGCATCCGCCAGAGTGGTGCAGTTTGCCCGTAGTGCGCTTTATCATTTCATTTGTTCCTACTGGGCACCACAGTTGCCATGGCGAGCACTGGTGTGTCTAGAGAGACTCTAACCCAGTGTCTCAGGGGTCGAGTCCTGTGACTGTATGCTTGCGCTCCCATTGCCGAGCTCTGTGAGCATAAACAGGCTACGGCATTTGTGTTTGGCGGTCGGGCGGCTCTGTGAGGTAACAGAGTCCCCCTCTGTACAAACTAGGTGGAGTTAACCCCATGTGTTCCTCTATTGTATCGCCATATAACGTCCGCCATTACTGAGCAGCAGTTACCATCTCTGCACTGTGAACCCCAGGCTGCGAACGCACCTAAATGCCTTCTTTATTATTCTTTATTATTTGGTACGTTCCGCCAGCCCGTAACATTGTTAAACCAGATCTGCCACCTTTCTGCCCAAGTTTCCAACTTATCCAGATGTAGCAGAATACTATCTTCTTTTGTACTGACTGCTTTGCATAGTTTTGTATCATCTGTAAGTATTGATATTTTTTACTCTGTAAACCTTCTACCAGATCGTTAATATTATGTTAAAGAGAATAGGTCCCAACACCAACTCCTGCGGTACCCCACTGGTCACAGTGACCCAGTTAGAGAATATGCCATTTATAACCACCCTCTGCTTTCTATCACTAAGCCAGTTACTTACTCATTTACACACATTTTCCTCCAGACCCAGCATCATCATTTTGTGTACCAACTTCTTGTGGGGCACGGTATCAAACGCTTTGGAAAAATCAAGATATACCACGTCCAATGACTCATCTTGGTCCAGTCTATAGCTTACCTCTTCATAATAACTGATTAGATTGGTTTGACAGGAGGGATTCTTCATAAACTCATGCTGATATGGAGTTAAACAGTTATTCTCATTCAGATAATCCAGAATATCACCCCTCAGAAACCCTTAAAATATTTTACCAGCAAATTATTGCACCTACTGTGTGGTTCTCTCTGCCCTCTAGATGGCAAAACAACCCTCTAGAATGTAGTAATACCGTGCGCAAGTGCCCTAGAAAACAGTGCCCAAATTTAGTCCCCTAAAAAGTGATAATGCCCTCTGTGTGCCCCTTTAATGCCAGGATCACACATGGGAGAAACACGACCCATCTCGCATGTTAATACCCGGCCCTGCCGCCGGCACTCAGATGGGAGCAGAGTGTGAGGCCACTTAGCAATCCTGTGGATCCTTGTCCTACCCGTATGTACTGGTTCCTAAACCAGTTTCTGCATCTTCTGTCTGAACAGCTCTCTAGCTGTTCCATCATACTCCACTCTTTTTCCTGTCAGTACTCGTACCTGCTCCTCCTGTGTGAACAAGTCCACCAAGTAATGACGTCATCACGCCCACTGTCAGTGCCTGCGTCAGTGACGTCAGATGCTGAGAGGGGAAATGATGAGAAAGAGGGAGTATAGTGCTCTCACGCTCATCAATGGGGTCAACTGTATTGGCATGTAGCTGATACAGTTGAACTATTGATGAGGAGTGGGGGGCGACCCACTGCTAGCACCGGGCCCCCCACCTGCTCAGGGGCCCCATAGCAGCCATGTGGCAGAGAAGGGAGATCGACTTCTGTAACTATATGGGTGCATTGTGCACACTGATACAGTTACAGCAGCATAGCTCCAAGTGGGCCCCCTCAGAGCATGGGGCCCTGGGCGACTGCTCCCTCTGCCGCCCCAGAAGCTACGCTACTGGCATGTGTGTAAAGATGCTTTAATGCTAATAAGCAGCATTGGCAGTGGTCTGGGTACTTGCAGTTACTGCTCTCCTGCATTTTTCCTTTTTCCTGTCGCCTGCCATCTGCCTTTGGTCTGCTAAAGATAGGTCACTATTGTCTCTGAGACCTACAGTACCTCACCTGCCTTAGATTTTGTGCAGGTGCCATCAATGCTGGGAGTCATCTCCCCACAAGGGGCAGCACATGAGAACAATAGTCCATCTCTCACAATTGTCTTATCTAAATACTTCTTTGTATTTTTCTTTATCTATTCTTTTTAGACAATCAATTTTGTATTTAGCCTTGTTAAAAAAATAAATTACTGCATTTTTCAACTGTCTGGATCTTTGTGCACATTGCAGTTTTGTTGTGTTTTTGTCACATTTTTCCTATCCAGACTTGTCTTAAAATCTGATGGATTTCCTAGTACCAGCAAAGTGAATGAGATTCCTGAAGTCTCATGCAGATTTTATTCTGCAGCATGTCAATTCTTTCAGCGTTTTTGCTGCAGATTTCACCCATGCAAATGAGTTGGATAAACACATAAAAAACTCATGCAAAAAGAGCACCCCCATACAGGCAGACTCCATAGCATATTTTGTGATATGCACAAAACTTTACATTCAGTTTTTGAGACCACTTTGACGTTGGTTGATGGGCAGGCATAACTTGGCCAAATTGTGTGCAAAGCATCTCATTTTTTCCTAGTGTTCAGAAGCCGTATAGCTATTCAAATTTCATATATTTCATATTCACATGCTTTAGCATGATAGAGTGCAACTTTTTTTGTATTTATTTGTACATTGTATATGGAGGTAGCTGCCAGTCAGTCTTTTGTTATTTGTATGTTAGTGTTATGAATGGGTCACCAAGGAGAATAGCAGGCCCAGGGTAAGCCACAGAAAACCAGAGAGCTTGGTAACTAAGCGGATTGCAGACCCCTGATTCTATCCACAAAACTAGCAGTAGCCGTGGAGCGTACCTATGATGATCCTAGATGCCTCGGCACAGCTGGAGAGCTAACTAAGCCTAAAGCAAGAAAGGGGAACTCTAAACTGCCCCGGAGCAGAACCCAAAGGAATAGATAGCCCCCAAACATATATTGTCGGTGAGACAAGATGAAAACACAAACGCAGGCAGAAAAATAGACTGAGCAAATGATGGTGCCCACACTGACTAGACAGGACAGGAAAGGAAAGACACTGTCTGCAATCACGCAAAAAACCCTGAAAAAAGTCCAACACGTCTGATGCACAAAAACACTGAAGTCGCACGACTTCGCCCCCCATTTTATCAGCACTCTGGTATATTCTGAAAGCAAAGCAAAAAGAGACCAATATAAAAGGAGATAAAACAAACTGGCACATGCAGTAACATGGGTGGTGATTCAGCACAGCCCCAGCCGGAGCTAGCTGACCCTCACAAAGCAGAGATAAACAAAACCAGATCAAATGCAAACAGAATAGCAAATTAATCACTTAGCTTAACATGCAGGGAAAGAGCAGGAGACATCAGACCTCAGGAGACACAGAGAAAAAATCACCAGCAGGGATAGAGGGAGTCAGCTGTCTTAAATCCCAATCAGAAACCCCAGATCTCCAATCGTCTTCCTCATTATCAGGTGGCAAGCCTCTGTCAATCAGATCAGCTCCACTACCTCCAGTAACCACCAGAGGGAGCCCAGAAAGAGAACTCTCTATCTGACCAGCTCCACTATCTTCAGTAATCACCAGAGGGAAGCCAGAGAGAGAATTCACAACAGTTAGCTTACCGCCCTTCAATATATGGTGATTTTAATTACAGCAGGTTTCTACTATGTTTCATATATTGACATGCTTTAGCACGATTGAGTATAACTTTTTTTGTATTTATTTGTCCACAGTATAATGGACCCCCCATAGGCAGAATCTATGGTGTAATGCACACCCCATAAGCAGACTCTATAGTACGTATAATATATCCGCCATAGGCAGACTCTATAGTATAATGCGCCCACCATAGACAGATGCTATTGTATAATGCACCCCCAATAGACAGACTCTAAATGTTGTCACACAGCAGAGGTGCCATAAGTAACATCACTGGGGCTCATCAGCTTATTTACTCTGGTGAACTTTCTCACTGTAGCTCAGCACTACACACTGCAGGAGTGATTACCCACTCATGTTAGTGTTTCAATGGCTGCTGGGTAGAGCAGTCAGAGATTAGTGACTGCACTCAAAGTCATCAGGATCATCCTGGGAGATTATGGATTATCTCTTCACTTTGGGCATGTGAGGAATATGGCTGTTTATTATTTTAATTCATTTGCAGGAGATATTTGCTTCACTGGACTGGATGGTAAGGTAAGTATGGTTTAATTTAGAGTCAATAAAGGTCTGCGTCATTATTTCAAATTAAATTTTTATTCATTGTGTGTGCTTTTTTTATGATATCACTATGGGGTTAGTAATGGTGGTGTCTCTCCATTACTAACCTCTGGGCTTGATGTCACTGGACAATACAAAGGTGTCATCAACCCTACAAATATGAACCCCCCATGCCATCACCACAGGGCAAGTAGGAAGAGCCAGGCAAAGCACCAGAATTGGTGCATCTAGTAGATGCACCTTTTCTGGGGTAGCTGCGGGCTGCTATTTTTAGGCTGGTGGGACCAATATCTATGGCCCCTTACCAGCCTGAGAATACCTGCCCCCATTTTTCAGCTTTAGCTTGTCAGGTTGACAAAAATGGAGGGGAGGGGACTCCAAACCATTTTTTTATTATTAATTTAAATAATTGAAAAAAACCTTGTGGAGACCCCTCTATTTTTTCTAACCATCCTTTCGAAAGCTGACAGATGGGGGTTTCAGCCTGCAGCTGTCAGTTTTGCCTGGCTGGTTATCACAAATACAGAGGAATCCATTTTTTTTGCCTTTTATTTATAATGCAATTGAAGGGTCAATTAATGCCACTTTCCCTGGTGTCTGCCCATAATTTGAGCTGTTTTGACAGCTTTTGGAGCCCTCTGAAGGTGTCGTCCATGCATTTAGCTTTGCCTCTCATTGATTTCAATGGTGTTCAGTTATGTTCAGTGAACTGGTCGGAAAACATCGGGAAGTTTTGTGAACATACTGGAACCGAGCATTAAAAGTTTCGCTCATCTCTACTTATTGGCAGGTAGTTGCTAACTACCTGCATGTTCTGCATTGTGATGATCTCTCCCGACTACAGACCACTTCAGGAAGCAATTCTCATACTTCATGTGATGCCACATAAACAGAGCAGTTCCTTTTCTTCTATCAATGAAGTGTCACTTCTGACATCATGTTCATTGATAGCCGACTCTGCCTAATGCAGCGGTTAGTTGGGTATTAATCAACATGATGTCGGAAGTGATGACCCTTAGGCAATAATTATTGATATCTGTTACCAATATTGGCATTCTAATATTTTAAGCAGAAGTGGAAGGGATTAATGCTGTGTTTTCTGGCTATACTCCTTGAATTAAAATAAGAGTAATTATTATTGCAGCCAAACCACACTGTCCATCAACCTTATAGTCTCCCTGAAGATTATAATAACATTAAGGTGACATGAAGACAGAACTCTTGAAATTTATTTAACTTTAGTTGGTTGTACTACTCTGAAATTCATAATTGTATAACAGCAAGTAAGATAAAATATAACTTTTAATACATAACTCTAAAAAAATCAAACCTAAAGTGTCACCAAAAGTGATTAAAACGAGATGCCCATACATTGGGTAATCCCCAAGGGATAATTGAATGCACCCAAAAGCATCAGATAGGAGTATAGAATGCAGCTAATGTAATATCCAAGCAGCAATCTATATATGTTGGATACAGCATAAAAAATAGCAAAATGCCATAGCCAATTGCACTTACATGTTTATATACTGGCTAAACCAAAGAAAGGGGGAAGAGGTTCATAGCCACAAATAGATGAGAATAATAATAAAAGGAACAATCTCACCAATATTTAGCAGACGGTCAGGAGTCTCCAGGGATCCTCATCATACATATGGATAGGCAGCAGTGGGAGTACAATACCCTGTCACAACCCTCATAAGCTGACCATTATCTGATCCCCAGACTCCTGCCCTGACAAGGGCAGTCCACAACTAGCCCTAGATTGCACAAGCCCTACACTTTCCCTTCAAGGAGCGTCCCAACGCGTTTCATCCAAGTAATTCTTCAGGGGACTAACTTGTTCAAAAGTGCCACAGTGCTAAAGCTAAGAGATACATCCTCCTGCTCTCAATACTATCTGCTGTCTGCAGTGAGCGGAGGAAAAAGGGCTTATTTATATCATCAGGGTATCATTAACCGGAGGCTTTACTCTGCCAGTACTCAACAATTCAGATCGTCTGCTGTCCTTAGCTCCTTGATAGGCCTGCTTCAACACATATTTGGGGTAGCCCCTGTTTAAAAATCTATCCCTCAAATCCCTCGCTTGGGATTCAAAACCCAACATATCGGAGCAATTCCTCCGAACCCTGAGGTATTGTCCCTTAGGGATGGCTTTTTCAAATGTTGGGGATGATGGCTATCCCAATGTAATAAAGAGTTTGTTGATGTCGGTTTCCTATATGTCGAAGTCACTATTTCCCCTTTCTCATCCTTTTCAATCAGAATATCAAGAAAGGGCAGTCTCGATGTCTCGATAACTGAAGTGAAAAACAGGCCTATGACATTATGATTAAGAGCGACAACAAATTCCTTAAATTCCTCAACCGAGCCCCTCCATACAACGAAGTGGGGCTTGAGGCGGTTTGGCTCACCGATAGTGCTACGGCACAGCGCTATGTGCTTTTATGAAAGTGGGACATAATGCGCTCCCAGAGACGGCTTTTGCATGCCAACCGGAAGTGGGGCACCCGCCATCTTGGTTTTACCGGAAGTGGGGCATCCCGAAGGGCGTCTACTGTGTTTTGAGACGTCACCGGAAGTGGGGCATCCGCCATCTTGGTTTCACAGGAAGTGTGGCGTCTTTGACCAGTTAGTGCTCTGTACCCATGACGCTTTGCTCTGTGATGTCATGGGACGGAGCTAATGCGAACTGTGGCGCGCACCTTGGGGAAGAATCACATAATGGAGGACAATTGATATGTAAAGTGAGAGTGAGTATACATGTGTGACTCACTGAATTAATTATGATGGGGCTGTGTGGATTGCCCTGAAGATATAAATAAGCCCTTTTTCCTCCGCTCACTGCAGACAGCAGATAGTATTGAGAGCAGGAGGATGTATCTCTTAGCTTTAGCACTGTGGCACTTTTGAACAAGTTAGTCCCCTGAAGAATTACTTGGATGAAACGCGTTGGGACGCTCCTTGAAGGGAAAGTGTAGGGCTTGTGCAATCTAGGGCTAGTTGTGGACTGCCCTTGTCAGGGCAGGAGTCTGGGGATCAGATAATGGTCAGCTTATGAGGGTTGTGACAGGGTATTGTACTCCCACTGCTGCCTATCCATATGTATGATGAGGATCCCTGGAGACTCCTGACCGTCTGCTAAATATTGGTGAGATTGTTCCTTTTATTATTATTCTCATCTATTTGTGGCTATGAACCTCTTCCCCCTTTCTTTGGTTTAGCCAGTATATAAACATATAAGTGCAATTGGCTATGGCATTTTGCTATTTTTTATGCTGTATCCAACATATATAGATTGCTGCTTGGATATTAAATTAGCTGCATTCTATACTCCTATCTGATGCTTTTGGGTGCATTCAATTATCCCTTGGGGATTACCCAATGTATGGGCATCTCGTTTTAATCACTTTTGGTGACACTTTAGGTTTGATTTTTTTAGAGTTATGTATTAAAAGTTATATTTTATCTTACTTGCTGTTATACATTATACATTGTTGAGTGAGAATTCATTGTCAATCCCTGATTACTATTGGCATTTTTGCTGTATATTGAAATTCATAATTGCCAACAAATGTCTGGACTTCTTTTTATTTTCTGGTATTTCACTGAAGTAAAGAGCTAGATTAGACTTTTTCTTTTTTTTTTTTTCAAATGATTGGCACATCTCAATAACTATAGCAGTAAAATAACTAACATAGGCGCTACTGTATATTTGACTCAGCTTTTTTATATTCTCAGGGTGAACATTGATATAAAAAAGGCGGTAAACTAACCGAAACATAGTGGGCTCCAATGCCAAATCTCGAACTAGGTCCCCAACTATTACATCTTTAAAAGTATGGGAAAAAAATGAACTTTTTTGAATTTACCAAATGGCTGCAATGAAACAAAAAGTGAAAAATGTAAAGGGGTCTGAATGCTTTCTGTATCCACTGATTTTTTTAATAAAATGATGGTGCTTCTTATAACCCATGCATCTTATGGCTTACTGGAGGTGGTGACTGTGGTGAAGCGGGGTCCCAAGGTTGCTGCTGGAGGAGGCAGGAGTGGGGTGATGCTGCAGACCGCAGGCTGAGATGAGGGGGTGTTCCGATGTGCGGCGCACTGCTGCGGGTGTCGGGTGCTGCTGTGGGTGTCAGGTGCTGCTGCGGGTGTCCGGCGCTGCTACTCAGTGCTACGGGTACCTGGCGGTGCTATGGGGTGCCGGCGGTGCGTCTGGTGCTGCTGCGGGTGTCTCCGGTGCTGCGGGTGCCGGGTGATGCTATGGGGATGTCCGACACTGCTGCCAGGTGCTGTTGGGGTCTCCGATGCTGTCGAGGCTCTGCCAACATTTTGTCAAAGGCCAGAGCCCCGGCAATTCCATGGTTTCCTGTGCGGTGGACTCTGGAAAAATGGCTGACGAGGACGATGCATGCGCAGATGGAGATCTCAGCACCAAGATCTTGGGAGGTGAGATCTCAGAGCTGAAATCTGATCTCCCGAGATCTTTGTGCCGAGATCTCCATCTGTGCATGTGCCGCCCCCAGTGCCAATTTTCCTAGAGTCCACCGCACAGAAAACCATGGAACTGCCGAGGCTCTGGCTTTTTACAAAATGTCGGCAGAGCCCCTACAGCATCGGAGACCCCCGCAGCAGCACTGGAGACCCCTACATCAGTAACGGAGACCCCTGAAGCACCACAGGGTACCCGCAGCACCGGCGGACACCCCCTCATGCCAACCTGTGGCCTGCAGCAACAGTACCGGTAATGTATATACGCATTATAAGACACACTCCCATTTTCCCCAAAAAATTTGGGGAAAAAAGTGCATCTTATAATCCGAAAAATAGAGTGCATATATATATATAATATGCATATATATACACACCTACATAAATATACAGTGGGGAAAATAAATATTTGATACACTGCCAATTTTGTAAGTTTTCCTACCTGCAAAAAAATGGAGAGGTCTGTAATTTTTATTGTAGGTACAATTGTCAACTGTGAGAGACAAAATCTTAAAAACAAATCCAGAAAATCACATTGCATGATTTTTACATAATTAATTAGCATTTTTTACATGAAATAAATATTTTATACAACAGAAAAACAGAACTTAATATTTGGTACAGAAGGTCAGACTGTTTGCACATACTGCAGCAGGTATTTTGGCCCACTTCTCCATACAGATCTTCTCCAGATATTTCAGGCTTCAGGCTATCACTGGACAGGATTGAGTTTCAGCTCCTTCCAAAAATTTTCTATTTGGTTCAGATCTGGAAGCTGGCAGGGCCACTCCATGACCTTGAAATGCTTCTTTTGAATCCACCCCTTAGTTTCAATAGCTGTGTGTTTTGGGTCATTGTCATGCTGGAAGACTAAGCCACAACCCATCTTCATTGCTGTTATTGAGGGAAGGATGTTGGTCCAAGTCTCGCGATACCTGATCCCATCCATTCTCCCTTCAATACGATGCTATCATCCTGTCCCCTTTGCAAAAACGCGTTCCCAAAATATGATGTTTCCCCCACCATGTTTCATGTTTGGGACGGTATTCCTCTGGTTGTACTCATTCTTCTTTTTGGTGCAAACATGGCAAGTGGACTTTGTACCCAAAAGTTAAATTTTGCTCTCACCTGACCACTGGACCTTCTCCCATTCTTTCTCTGGATGATCCAAGTGGTCACTGGCAAACTTGAAACGGGCCTGGACTTGTGCTGGCATGAGCAGGGAGACCTTGTGTGCCATGCAGGATTCTAATCCATGACTGTGTAGTGTATTACTAATGGTAATGTTTGAAACTATGATCCCAGCTCTATTCAGGCCATTGTAGTTCTGGGCTTATTCCTGACCTTTCTCAGAATCATCCTTAACCCATGAGGCGAGATCTTGCATAAATCCACAGACCGAAGAAGATTGATTGATAGTCATGTTGTGTTTCTTCCATTTTCCAGTAATTGTGCCAACAGTTGTTACCTTCTCACCAAACTGCTTGCCTATTGTCCTGTAGACCATCCCAGCCTTGTTCAGGTATACAATTTTGTCCCTGGTGTACTTAGACAGCTCTTTGGTCTTGAACATGGTGGAGAGGTTGGAGTGTGATTGAGTGTGTGGGCAGATGATTTTAATACTGGTAATGAGTTCAAACAGGTGCAATTAACACAGGTAATGAGTGCAGAGTAGGAGGGTGATCAAATACTCATTTCATGCAATAAAATGCCATTTAACTGTTTAAAAAAAATCATTCAATGGGATTTTCTGTTTTTTATTTTTAGATTCTGTCCCTCACAGTTGAAGTGTACCTATGACAAAAATTACAGAACTCTCCATTCTTTGTAGTTTGGAAAACTTGCAAAATCATTTGAAATATGTTTTAGAGATTTTAATAATATGTTAGAAACTTTTTGCATTGCTGCCATATGCATTCTCAGGGTTACAAGTTTGTAAAGCATTTATATTGCATAGATTATTGGCTTCTGCTGCAAAGTGAATTGAATTTATGGTCCCCAATTTAAAATCTGTAACATGGACCTTCACCAACGGTGTACCATTTTTAGTATGTGATTATATCTAGTTATATAGCAGAGATGCCTTTAGACTACAAGATCTGGATATCCTCAGTGTGGTTAAAGACTTAGTAAAATTAGGGCCCCAAAGGCCATTGTGGCCACAGAGGTTTAAGTTTTGCCTCTTGCCAAGTTACAACTCCTGGCATACATTTCTAAATCTTGCTTTCTATACATGTTGAGCACAGTTGGAGAGCCACATGTTAGATATATACTTTAGCTTTGAGTCTGTGCTTACCTGTGTATATAGTACATAACTAAAAATGTATAAAGGGATTCTAAATTTAATTCTCTTAATGTTTATATCTTATACTTTGAAAATTAAGACTTTTAGTTGTGAGATGAAAACAAATAATTAAGGTATAAAAAATAACAGGTGTTATGACTAGAGTTGAGCGATACCAGCCGATACTTGAAAATATCGGATCGGAATGGATCGGCCGATCTTAAAAAAAAGTATCGGTATCGCCGATTCCGATACCGGGAACCAATGCAAGTCAATGGGGCCAAAATATCGGAATTAAAAAAAACCCTTTCTTTCCTTGTAGGTTAATTCTACATGAAGAAAAACAACTAAGAATAATGTAGAATGTATTGTGGGAGGTGGAGGAGACATTAAAGCCATAGAGGTTTAGCCCAATCAAATGGAATAGCAGGAATTAAACTTTTTTTTTTAAAGATGTTAGGAGTTACAAAGATATTGACTATGTTAGCCTCATTTATATTTTGCCAGACATGTATGTCTTCTTCTTCTACTTCCTTTTTTTACATTCTTCTTCTTCTTCTTCTACTTCCTTTTTTTACATTCTTCTTCTTCTTCTTCTACTTCCTTTTTTTACATTCTTCTTCTTATTCCTTTTTTTACATTCTTCTTCTTCTTCTTCTACTTCCTTTTTTTACATTCTTCTTCTTCTTCTTCTTCTTCTTCTTCTTCTTCTTCTTCTTCTTCTTCCTTTTCTTACATTCTTCATATTCTTCTTATTCAACAATTATTATTCTACATATTCAGCTTCTTCATCTTCTTCCTATTCTTCTTCATCATATTCTTGTTTGTGTCAGGCATTCCTGTAGTTGTTATCTAGAAAAGTTAGAAGTTTACACCTTCCGTTCTGCCTGTCACAAAAGATTTACAACAGGATTTGTCCGCGTTCAGTTTGGCCTGCAGAAGCAGGCCTTTTCCAGGGGCACCACGAGGAGGAACGGACTCACCCCCATACACTGCTTAGTCTTCTTCTGCTTATAAATAAGATAATATCATTTGCTCAGAGTATTAGTCTTATGCTTAATGTTCTTCTGCTTTGTTTTTTTTATGCTTCTTTGTCTTCTCTCTCTTGTTGTTCTGCATCTTGGTGGTTGTCTTCCTGTTCTTTGTCCTCTTGAACCAGCTGACGGTACTGGCACCCGGAGGGGCAGCAGAAGGAACAAGAGCCAATGGCACTACCGAGGACCAGCTGACGGTGCTGGAACCCGGTTACTAAGCAGGAGGTACCTGTGCTACAAAGCACTACCAAGGACCAGCAGACGTTGCCGGAACTCGGATACCGAGATGGAGGCACCTAGGCCAAAGGCTCTGACGAGAACCAGCTGACGGTGCTGGAACCCGGAGGGGTAGCATAAGCTGCAAGAGCAAATGGAAATAGCGAGGACCAGCTGACAGTGCTGGCACCCGGAGGGGCAGCAGAAGGAATAAGAGCCAATGGCACAACCGAGGACCAGCTGACGGTGCTGGAACCCGGTTACTAAGCAGGAGGTACCTGTGCTACAAAGCACTACCAAGGACCAGCAGACGTTGCCGGAACTCGGATACCGAGATGGAGGCACCTAGGCCAAAGGCTCTGACGAGAACCAGCTGACGGTGCTGGAACCCGGAGGGGTAGCATAAGCTGCAAGAGCAAATGGAAATAGCGAGGACCAGCTGACAGTGCTGGCACCCGGAGGGGCAGCAGAAGGAATAAGAGCCAATGGCACAACCGAGGACCAGCTGACGGTGCTGGAACCCGGTTACTAAGCAGGAGGTACCTGTGCTACAAAGCACTACCAAGGACCAGCAGACGTTGCTGGAACTCGGATACCGAGATGGAGGCACCTAGGCCAAAGGCTCTGATGAGAACCAGCTGACGGTGCTGGAACCCGGAGGGGTATCAGAAGTTACCCCTGAAAAGCAAAGTTGGCATGCCGCAAGCTGGCCGCAGTTACCGAATCACACAGTCCTACAGGGGGTGCTTGTCCTACTGGCACTATGGAACAAACCTTTCTTACCAGAACCCGCAGTCCACATAGGAAGCACCTAAACTGCTGGCACCCTAGCCTCGGCTAACCCAACCGCAACACGACATGGCAACTTGGGGTGGCAAACTGACATTGACACTTCCCGGAAACAGCAGGCAGGGCTGGAACCAAGCTGGGCAGGAGGGAGTACCCGTGCCAAAGTCAGTTATGAGCAGCAACTGGCGATGTTGGAGCCCAGGACAAGCACTTAGCAGGCTGAGGCCTGATGTGCTGTCAATTGGGAGGCAGCAGGACAGATTGCCATCAAAACAGCAGGGGAACAGCTGACGTTACTGAACCCCACAAACACAGGAGCTAGTGTTTTACTCTGTGAAGACGGCACTTCCGAGCAACAACTGGCTGTGTTGAAGCCCAGGGACAAGCATGGAGCAGGCTTAGGCTGCATTGAAGAAATTTTAAGATCGGTTGTAGACTACTAATTTGAACCAAGCTCCACTTAGGCCTGTGGATTCACTGATTTTCGTATTTCCCCTGTCCTCCAACCCCGCCAGTTACAGCTCCGAAGTGGCGTCTGCACAATCCACACTTGTTCCTGTGTTACAGGTGTTCAGTCCGGTCAGTTAATCCCCTGATGTGTGTCCGGCAATGTCGCCTGCTCTGTCCACATTCCGATAATGGGAATGTGGACAGAGCAGGCGACATTGCCGGACACACATCAGGGGATTAACTGATCGGACTGAACACCTGTAACACAGGAACAAGTGTGGATTGTGCAGACGCCACTTCGGAGCTGTAACTGGCAGGGTTGGAGGACAGGGGAAATACGAGAGACAGTGGAGCCACAGGCCTAATTGGAGCACGGTTAAAAATCAGTAGTGGTACGACTGTGTAGGCAGCAGGAGACTTTGCCATCCACACAGCAGGGGATCAGCTGACATTACTGAACCCCACTGAGACACGGGAGCAAGTATCTCTTTCCGTGTGGACGGCACTTCCGAACTACAACTGGCTGTGTTGAAGCCCAGGAAATAGGAGGGTGTAGGCAGAGGCCTACTGAATTTTGAATGAGGTGACAGCAGGAGAGACTGCCATCCACACAGCAGGGGATCAGCTGACGTTACTGAACCCCACTGAGACACGGGAGCAAGTATCTCTTTCCGTGTGGACGGCACTTCCGAACTACAACTGGCTGTGTTGAAGCCCAGGAAATAGGAGGGTGTAGGCAGAGGCCTACTGAATTTTGAATGAGGTGACAGCAGGAGAGACTGCCATCCACACAGCAGGGGATCAGCTGACGTTACTGAACCCCACTGAGACACGGGAGCAAGTGTCTCTTTCCGTGTGGACGGCACTTCCGAACTACAACTGGCTGTGTTGAAGCCCAGGAAATAGGAGGGTGTAGGCAGAGGCCTACTGAATTTTGAATGAGGTGACAGCAGGAGAGACTGCCATCCACACAGCAGGGGATCAGCTGACGTTACTGAACCCCACTGAGACACGGGAGCAAGTGTCTCTTTCCGTGTGGACGGCACTTCCGAACTACAACTGGCTGTGTTGAAGCCCAGGAAATAGGAGGGTGTAGGCAGAGGCCTACTGTATTTTGAATGAGTTTACAGCAGGAGAGACTGCCATCCACACAGCAGGGGATCAGCTGACGTTACTGAACCCCACTGAGACACGGGAGCAAGTGTCTCTTTCCGTGTGGACGGCACTTCCGAACTACAACTGGCTGTGTTGAAGCCCAGGAAATAGGAGGGTGTAGGCAGAGGCCTACTGTATTTTGAATGAGTTTACAGCAGGAGAGACTGCCATCCACACAGCAGGGGATCAGCTGACGTTACTGAACCCCACTGAGACACGGGAGCAAGTATCTCTTTCCGTGTGGACGGCACTTCCGAACTACAACTGGCTGTGTTGAAGCCCAGGAAATAGGAGGGTGTAGGCAGAGGCCTACTGAATTTTGAATGAGGTGACAGCAGGAGAGACTGCCATCCACACAGCAGGGGATCAGCTGACGTTACTGAACCCCACTGAGACACGGGAGCAAGTATCTCTTTCCGTGTGGACGGCACTTCCGAACTACAACTGGCTGTGTTGAAGCCCAGGAAATAGGAGGGTGTAGGCAGAGGCCTACTGAATTTTGAATGAGGTGACAGCAGGAGAGACTGCCATCCACACAGCAGGGGATCAGCTGACGTTACTGAACCCCACTGAGACACGGGAGCAAGTATCTCTTTCCGTGTGGACGGCACTTCCGAACTACAACTGGCTGTGTTGAAGCCCAGGAAATAGGAGGGTGTAGGCAGAGGCCTACTGAATTTTGAATGAGGTGACAGCAGGAGAGACTGCCATCCACACAGCAGGGGATCAGCTGACGTTACTGAACCCCACTGAGACACGGGAGCAAGTGTCTCTTTCCGTGTGGACGGCACTTCCGAACTACAACTGGCTGTGTTGAAGCCCAGGAAATAGGAGGGTGTAGGCAGAGGCCTACTGTATTTTGAATGAGTTTACAGCAGGAGAGACTGCCATCCACACAGCAGGGGATCAGCTGACGTTACTGAACCCCACTGAGACACGGGAGCAAGTGTCTCTTTCCGTGTGGACGGCACTTCCGAACTACAACTGGCTGTGTTGAAGCCCAGGAAATAGGAGGGTGTAGGCAGAGGCCTACTGTATTTTGAATGAGTTTACAGCAGGAGAGACTGCCATCCACACAGCAGGGGATCAGCTGACGTTACTGAACCCCACTGAGACACGGGAGCAAGTATCTCTTTCCGTGTGGACGGCACTTCCGAACTACAACTGGCTGTGTTGAAGCCCAGGAAATAGGAGGGTGTAGGCAGAGGCCTACTGAATTTTGAATGAGGTGACAGCAGGAGAGACTGCCATCCACACAGCAGGGGATCAGCTGACGTTACTGAACCCCACTGAGACACGGGAGCAAGTATCTCTTTCCGTGTGGACGGCACTTCCGAACTACAACTGGCTGTGTTGAAGCCCAGGAAATAGGAGGGTGTAGGCAGAGGCCTACTGTCTTTGTAATGCGGAGACAGCAGGAGAGACTGCCATCTCCACAGCAGGGGAACAGCTGGCAGTGCTGAACCCCACTAACACTTGAACGAATGTGTTTGGCTCTGTGGAGACGACACTTCTGAACACCAACTGACGCTGTTGGAGCCCAGGATTAGGCGAGGAGCAGGCTGGGGCCTACTGGATTTTGGCAGGTGAATGCAGCAGGAGACTTGCCATCTCCACAGCAGGGGAACAGCTGGCAGTGCTGAACCCCACTAACACTTGAACGAATGTGTTTGGTTCTGTGGAGACGACACTTCTGAACACCAACTGACGCTGTTGGAGCCCAGGATTAGGCGAGGAGCAGGCTGGGGCCTACTGGATTTTGGCAGGTGAAGGCAGCAGGAGACTTGCCATCTCCACAGCAGGGGAACAGCTGGCAGTGCTGAACCCCACTAACACTTGAACGAATGTGTTTGGCTCTGTGGAGACGACACTTCTGAACACCAACTGACGCTGTTGGAGCCCAGGATTAGGCGAGGAGCAGGCTGGGGCCTACTGGATTTTGGCAGGTGAAGGCAGCAGGAGACTTGCCATCTCCACAGCAGGGGAACAGCTGGCAGTGCTGAACCCCACTAACACTTGAACGAATGTGTTTGGCTCTGTGGAGACGACACTTCTGAACACCAACTGACGCTGTTGGAGCCCAGGATTAGGCGAGGAGCAGGCTGGGGCCTACTGGATTTTGGCAGGTGAAGGCAGCAGGAGACTTGCCATCTCCACAGCAGGGGAACAGCTGGCAGTGCTGAACCCCACTAACACTTGAACGAATGTGTTTGGCTCTGTGGAGACGACACTTCTGAACACCAACTGACGCTGTTGGAGCCCAGGATTAGGCGAGGAGCAGGCTGGGGCCTACTGGATTTTGGCAGGTGAATGCAGCAGGAGACTTGCCATCTCCACAGCAGGGGAACAGCTGGCAGTGCTGAACCCCACTAACACTTGAACGAATGTGTTTGGTTCTGTGGAGACGACACTTCTGAACACCAACTGACGCTGTTGGAGCCCAGGATTAGGCGAGGAGCAGGCTGGGGCCTACTGGATTTTGGCAGGTGAAGGCAGCAGGAGACTTGCCATCTCCACAGCAGGGGAACAGCTGGCAGTGCTGAACCCCACTAACACTTGAACGAATGTGTTTGGCTCTGTGGAGACGACACTTCTGAACACCAACTGACGCTGTTGGAGCCCAGGATTAGGCGAGGAGCAGGCTGGGGCCTACTGGATTTTGGCAGGTGAAGGCAGCAGGAGACTTGCCATCTCCACAGCAGGGGAACAGCTGGCAGTGCTGAACCCCACTAACACTTGAACGAATGTGTTTGGCTCTGTGGAGACGACACTTCTGAACACCAACTGACGCTGTTGGAGCCCAGGATTAGGCGAGGAGCAGGCTGGGGCCTACTGGATTTTGGCAGGTGAAGGCAGCAGGAGACTTGCCATCTCCACAGCAGGGGAACAGCTGGCAGTGCTGAACCCCACTAACACTTGAACGAATGTGTTTGGCTCTGTGGAGACGACACTTCTGAACACCAACTGACGCTGTTGGTGCCCAGGATTACGCATGCCGCATGCAGAGGCCAATGGGCAGCGGTTTTTATGGAGGTTGTGGACTACTACTGATTCTAACCATGCTCCACTTAGGCCTCTGGCTCCACTGTCTCTACTATTTACCCTGGCCTCCAACCCCGCCAGCTACATCTCTGAAGTGGCGTCAGCACAATCTACACTTGTTCCTGTGTTACTGGTGCTCAGTCCCATCAGTTGATCCCCTGATGTTTGTCCGGCAAGTTCGCCAGCTCTGTCCTCATTCCCACTACTGGTTATGGGAATGTGGACAGAGCAGGAGACCTTGCCGGACACACATCAGGGGATAAACTGATGGGACTGAGCCACAGGAACACAGGAACAAGTGTAGATTGTGCTGACGCCACTTCAGAGATGTAGATGGCGGGGTTGGAGGTCAGGGGAAATAGTAGAGACAGTGGAGCCAGAGACCTAAGTTGGGCACGGTTAAAAATCAGTAGTGGTTTGAATGTTGATGGAGCTGGTGACTCTGCCGTCCACACAGCAGGGGATCAGCTGGCATTACTGAACCCCAGTAACACAGGAGCTAGTGTGTTTCTCTGTGCAGACGACACATCTGAGCGACAACTGGCTGTGTTGAAGCACAGGGATTATAGTTCAGGTGGTAGAAAAATGAACACACCAGCAGACCTGGATACAGTTGCCAACCACTAATTTAGTCTGTAAGAGGAATGGCAAAGTCTTTGGAGATCCAGGCCTTGTTCATTTTCAGAAAAGTCAGCCGGTCAACATTATCGGAAGATAGTCGCGTGCGACGGTCTGTTAGTACACCACCTGCGGCACTAAAGACACGTTCCGATAATACACTGGCAGCAGGGCAAGCCAGCACCTCCAATGCATACTGGCTAAGCTCTGGCCATGTATCCAGCTTAGAGACCCAAAACTTGAAGGGGGAAGAGCCATCTGGGAGTACAGCGACAGGGCAAGACATGTAGTCTGACACCATCTGACGGAAGCGTTGCCTCCTGCTGACTCGAGGCGTCGCTGATGGTGTAGACAATTGTGGTGGACACACAAAACTTTGCCACATTTGGGCCATAGTGGTCTTGCCTTGTGCTGCGGCACTGCCTCTGCTCCCTCTTTGTGCAGAGTTTCCTCCACTGCCTCGACGCACAGAGCTGCTTTGTAAAGCACTTGCAACAATGCTGTCGGGTGGAATGGAAAACATTATGGACTGCACCAGTGACTCTTCGTACTCCCGCATTTTACGCTCCCGGTTCAACGTTGGTATGAGCCTTTGTACGCTGTCCCGGTAGCGAGGATCTAGGAGGGTGTACACCCAATAATCAGCCGAGACGAGAATGTGGGCGATGCGGCGGTCGTTTCTCAGGCACTGCAGCATGAAATCAACCATGTGCTGCAGACTCCCAACTGCCAAAGAACCGCTGTCCCCTGTTTGAGGCGAGACCTCGACCTGCTCTGCATCACCCCACCCTCGCTGTACATACTGAGTAGAGGTTTGTGTACCTCCCTCCTCTGGAGAGATGTCTTCCTCCTCCATCGACTCCTCCTCATCCTCCTCACAAAGTGTCCCCTGCCTAGGCCTTTGTGAGGAAACACGTAGCGCAGACTGTCCAGAAGCAGATGGCATTTGGGACTCCTCATCCTCCACCTCTTCTGAAACCTCATCCCTTAGTGCTTGCAGTGTTTGTTGAAGCAGGCAGATAAGGGGGACAGTCATGCTGACTAGTGCATCATCTGCACTCGCCATCCGCGTGGATTCATCGAAGGCACGCAAAATGAGGCAGATGTCCTTCATAGAGGCCCACTCAATGGTGCTGAAGTGTGAACGGCGCACAGTGCGACTTGTTTGCGCCTGATGCAGCTGGTACTCCATGACTGCTGCCTGCTGCTCACACAACCGCTCCAACATATGTAACGTTGAATTCCACCGGGTGGGTAGGTCACATATGATGCGATGTTCTGGAAGGCCAAATCGTCGCTGCAGAGCAGCGAGGCGCGATCTTGCCGTGCTGGAACGTCGCAAGTGAGCGCACTCTATGCGGACCTTGTGCAACAGTGCATCAAGATCCGGATAGTCCCTCAGAAAGCTCTGCACGACCAAGTTAAGAACATGTGCCAGACATGGGATGTGTGTGAGGTTGCCTAGGCCAAGAGCTGCCACCAGATTTCGGCCATTGTCACACACTACCAAGCCCGGCTGGAGATTCGCTGGCCCAAACCACACATCGCTCTCCAGCTTGATAGCATTCCAGAGCTCCTGCGCTGTGTGGCTTCGATTCCCCAAAGAAATTAATTTGAGTACAGCCTGTTGACGTTTGGCCACGGCTGTGCTCATATCGGTCGTAACAGGCTCCTGCTCTGCTGTTTCTGAGGAACTTGAGTAGGAGGAGGAGTCTATGTGTACAGACTGGAGTCCTGCAATCCGTGGCGTTGGAAGAACACGTACAGCGCCACTCTCCAGATCCGTACCCGGCTCCACAACATTGACCCAGTGGGCAGTGAGGGAAAGGTATCGTCCCTGTCCATGGTTACTGGTCCACGCATCGGTGGTCAGGTGGACCTTGCTACTAACGGCGTTTAGTAGCGCATGTTTTATTTTGCCCTCAACATGTTTCTGCAGGGCAGGGACGGCTCGCCTGCTGAAATAAAAGCGGCTGGGCACGTTGTATTGGGGGACTGCCAATGCCATTAAGTCCCGGAAGGTGTCAGTGTCCACCAGCCTGAATGACAGCATTTCAACTGCCAGAAGTTTGGCAATGCCAGCATTCAGAGACTGTGCTCGGGGATGGTTTGCCGAGTAAGGGCGCCTTTTATCCCATGCCTGTGCTACCGATGGCTGTGATGGATGGGAACGTGCTGTTATGGGTGGAATCTGACAGGGTCTCCGGACAACAGTGGCAGAGGTTCTTCCTTGGCGATCCTGTGAGGAAGCCGAACCAGCAGTGTGTGAGCTGGAGGAAGAGGGCCCAACACGAACTGAAGAGGTGGTAGGTGGTGCTGTACGTTGGCCTACGTCTTGAGGGTGTCTATGCAACTCCAACTCGTGCTTGGTGCGCACATGTTTCCACATATTTGTGGTATTGAGGTTGCTGACATTTCTCCCTCTTTTGACTCTCTGATGACACAGCTTGCATTTGACAAAGCAAATGTCATCTGCAACTGTGTCAAAAAAGGACCACGCACTGCAACTCTTGTGAGCGCCCGGTTTGCCTTTGGAAGGAGGAATGCTCCTAACGGGTGCCGAAGTGGAGGGTACAGGCAACCAAGTCTTCCCCCTCCCTCTGCCTCCTGTTTTGGCCGGTAGGGGAATCTCTTCCTCCGAGCTGCTCCCACCACCTTCCTGTTGCTCACGCCATGATGGGTCAAGGACCTCATCATCTTCCCTCCCCTCTTCAAACAGCTGCTTCTCCGGGGTTGTCTCGCCAGCACCGTACGCACCAGAAAGTGGCAACTGAGTCTCGTCATCATCTGATGCGTACTGAGGTGTGCTGACCATAGGCACTGGCCCACTCGCCTCTTCAGATTCAGAGGGACAAAGAAGTTGCGCATCACTGCATACTCCCTCTTCTTCACATTCAGGAATGCTGCTTGGCTGGCCCCCTCTTTCCAAGCCAACAGATTCCGAGAACAGAAGTAGAGATTGTGATGGCTCCTGTCCATGTCTCTCTGACTGCCTGGGCACTTTGGCAGGTGGTGAAGAGACAGATGGTTGCTCTTCGGTGCTCTGACCCTGAGAGGATGCGGAAGTAATTGAAGTCGATGCGTTAGCTGCCATCCATCCGACAACGGCTTCAATTTGTTCCTCCCGCAGCAGTGGGGTACGTTGAGGTCCTACAAAGCTGCGCATAAAGGACTGTTGCCTGCTAAAACTGGGGGATGCTGATCCACTGGTGCCCGCAGCAGGCCCAGAATCCCCACGTCCTCTACCTGTAGAATCCCCACGTCCTCTCCCTGCAGAATCCCCACGTCCTCTCCCTGCTGAAACTCCACGCCCACGCCCACGCCCCCGCGCCTTACTCCCTGCCTTCTTCATCTTGCAAGACTGCTTAAGATAGGCAAAAAAGGACAAAGGGGGGCCTTAGTGTGCTTATTCCTGAACAGCTGGTTACAGGTACAAGAAACACTAATTTTATGAAGTGTGTGTGTGTGGACTAGACTTTAATAGGAGCTGATGTGGCCTACACAAGTTCAAAATGTAGTGTTTGGTGAACTTTTTATGTGGTTTCTTTGTTTGAAACAAACTCAAAGTATGAGAACAAAGAATTGAAACTGATAGTATCACCAACTTTTTGGAGCTATTACAATGCAGGCAGGTAACCTACAATGCAAAAGATGAGGCTCCAAAAAAATTGGGTAATACTAATCTGGCTGCGCCGGCAGGGCACAAGCCAGAAAAAAAGGCTCCTCTATCTACTCCTATATAGTGTTTGCAACCAACCAATGTTGATGGATACGGATGGATGCACACTAATAGGAGAAGAAAAAATGAGCTGCACTCAGAGACAAATATGTGTGAGGCAGTGACGCACGTTGAGCGTCCTACAACCAGACGTAGCTGCAGGACACTCTACTCAGCGTGAGCTGCACTCACACACAGTCAGAGACCTCTCAGACAGCCGTCAACAGTGCAGCTAAGTGGGCACTGGCACTGACAGGCTGCAGAAAGGCTCCGCTGTGTACTCCTATATAGTGTTTGCAACCACCGTAGATGGAGACGGATGGATGCACACTAATAGAAGAAAAAATGAGCTGCACTCAAATAAAAATATGTGTGAGGCAGTGACGCACGCTGAGCGTCCTACAGCCAGACGTAGCTGCAGGACACACTACTCAGCGTGAGCTGCACTCACACACAGTCAGAGACCTCTCAGACAGCCGTGAACAGTGCAGCAAAGTGGACACTAGCACTGAAAGGCTGCAGAAAGGCTCCGCTGTCTACTACTAGTGTTTGCAACCAACGTATATGGATACGGATGGAAGCACACTAGATTGAAATTATTTAAAAAATGCAGCTCAAAAAATAAAAGATGTATGAGGCAGCAGTGATCACACTGGGTGGCCTACAGCCTGACGTGGCTGCAGGACCCACTCCACAGCGTGAGCTGCACTCACACAGCCCTTGCAGACAGCTGTGAAAACAGCGCTGCTAGGGAAAAGCAAGCTACAGTGGTGGTTTATGTAGCCTGGATAAAGCACAATATTGTTTTTAGAATCGCTATTTCTAACTGTCCCTCACAGTCTTCTACAGCAGCCTGTCCCTAACTGAATTCACAGCAGAGTGACCAGAAATGGCGGCTGCGGTGGCTTTTATAGTGCATCATGACATCATTTCGGCAGCCAATCACAGCCATGCCAATAGTTAACATGCCTACATGCCTAACAGGATGTGCCCACACTTCGGAGGATTCCCATTGGCTTAATCAAAGCAAGCAGGCTCATAGCATGATGGGAACTTCCTATTCCGATTCCGATCCCGGAATCCGATATGAAAAAAGTATCGGAATTAAGTATCGGAATTCCGATACCGCTGATATCGGCCGATACCCGATACTTGCGGTATCGGAATGCTCAACACTAGTTATGACAAGTATAAGCTGTATTTAGTTTAACATTAAGATTCCAGCGTAACTGTAGATGAGGGAGATCATATCGGCGCACCACCAATCTGCAGCCAACCCAGCTCATAATAATGAATTCCATTGTGGAATGAAATCATTTTAATAATTTTAAATATTATAACCTGATTAATAGATAGCAATTATACAGATTCCGCTAGAAATGTAATTTAGTTTTTCGACAATTGTTTCCTAATTCACAGCAAATCCTAAATATGTATTGTTAAATTGTCCAAAGTTAAGTGTTAATGATAATTCCTAATGCATCTATTTGTGATGGCGGCTCAATTTATCTTTGCAGAGTTCATAATTTGAAATTAAATCTGCCATGCTCATAGAATAGTTTGCTCATTTTATCCAAATAATAATAATGTTATTCTCAGTTCCTGCTCAAGTGCAGCTCTCTTTAGTTGGAATTAAACATTAATATATTAATGAGAAAGCATTGATTTATATTTCTTTGTTCATTAGAAGTTGATACGGAAACAATTTTTGGTATATGCTCAAATAAAACTCCTGATGTGCCTGGCATTGTAGTCTAATTAATTAACCCTTAAATTTAGCTGATCAATGAGGGTCCTAGGAGTCAGGCCTCTTCCAATACAACATCTAAAGCCTATCCTGATGATTAGACTTCAAAACCAAAGTGAAATTATACATGCCCTCCAATAATTTTCGGTGGTGTGACCACAGGAGTGGAACCTATGGCTTCTGTTTGAAGTGATCTGTCATTTGGTCAAACCTAATAGCACTGCAAAATAGGCTATTGTTCACATTAAAAATGATGGAAACCTCAAATGAAACCCTAAGCAAAAATTCCAATTCCTAATGCTCGGATGATCTTTTCGAGTAGCCAGTGTAATGAGAGTAAATGGGAAATCCCAGCATTTTTCCGGCAGAGCCTACAAAGAGGTGTGGGCTAAGGTGGAAATTTTGAAATGGATGGAAAATATGATGAATGGAAGGAGAACAGCATGGGGAAGACCCTGGAAGCATCTCAGACTCCAATATTGCTGTTGAGAACAATGGTGTCACACTTTTACTGCACTTTAAGGGCTGACAATAATACATTCAAAATCGAAGAGAAATTTGGATTTAGATATTGTAGGAAAATAAACATTCTTTTCTGTATAATGACTTGTATACAGTTGAAATCAGAAGTTTACATACACTATATAAAAATACACATATGCATGTTTTTCTCAATATCTGACATGAAATCACTATAAACCTTTCCCATTTTAGGGCAATTAGGATTACCATAGTTATTAATATTTGCCAAATGCCAGAATAATGAGAGAGAGAATGTTTGACTTTGCATTAAGTAAAAAAATGCCATAAAACATTCTCTCTCTTTTTTATTATTCTGTCATTTGGCAAGTATTATTAATTATTGTAATCCCAATTGACCTAAAACGGGAAAGGTTTATTCTGATTTCTGATTTCATATCAGTTATTATGAAAAAACATGCATGTGTGCCTTTTTATATAGTGTTTATAAACTTCTTGTTTCAACTGTATAAGGCAAAATTTTAAAATAATTTAAAAAATAATAATTTAAGTAGACCAAAATTGGAATTTTTATTAAAAAAAATTGAAAATTTCAATGTAATTTATGAAGGAAGAAAGTAGTGCCAAAAATTGGATGGGAGAAGAACTCAGATACACCCTGTATTAGACATAAAGGAATGCCTCATACACATTCTGATCAAATTGTCATGTAGAGGTACTCCTGCTTGACTCATAAATGCTATGTACTAAGTGCAAAGGTTGTCAAAAATAACAATCAGAGCCATCCATACACCCTTGAAGGCACCAATTATAGTACCTCATTCAAATATTGTGAACAAAGTGTATAAGTGCTCTGCACATAGTGCAAAGACTGCCAAAACTTACAAGCAGGACCATTCATACACCATTAAAGGCACCAACTGGAGTGCCCTATTCAAATATTGAAAAAGTGTAGTTCTGGTACTTCAAAAAGACTGTGCATTTAGTGCAAAACTAGAAAAAATTCTAAGGAGGGTCATTCATACACTCTTGAAGACACCAACTGAAGGACTTCATTCAAGTACTCAAGAATAAAAACACTTTGTGTGCTTCTGTCATCTGGTGGTGTAGAAAAGTTGGGGGTTAATCCAGGCTTTGCTCATTTTTATCAGAGTGGGCCTGTAAGCACTTTATGCTGACAGGTAAAAGCACCTGTCTGTTATGACCCCCCAGGGCAGTACTAAAAACGTGCTTAGACAAGACGCTAGCAGCAAAGCAGTGAAGGTTGCAGATTAATTAGGGAGTATGCTTGTTTGGATGGCAAGGTATTGCTTTATCAGCTTTGCAAACTTTTCCCTCCTTATCAAAAATACCAGTCATCAGGCTGTGAACACTGGGATGGTATCATGAACTTGGCTCAGACCTTTGACAAAGCACCCCTGCCTCTGCTGTGTCTCCCTCATCTCTCCTCCTTGGTTGGGCAAGGAAGCTTGCCCTCTGCTGCTAGCATTGTCTGACTGGAATTTTTTCAACATGTTTTCCACAATGGCCTTCTGGAATTGCACCATTTGTAGTAGACCTGTATGCTTCAGGAAGGAGAGATGCAAGGTTCTCCTTGTAACATGGATCTGGCAGTGTGAACAACCAGTACTCTTTTTTTCCAAAGATAAATATAACGAGAGGGTGACAGGAAAGGCAGTGGTACATAAAGTTGGCCATATGTGCCACCATCCCTATAGCCAACACTATCCTGTCTCTACCATGATGACTATCTATCTTCTCCTCCTCCCCCTCCTCATTCCCCTTCTCAGCTCATTCATGTAGAAGAGACAGGACAAAGCTTGTGTGAGTAAAAGCCTCTGTTTCTCTAGCAATCAGCTTTTGTTCCTCCTCCTCAGCCTCCAGCTCCTCATAGTTACCCAATCTATGCTGAGCAGATTATATAAGGCTGGGATGGGTAGTATGTTCCTGTCTTATGTCTTCCTCCATCTCTGCCTTGTCTGTGTGGGGAGGAGGACCCCCACATAGTGATTGGGCCAGAACCAAGGGGACCACCATCAGAGTTATTGAAGGAATCACATCAGGAGGATTTCAAAGGGAGACATGCGACTGAAGTTGTCAGGGCGACAGGGGGCGGGGCTAGGGTAAAAGGAGCAGGGGACGCGCTGAAGTGGCAGTTGGGGAAGAGAGGGAGTGAAGGCAGGACGCAGGGTGACTTGCAGGGGCACCGAGAGGAGCCTGCGAGGAGAAAGCTGGACATTTACTGACAGGAGAGATGTGAGAGACTGTTCCCAGAGACTGCTCCCCGCTCCCGTTCTGAAAGAATCATCCCCGCTACCCCCCGCATTGGTGAGAGAGGAACTTTACCTCAGGTTGTGGCCGTGAGTACCGGTAACCAGGCCACAGAGGCCTGGGCCCTTCCCCCCAGCCTTCCCCCATCACGCCAACCCGGCCGTCACCGGCCTGAAGATACGCCACCTTGTCACAGGCGAGATAAAAGGCTCGCTACCCTGGCTTTGGGAGAGACTCCTTGATAAAGGACGGCTACAGGTCATCTGGGGAACTGCGTCATCACCGCGCGCCACCTCCATCATTTTCTTCAGGGCCTGTTGCGCCCCAACGGCTTCGCTTTCTTCAGGGCCTGTTGCACCCCAACGGCATCGCTTTCTTCAGGGCCTGTTGCACCCCAGCGGCAGCGTTTTCTTCAGGACCTGTTGCGCCCCAGCGGCAGCGCTTTCATCAGGGCCTGTTGCGCCCCAACGGCATCACTTTCTTCAGGGCCTGTTGCGCCCCAGCGGCAGCGTTTTCTTCAGGGCCTGTTGCGCCCCAACGGCATCACTTTCTTCAGGGCCTGTTGCGCCCCAACGGTATTGCTTTCTTCAGGGCCTGCTGCGCCCCACCGTCATCACTTTCTTCAGGACCTGTTGAGCCCCATTCCTTCCCGGGGAAGCGAGACTTTAGGACAGCCGCCTCAGCGACCTCAACGCGGCCACGCTACCGAAACCAGCAGTCCCTGGAAGGCTAAGTGGCATTATATGTGGTTAAGATTGTTGAGTCCCTGCGTGGACTGTTTGTGTTGTTCTTAATATTTGTTTTGTTCAGCCAAGCCCAGCGGCTAAAGTTATATAAAAGTAATTTCGTAAACCACCATTCGTCTAGTGCCTCGTCACTGCATCCTGCGAACCTGCTCAACCCTACATCTGCATGCAAAGCATCATGTTTAACCGTCAGCAGTGACTGTTTAAGCAGGCATGGAAGCGGGATTGTTGCACTGATGATGGCGTCATTCTGACGGGTGTGTTGCAGCTAGTATTCCACAACTAGCCTCTGCTGCTCAAAACACTTTGCCAGCATGTGTAGTTGTAGAGCATGGTCACATCGCACACCAGTCAGTGAGCTGGCATTTGTATGCACTTCAACAGTACTGCCAGAGCAGCTGTAGCTGACTTGTGGAAATGGGCGCTGATGTGGCATACCTTGACCAGAAGCTCTGGCAAATCTGGGTAGGTTTTCAGAAACCACTGATCTACCAAGTTGAGCACATGGGCCAATTATGGTACGTGTCTGAGCTTGACAAGCTTCACAGCCGCCTCCAGTTTATGGCTATTATCAAACATGACCATGCCTGGTTGTTGGTTCAGAGTCGAGAGACACAGATCAGTCTGGTCTATTATTCTTTTCAATAACTTTGCGGCAGTGTGCGCTTTGTCTCCTAAACAATGTAGATTCAGCAGAGCCTCTTGTCGCTTCTCTGAGGCAATGCTGCAGAACTTCCAGCTTCTGGCTGATGAGGATGACATGCTCTGAGAACACATTGATGATGGAGGATGAGGAGGAGCAGGAGAGGGGTAGGAACTTGTGTAGGAGGTGGAGGAAACCATGACAGAAGTTGTACCAGCAATCCTTGCTTTTGGTAGGACATGTTCCGTGCCAGGGTGGGACTCATTCTGGCATCCACAATGGTCTCCCAATCTGTCATCAGTGGTCAGCTACATGCTGAACTCGGTATGGCACAGGTTGCAAATGACCACATTTTTTGTCTCAGAACGCTCTTTAAAAATAACCCAGACTGGGGAACCCTTAAATCTTTGATGGAGAAATTAATGAGCATCGGTGCTCAGCAGAACAGTTACTTGCCTTCTCTCTCTAGTCACCCCACTGCTTCTTCCTGCCTTTTTCAGTGCTGCTTGCCTAGCACTGCATGCCAGCTTCCCGGGTTGGTTGGGTGAGTAAGTTCATAATCCACCACCTCGTCTTCAATCGCCGCACCCTGGTCCTCCTGACTTCATGACTAAACAACAACCTGACTTATCGGCAATTGTGTCTCATCAACATCTACCTCCTTAAATTTGCCATTTTCCACCATCATCTTCCTGTGACAGTTCCTGCTTTAAGTTTTGTGGATCACTGAACAGCATGCACTCCTTTCCACTCAGGTAACAAGTAGAGTGATAGGCAACAATCAAGAAATGATGATGTAAAGAGTTCATCGTAGTGTCCTAGTATGGGATCAGTGGTCTCCTGGGACTCAACATGTTGGGAGGAAGGAGGATTGAGTGATTAAGACTAGTTGGAGATGAAACTGGACTGTGTGGAAGACTGAGTTGTGCTGGCAAGCATGCTGGAAGAATTACCTGCTATCAAAACGACCACCTGTTTGCACTTGGGTGGCTTCAGAAGTGTTGTTGTGTTCCTGCCTGTAAAGTGAAACAGGAAGCTATGTATCATGGATAAGCATGTTTCTTGTGCTTTAGCATCAGGCATAATTGCACTTGCCCCACAATCTCGCCGTCTGCATGCACCATCATCAGCACCTACTCTTCCCTATCCTTTATTGAACACCATATGCACTTTGTAATTGCTACCTCTGTAAACAAAGTTTCCTTGATTAATTGAAGCTACATTTTTTAAATAAAAAAATGTAGCCATCGGTAGCAGGCCAAGAAGTTTTTAAAAATGTCAAACCAACGTAACTTTACACAAAGCACGTTAAACTGCATGGATTTGTATGATGTCATTATAGCATTTGTCTTTATTTCTAGGCTCTAATAAGAAACATTCACATTAAAACTGACAATTTATCTGAGAAGTCTTATTTTTTTTAAATTGTATTACCCCTTAAAACATTAATTAAAAAGACAATGCTGGTGGATTAGGAAAGATTATTATTTCTGAAAGTATAATTCAATATAATGTAGGTCACAAGTGGGAATAAGATAACAATTAGATATTATTTTATTGCTCTCCAGTTATAATAGTCCATATCTGCATTCACAGATATCAAGAATTAAATGGAATCTGTCAACCAGTTTTTGCTACTTTTTCTGAGAGTAGCATAATGTAGGGACAGAGACCCTGATTCTAGTGATGTATCACTTAGTTTACTGGGTGCCGCAGTTGTAACACAATCAGAGTTTTTAGATGTATCGTGAAGCAGACATGAGAACGCTAACCCCGCCCACACAAGAACTTTAAATGTAGATTGTATATTGACAGTGAGCTGCTTATTAGAGGAGGGGGCCTGGTTGGATGACTTGGCATAAGGTAGCTAGTCTGGGCAATGATAATGTCATAGTGATAAAATCTTCATCAATACGTTTCAGCTGTTTGCAGCCTTTTTCCGGTACATGGAGAAAATTAATTTGATCCTTTTTAGGCTAGTTTCACACTAACGTTTTTTACCGCTGCGCTTCGTGCACAATAGAATCGCATACAAAAAACACATCATGTGTTTTGTATACGTTTGCTTTTCTTAGGCGCTTGCGTTTTAACCAGTTTCTAGCCATGTTAACTCTTAAAACGCATGCGATTTTAAACGCAGGTGTGCGCATGGGTTCCCATAGACTGTAATGTGATTTTTTTTGCGCATACCGTGTGCAAGCGTGCGCATGCGTTTTTTTGAGACAGGTCGGACGGACCAAAAATGCAACAGGTTGCGTCCGGAGCGCCTAGGCGCACACTACAAAAAAATGCATGTGCACAAAAATGCATACAAACGTGTGCATACGCTAGACCATGCGCATGGACGTGCACGAAGCGCAGCGCTAAAACACGCTATTGTGAAACCAGCCTTATATAGTTCTTTCCCAGCATGAGAGAGGGAGGGGAGACAAAAAAGGAAGAGTAGGAGTGCTTCATATTACATTGTTCTTTTAAATATACAGTATATAAAAACATGACATATACAATGTATAAAAATTTTACAAAAAAACAATATTGACAATTAACCTATGTGTAAGAAACATGTCAATTTAATCAAAATCCCATCTGAGGGCTAAAATGCATACCAATAAATGACCATCCATTCTTGTAAAAAAAATTGGGAAAATATAAAACTTTTGAGAAAAAAAACTTTAGAAAAACTTTAGGAAAAAAAGGGACAAAAACTAAATAAATTGAAAACTAGATGATGATGCATTTAATTTTTTTTTATGCATTTATTTTTATATTTATTTTCGTCTCTTTTTTCTGAAGTTTTTTCAAAATTTTTTTTGGGCAAAAGTTTTTTTTTTCCAAAAGGTTTTTTCTCCACTTTTTTTTTTAAAGAATAGAACACCCCAGCTTCACCTACTTTATCAGTACTGGGCGAAAATGGCAAGAAGCACCAGAAGTTGCCCAATTTTTGCGCAGCTTTATGTTGCAAAAAAAAATTTCAACTTTTCTAAGCTATTTACGTCAGTTTTCTGCCATAAAAGTTTTAAGGAATCAGCGCCTTGTCTTGATTACTGCAGCTCACGACTAATCTTTCTTCTTACATAATTGCCTCTGTACCCTAATGCATAGACTGTACATCAATATGATGATTAGTGTTGAGTTTTCCGATACCGCAAGTATCGGGTATCGGCCGATATTTGCCGTATCGGAATTCCGATACCGAGTACCGATACTTTTTTCGTATCGGATACCGGAATCGGAAGTCCAAAATGCAATGAGCCACTTTTGTGGCTCTGATTGGCTGCCGAAATGACGTCATCATGATGCGCTGTCTGTGCGCATCATGATGCGCCATCAGTTCGGGCCTTCGGGGGGCTGTGTCGACTGTCCGGGGGTCTGTGTCGGCCTGCCGGTGGTCTGTGCAGGCTCCGGGGGTCTGTGCCGGCCTGCCGGGGGGCTGTGCCAGCCTGCCGGTGGTCTGTGCAGGCTCCGGGGGCCTGTGCCGGCCTGCCGGGGGGGCTGTGCCGGCCTGCCGGTGGTCTGTGCAGGCTCCGGGGGGCTGTGCCGGCCTGCCGGGGGGCTGTGCCGGCCTGCCGGTGGTCTGTGCAGGCTCCGGGGGGCTGTGCCGGCCTGCCGGTGGTCTGTGCAGGCTCCGGGGGTCTGTGCAGGCATCGTCCGATGGGACTACAAGTCCCATCGGGCGATGTCTGCTACCATGACAGTGATTGACACATTAGCCAATGATGGGACAGTAGTAGTCCCATCATCCGGCTAATGTGTTGAATGTAAAAAAAAAAAAAATTTACATGCTACATACATACAACATGCATACTACATATATACTACATGTAACATACATACTACATGCAACATGCATACTACATACATGCTACATACTACATGCATGCTACATACATACTACATACATACTACATATATACTACATGCATGCAACATACATACCACATACATAATACATATATACTACATGCATGCAACATACATACAACATGCATGCAACATGCATACTACATATATACTATACACTCACTGGCCACTTTATTAGGTACACCATGCTAGTAAGGGGTTGGACCCCCTTTTGCCTTCAGAACTGCCTCAATTCTTCGTGGCAGAGATTCAACAAGGTGCTGGAAGCATTCCTCAGAGATTTTGGACCATATTGACATGATGGCATCACACAGTTGGCGCAGATTTGTCGGCTGCACATCCCTGATGCGAATCTCCCGTTCCACCACATCCCAAAGATGCTCTATTGGATTGAGATCTGGTGACTGAGGAGGCCATTTGAGTACAGTAAACTCATTGTCATGTTCAAGAAACCAATCTGAGATGATTCGAGCTTTATGACATGGCGCATTATCCTGCTGAAAGTAGCCATCAGATGTTGGGTACATTGTGGTCATAAAGGGATGGACATGGTCAGCAACAATACTCAGGTAGGCTGTGGCGTTGCAACGATGCTCAATTGGTACCAAGGGGCCCAAAGAGTGCCCAGAAAAAATTCCCCACACCATGACACCACCACCACCAGCCTGAACCGTTGATACAAGGCAGGATGGATCCATGCTTTCATGTTGTTTACGCCAAATTCTGACCCTACCATCCGAATGTCGCAGCAGAAATCGAGACTCATCAGACCAGGCAACGTTTTTCCAATCTTCTACTGTCCAATTTCGATGAGCTTGTGCAAATTGTAGCCTCAGTTTCCTGTTCTTAGCTGAGAGGAGTGGTACCCAGTGTGGTCTTCTGCTGCTGTAGCCCATCTGCCTCAAAGTTCGACGCACTGTGCGTTCAGAGATGCTCTTCTGCCTACCTTGGTTGTAACGGGTGGCAATTTGAGTCACTGTTGCCTTTCTATCAGCTCGAACCAGTCTGCCCATTCTCCTCTGACCTCTGGCATCAACATGGCATTTCCGGCCACAGAACTGCCGCTCACTGGATTTTTTTTCTTTTTCGGACCATTCTCTGTAAACCCTAGAGATGGTTGTGGTGAAAATCCCAGTAGATCAGCAGTTTCTGAAATTCTCAGACCAGCCCTTCTGGCACCAACAATCATGCCACGTTCAAAGGCACTCAAATCACCTTTCTTCCCCATACTGATGCTCGGTTTGAACTGCAGGAGATTGTCTTGACCATGTCTACATGCCTAAATGCACTGAGTTGCCGCCATGTGATTGGCTGATTAGAAATTAAGTCTTAACACACAGTTGGACAGGTGTACCTAATAAAGTGGCCAGTGAGTGTATATACTACATGTAAAAAAGTCCCTAGTCTCACTTTATGCCATTGATGCGTGGGAAATTCCCACGCAGCAATGGCATAAAGTGAGACTAGGGACTTTTTTTTTTTAAAGTGGTGGAGGAATACAGTGCGGAAGGATACCTACCTTCCGTCATTGTATTCCTGGAGCTGGTAGAGAACGGTAGCATCAGCTGATGCTGCTGTTCTCCACGCAAGATGGACGTGGGACCCTCGTGGACTTCTGCGGATCGGGGTAAGTATATTGGTGTTTTTTTATTTTGATATTTATTCCTCAAGGGGACAATGGCTTCGGGGATCAAAGTGACAAGTGACGGTGAGTATGTACTCTATGTTATAAGTACTGTATGTCTATATGTATGTATTGTATGTAGTATATATGTATGTTGCATGCATGTAGTATATATGCAGTATATATGTAGTATGCATGTTGCATGCATGTGGTATATATGTAGTATGCATGTAGCATGTATGTAGTATGTAGCATGTATGTAGTATGTAGCATGAATGTAGTATGTATGTTGCATGTATGTAGAATGTAGTGTGTATGTATGTAGCATATATGTAGTATGTATGTTGCATGTACAGTATGTAGCATGTAGTGTGTATGTTGCATGTATGTAGCATGTAGTATATATGTAGTATGTATGTTACATGTAGTATATATAGTATATATGTAGTATGCATGTTGCATGCATGTAGTATATATGTTGTATGTATGTTGCATGCATGTAATATATATGTATTATTTATGTAGTATGTATGTAGCATGTATGTAGTATGTATGTTGCATGTATGTAGCATGTATTATATATGTAGTATGTATGTTACATGTAGTATATATAGTATATATGTAGTATGCATGAAGTATATATGTTGTATGTATGTTGCATGCATGCAGTATATATGTATTATGTATGTAGTATGTAGCATGTATGTAGTATGTAGCATGTATGTAGCATGTAGTATATATGTAGTATGTATGTTACATGTAGTATATATAGTATATATGTAGTATGCATGTTGCATGCATGTTGTATGTATGTTGCATGCATGTAGTTTATATGTATTATGTATGTAGTATGTATGTAGCATGCATGTAGTATGTAGCATGTATGTAGTATGCATGTTGCATGTAGTATGTATGTTACATGTAGTATATATGTAGTATGTATGTAGCATGTATGTAGCATGTAAATTTTTTTTTTTTTTTTTTTTTTTACATTCAACACATTAGCCGGATGATGGGACTACTACTGTCCCATCATTGGCTAATGTGTCAATCACTGTCATGGTAGCAGGCATCGCCCGATGGGACTTGTAGTCCCATCGGACGATGCCTGCACAGACCCCCGGAGCCTGCACAGCCCACCGGCAGGCCGGCACAGCTCCCCGGCAGGCCGGCACAGCCCCCCGGAGCCTGCACAGACCACCGGCAGGCCGGCACAGCCCCCCCGGCAGGCCGGCACAGATCCCCGGAGCCTGCACAGACCACCGGCAGGCCTGCACAGACCACCGGAGCCTGCACAGACCCCCCGGCAGGCCGGCACAGCCCCCCGAAAGGCCCGTACAGACCCCAGAGAGGCTGTACAAGGCAAAAATAGGGTTTTTCTTATTCCAATACCGGAAGTCCCATAGACTTGAATGGGACTTCCGGTATCGGAGTCGGCGATACCCGATATTTTTTTTAGATCGGCCGATACCATCCGATACGATACTTTTAAGTATCGGACGGTATCGCTCAACACTAATGATGATATATCAGCTGATGATATCTGATGTCTTTATTTTCTAGGCTTTGCTTATTTGTGATATTATAATGATCTACACTCACTGGCCACTTTATTAGGTACACCTGTCCAACTGTGTGTTAAGACTTAATTTCTAATCAGCCAATCACATGGCGGCAACTCAGTGCATTTAGGCATGTAGACATGGTCAAGACAATCTCCTGCAGTTCAAACCGAGCATCAGTATGGGGAAGAAAGGTGATTTGAGTGCCTTTGAACGTGGCATGATTGTTGGTGCCAGAAGGGCTGGTCTGAGTATTTCAGAAACTGCTGATCTACTGGGATTTTCACGCACAACCATCTCTAGGGTTTACAGAGAATGGTCCGAAAAAGAAAAAAAATCCAGTGAGCGGCAGTTCTGTGGCCGGAAATGCCTTGTTGATGCCAGAGGTCAGAGGAGAATGGGCAGACTGGTTCGAGCTGATAGAAAGGCAACAGTGACTCAAATTGCCACCCGTTACAACCAAGGTAGGCAGAAGAGCATCTCTGAACGCACAGTGCATCGAACTTTGAGGCAGATGGGCTACAGCAGCAGAAGACCACACCGGGTACCACTCCTCTCAGCTAAGAACAGGAAACTGAGGCTACAATTTGCACAAGCTCATCGAAATTGGACAGTAGAAGATTGGAAAAACGTTGCCTGGTCTGATGAGTCTCGATTTCTGCTGCGACATTCGGATGGTAGGGTCAGAATTTGGCGTAAACAACATGAAAGCATGGATCCATCCTGCCTTGTATCAACAGTTCAGGCTGGTGGTGGTGGTGTCATGGTGTGGGGAATTTTTTCTTGGCACTCTTTGGGCCCCTTGGTACCAATTGAGCATCGTTGCAACGCCACAGCCTACCTGAGTATTGTTGCTGACCATGTCCATCCCTTTATGACCACAATGTACCCAACATCTGATGGCTACTTTCAGCAGGATAATGCGCCATGTCATAAAGCTCGAATCATCTCAGATTGGTTTCTTGAACATGACAATGAGTTCACTGTACTCAAATGGCCTCCTCAGTCACCAGATCTCAATCCAATAGAGCATCTTTGGGATGTGGTGGAACGGGAGATTCGCATCAGGGATGTGCAGCCGACAAATCTGCGCCAACTGTGTGATGCCATCATGTCAATATGGTCCAAAATCTCTGAGGAATGCTTCCAGCACCTTGTTGAATCTCTGCCATGAAGAATTGAGGCAGTTCTGAAGGCAAAAGGGGGTCCAACCCGTTACTAGCATGGTGTACCTAAAAAAAGTGGCCAGTGAGTGTATATTTTCATTTAATTTATTTGTTTTGTTCTCATTTATAATTTCATTTTGGAGCTTTTTTTTCATTTTGTCTGTTGCCATCATAGCATTTGTCTTTATTTCTAGGCTCTAATAAGAAATACTCACATTAAAATTGACAATATATCTAGAATAACTGTGGAGTCTTATTTTTTGAAATTGTATTACCCCTTAAAACATTAATAAAAAAACAATACTGGTGGATTAGGAATGATTAATATTTCAGAAAAGATATTTCAATATATGTAACAAGTGAGGATGATATAACTATTAGATATAAATATTTTATTGCTCTCCAGATGTAATAGTCCAAATATGCATGCACAAATATCACGACTTAAAGGGAATCTGTCAGCAGGTTTTTGCTACCTTATCTGAGAGCAGCATAATATAGGGACAGTGACCCTGATTCCAGCGACATATCACTTAGTTTACTGGGTGCAGCAATTGTGACACAATTAGAGTTTTTAGATGTTTCCTAAAGCAGAGCTGAGAAAGCTAACCCCGCCCACACAACAGCTTTCTATGTATATTGTCTATTGACAGTAAGCTGCTTATTAGAGGAGGGGGAGTGGTTGGATGACTTAAGGTAGCTAGTCTGGGCAATGCTAATGTCCTAGTGATAAAATCTTCATTGTAAGTAAACAACAGCATGCAGCCTAATAAGTGATACATCACTGAATTCAGTGTTTTAACCCCTACCTCATGCTGTCCTCAGATTACATAGCAAAAATCTGCTGACAGATTTCCTTTAAAGGGAGCCTATTGGCTGATTTATGCTGACCAAGCCATAGGCAGCATGAATCAGAGCCTGGCTGCACTATTGCAGCCAGGTATATTTTTGTTCTGAAACACTTTTCAGAGAAATGTAGCAATAAGGTCTGGTCTGGGACCATAGCTGGAGACAAGAACTATAAATGCAATTCTGGGCTATGAGGGAAAACTGTCATTCATAGCTTAAGATTAAGATTTGATCATTTTTGATATTTACAGTTTTTTTTTTAATAATCTCTCTAATAAATAATGTTTCGATATCCATAAGACATACTTTTTTATGTATATTTTTAATTTTTCGATATCCCCTAGTATGGTATTATGCAGGCTTGTATATATATTCTCTTTTTTCTTCCAATAGTCTTTTTCTCTCTACAGATATGCATATACATATTATGGTATATATGTTTTAATAATTTGGCGGGTTGTAATTTACGTAACAAGCAATCAGTGAAAGTGCTTCTATTCTTGGAGTTGTAATCAGTAGGGCGCAGCTTACCGTCTCAATCAGGGGCGTTCGGTGTCTTTATTTATTTATTTGGCACAGCTGTGGTTGATCGGAGGTCTCCGTACGAATGAGGGTACAGAAGAGACATTGCTACCCTTTTCATCTTTATGCATGTCTGCAGATCACAAGCTGTTTAAGCTCTATAACATTTAGATAAGCGCCTTGCGCTACTCTACTCCCATTGTTTCCCAATGCACGGAATATGGAACACACAGCAGTTCAACATCTTCTATTCATGGTACCATGTTGGTATTGTAATTCATTGAAGAAAAATACTTGCCTGCAAATTTCTTTGTTGCTAAAGGAGAAAAATTTGGATTTGTAATTATGAGTTGAACAGAAAGAATAACCAGTTAATAAATGGATGGCACATCTGTGTAGGAGCCGAAATAATGAAGCTGACAATTTGTTTTTTTATGTAAAATGTTTACTTTTACATTTTCCCTGCAATTATCTAAACTTTTTTCAAAAATTGTAATGCTGCATTTTCCACACTTGTCTCAGAGCACTCGCAGTGGTATTTTTGCTTAAAAGACAAAGTAGACATTGGGGAATTGTAAGTGTTGTATACCTAGTGCAAGACATAAAAGACCCATGTAGACACCTGGACCGCAATGCACGGACTGTCCAAGTCTGAACTGACCCAAGCTTGAAAGCCTCATAGGTATTTATGACTCTGTCGAGTTAAAGTCAAGAGATCCAAGAATTGTCCATACATTGTGGTCTGTGCTCGGAATGTGATCCACGGAATCTCCTCAAAAACCCACCTGAAAAAGTGCTTAAAAATCGCTAAAAAGAATGAACATACTGTATGCACTGCAATATACAGTTGTGTGAATAAGTGTTTGCCCACTTCCTGATTTCCTACTTCTTTTGCATGTTTGCCACACTTAAATGCTTCAGATCACTAAACAAATTTAAATATTAGACAAATATGACACAAGTAACACAAAATGCAGTTTATAAATGAAGGTCTTTATTATTAATGGATAAATAAATCCATACCTACAGGGCTCTGGAGCAGTGCAGTCACCCCTTGCAGCAGTGAACAGACTGTCATCACTCCCCTTTCACATTGAATGACAGCCTGCTCTGCAGTGTGTGTCCAGAGCATGAATGTGTTGAGCAGGCTATCATTCAAAGTGCAGGGGGAGTGATTACAAACTTTCTCACAGTATAGTGAGCAATCACTTTAAAGGGAATCTGTCACTTTTTTTGGACTATGAGCTGCTGGCATCGACATCAGGGGCTTATCTACAGCATTCTGTAATGCTGTAAATAAGCCTCCGATGTAACCTGAAAGACAAGAAAAAAGAGTTAGATTATACTCACCCCGGCGTCCGGTCCGGTCCGATGGGTGTTACCGTCCAGTCCGGCACCTCCGATCTTCATACAATGACGTCCTCTTCTTCCCTTCCTGTCGTGGCTCCGGCACAGGCACAATGGCTGTGGCATTACTGTGATTGGCTAACATGCTTGGCGAGAGATCCGAATATTGCAAGGCGAGTAGTGAATACTTGCGAATATGCTCGCTCATCCCTAAGTCTAACGACTCCATGAAGAACCACACCCGACACACGTTTCGCATACACTTATTACTCTATGATACTTGAATTTTTCTACAACCCTTATTTATGGACATGTTCTGATATGGTACCTGTTTTACATGGATATCCATTTGTAACATCTAGAGTGTATATGGTATAATTTATCCTGTTAATGCATTCATGGCTTTTGTTTTATTTGTAACTTACATTATGCTGTCCATTATGTCTCATCAGCCATGAGCTATCTTAATACACCCTACTTTTTAATCATGTTGAAAGAAAAAATAGTTTTATTATATACAGTATGATTGTGCCTTCTTTCTATCTAGTTATAACTATTTTTTGGCCTATTGACTCTATGCTCTTGGTATACAGTGGGGAAAAAAGTATTTAGTCAGCCACCAATTGTGCAAGTTCTCCCACTTAAAAAGATGAGAGAGGCCTGTAATTGACATCATAGGTAGACCACAACTATGAGAGTCAAAATGAGAAAACAAATCCAGTAAATCACCATGACTGATTTAGCAAGATTTATTTTGCAAATTATGGTGGAAAATAAGTATTTGGTAATTAACCAAAGTTAACCAAAATATTTTATTATATATCCTTAGATGGCAATGACAGAGGTCAAACATTTTCTGTAAGTCTTCACAAGGTTGGCACACACTCTTGCTGGTATGTTGGCCCATTCCTCCATGCATATCTCCTCTAGAGCAATGATGTTTTGGGCCTGTCGCTGGTCAACACAGATTTTCAAATCCCTCCAAAGGTTTTCTATGGGACTGAGATCTGGAGACTGGCTAGGCCACTCCAGGACCTTCATATGCTTCTTACGAAGCCACTCCTTCATTGCCCTGGCAGTGTGTTTGAGATCCTTATCATGCTGAAAGACCCATCCACATTTCAACTTCAATGCCCTTGCTGATGGAAGGAGGCTTGCACTCCAAATCTCTCGATACATGGCCCTATTCATTCTATCATGTACATGGATCAGTCGCCCTGGTCCCTTTGCAGAGAAACAGCCCCAAATCATGATGTTACCACTCCCATGCTTCACAGTAGGTATAGTGTTCTTTGGATGCAACTCAGCATTCTGTCTCTTCCAAACACAACGAGTTTTGTTTCTACCAAACAGTTCTATTTTAGTTTCATCAGACCATATGACATTCTCCCAATACTCTTCTAGATAATCCAAATGCTCTCTAGCAAACTTCAGACTGGCCCAGACATGTACTGGCTTAAGCAGGGGGACACATCTGGCACTGTAGGATCTGAGTCCCTGACAGCGTAGTGTGTTACTGATGGTAACCATTGTTACGGTGGTCCCAGCTCTATGTAGGTCATTCACTAGGTCCCCGCGTGTGGTTCTGGGATTTTTGCTCACCGTTCTTGTGATCATTTTGACCCCACAGGGTGAGATTTTGCGTGGAGCCCCAGATCGAGGAAGATTATTAGTACTCTTGTATGTCTTCCATTTTCTTATTATTGCTACCACAGTTGATTTTACCTCTAAAAGCTACTTGCCTATTGCAGATTCAGTCTTCACAGCCTGGTTCAGGGCTACAATTTTGTTTCTGGTGTCCTTCAACAGCTCTTTGGTCTTCACCATAATGGAGTTTGGCATGTGACTGTTTGAGGTTGTGGACAGGTGTCTTTCATTCTGATAACAAGTTCACACAGGTGCCATTACTACAGGTAATGAGTGGAGGACAGAGGAGCCTCTTAAAGAAGAAATTACAGGTCTGTGAGAGCCAGAAATCTTGCATGTTTTTAGGTGACCAAATACTTATTTTCCATCTTAATTTGAAAAACAAATCTTGCCAAATCAGACAAGGTGATTTTCTGGATTTGTTTTCTCATTTTAAACTGTGGTCAACCTATGATGTCAAGAACAGGCCTCTCTCATCTTTTTGAGTGGGAGAACTTGCATAATTGGTGGCTGACTAAATACTTTTTTTCCTCACTGTATATGTAAGTTTATTATTTGAGTACAGCCAAACAGCTTTTTAATTAATCATATTTTTAAGTGAAATTGCCCTATAAATATATTACTAAAAAAGTCATTCTGAAAAAAAATAAATGCACATTCCCTTTTACTGCATTTCTACATTGCTGGAACTGTAAGCCGCTGAATTTTTGATATAGAGAAAACTCACCAAAAACTCATCATGGGAATGCAGCTTAAAAGCTCATGCAAATGACAATTGGAAAACACTCTGGCCAATGTCTTTCCAAGGAAAAATTTGCAGCATGCTTGAGTCTCATCCAATATTTGGATTGTATTTGTCCATGCAAGTCGGTGAGACCATGGAAACAAGTGGACTGCACTAGGATGATATCAGAGTGAATTGCAATTTCCATGGATTAACACGATGGAAAAGATGGAGAAATTGTTTTCTCCATCTTCTCCTCAGCCGAGATAATCAGATCACACTATGTTCACACACTGATCAATCTTAGAGTTTGATTAGAGTGTCATTTGCTTAATTGATCCAATTTTCATGGGTGACAAAACATACCTTAGTCTGGAACTGTCCTAAAGGACAAAACCACTGCAGTCAGATATTGGCTGGAAGACTAGAAGAAGCTATGAAATGTAGGCCACACACTGTGTTTTTTGGATGGTTTGTTTTTCATTGCAGCATGCATCAGATAAGACATTTTTCCATCTAATTGGTAGTATCTTTCTTCACATAATATTCGTAAGCAAAAAAAGGTAATATCAATGACCCCCAGTGAGCTTTAGCAAGGCTGGTTGCCAAAAATAGGCGGGACCTCATGCTGTTTTTTTAATTATTTATTTTAATACTTAAAAAAAAGTGTGGCGACCTCTCTATTCTTGATAACCAACTTTGCTGGAGCTGACAGCTGAGGGTTTCAGCCCCTGCTGTGAGTTTTGCCTGGCTTGTTAACAGGGGGGAACCCACATTGGGTTTTTCATTCATTTATTTAGTTATAGAGCAGGCAGAGGGTGAGGAACACCCCCATCATCCACTCCTGCTGTCACTGTTCTTAGCGGCAGCCAGTTTAGGTTGATGGTAGTAATAGTCCCAAAAGCTCCCACCTGCTGTCATCATTCTGAATTTAATATAACTCTCATCATTCTCCCCTGTTAGGAGTCAGGTTCTTGCGTCTGCTCTGCAGGAATCCAGACCCTTACATTCAGCGGTCTCTTGCTATTTATCTACCGTAGAAGAGATTGCCTTGCAGCAAATCTCTCCAGGGGCTAAGTCCCTCTGTCCTCCTACTGAGCATGCTCATGAGACGGTTTCCCATTGGAGATCGGGAGTCATGTGCTCAGGTCCTGCTCCAGATCTCATTGGTTCATCTCGGAGATCTGGAAGTTTCCGGAAGGTCCCGAATGCTATAAAAAGCATGCATGGCCGTTCCGCCATGCGCTAGTATAGACTATACTGCTATGTGTGAATGGTGACGGATGTATGATTCTGGTGACTGACTTATTATGAAACCCCTTCCCTCTGATATTACGCATGTGGTTAGGGAATTAGCGTGACCTTATACCATGTGTGCATTTACCTGAGGCCTGTGACTCTAACAGGCTCAGCCTTTTGTATGTTTTTGTTGCGGCGCCTCTGTGTGTGAACAGAGCCCACTCTGCGCACTTCGGGTGAAGATGAACCCGTGTGCATTACATCGCCATATTGCTCGTCTGCCATTACTCAGCAGCGGTTGTAACACCTACTGCACGGTGGACCCCGAGCGGCGAACGCACTTTATTATTATTTTTATTTAGTGCGTTCCGCTGTTCCTAACATTATACTAGCGCCAGGGTCTGGCTAGTGATGGCAGATCAGCAGCAACTCTTTTAGTGCATTCACCAGCTAGAGGGCCGGTTGGCTACTCTTGAGAGTGTTATTGCAGCGGCGAAGTCTTTGGAGGCTGCTGTACAGGCGATCGCAGAGGTGGTTTCTCATATGTCCACGTCCTCCCACGCGCTGACAGTTACCTGCCTCCCGTTGCCCGATAAATTTTCTGATGATGGCGCCTCCTGTAGGGGTTTCGTCAGCCAGTGCTCTATCCAGCTGGAGTTATGGCTGCGCGATTCCCTACGGAGCGGGCCAAGGTGGGGTTTATTGTTTCCCTTCAGTCGGCAAGGCGTTGGAGTGGGCTACGCCACTATGGGAGCGTGGTGACCCAGAGGTTCGGACCGCTGCTCAGTTTCTAATAGCTATTAAGCAGGTCTTCCTGGGACCACGGGTCACGCACTACACCTCTCTACAGCTACTGGATTTGACTCAGGGATCCTTCTCGGTTAGTCAGTATGCCGTTCGTTTTCGGACACTGGCTTCCGAGCTGGAGTGGTCTGACAAAGCCCTCATCCATATGTTTTGGAGAGGTTTAGCTGAGAATGTTAAGGATGCTCTTTCTACCAGAGAGGTTCCTGCAAGTCTGGAGGAGCTGATTGCCATTGCCCCACGTATTGATCTCTGTTTTTCGGAGCGCCGGCTGGAGCGTGCTCAATCCAGATGGAAGGTTACTCCGGCTCCCAACCTCTTTGAACCTCTGGAATCACCCGAGCCAGAGTGTTCACTCCCAGAGCCCATGGAGGTGTCTCGCGCCAGTCTTGAGGTGCATCCGACACTAAGTTCCACTTGTGGCTGCCACTGTCAGCACCTGTTCACCAGGATAACGGGTCCCCGCAATGGCCAAACTCTGTGCCGCCAAGCAAGACCTTTGTCCCCCCTCACCTTCGGCCGAAAGTCCTCGCGTGGGCACACGCATCCAGGGCGGGTGGTCACTGTGGCTACATGCAGACCACAAAACTCCTGGCAGGGTCGTATTGGTGGCCGCACAGGGCTCGGGACATTAAGAAATATATTCAGGCATGCACCTCGTGTGCTCAGGTAAGCTTCCTTAAACAGAGAGTGGAGACGTTCGCCGACACACTGCGGCGTCCCACTTCAACTTATGCTCCGGGCAGTTTTGCCGCTCCCGTTGTCTCCCACGTGTCCCTTCTTACACCTGGCGATCTTGCCGCCTCTGATACCTTCCATGTGTCCCGGTTTCGCGTGTCACCTACCGGGAAATCAGACTTGCCTTCGGACGAGTCTGAGGCCTATGCCTCTGATGGGCACAGGGTTGTGGATTGGAAGGCTCAGAGAGGAGGGGGCCCTAGGGGGGTAATGTTAGGCGTCAGGTTCCTGCATCTGCTCTGCAGGAATCCAGACCCTTACATTCTGCGGTCTCTTGCTATTTATCAACCGCAGAAGAGATTGCCTTGCAGCAAATCTCTCCAGGGGCTAAGTCCCTCTGTCCTCCTACTGAGCATGCTCATGAGATGGTTTCCCATTGGAGATCGGGAGTCATGTGCTCAGGTCCTGCTCCAGATCTCATTGGTCCATCTCGGAGATCTGGAAGCTTCCGGAAGGTCCCGGCTGCTATAAAAAGCACGCATGGCCGTTCCGCCTTGCGCTAGTATAGACTATTCTGCTATGTGTGAATGGTGACGGATGTATGATTCTGGTGACTGACTTATTATGAAACCCCTTCCCTCTGGTATTACGCATGTGGTAAGGGAAATAGTTCAGCAGTCTGCGCCAGTCTGTGGCAAGCCTTAGGCCACTGTGCACACCGCACCTCTGCGCTAGCGTCCGATATAGCGCCTGCATTGTAGCTGTGAAGTCCAGGGGCAGTGTCCTGCCCGCGCTGCAGTTGCAGCCCTTCTTGGCGTTCGCAGTAGTGACGCCGCACACACAGTAGGTCTAGACGGACACAGCCCCTCTGTCTTAGTTCCTGCTCCTGTGACCTTATGCTGTGTGTGCATTTATCTGAGGCCTGTGACTCTAACAGGCTCAGCCTTTTGCCTGTTTTTGTTGCAGCGCCTCTGTGTGTGAGCAGATCCCGCTCTGTGCACTTCGGGTGAAGTTGAACCAGTGCGCATTATGTCGCCATATTGCTCGTCTGCCATTACTCAGCAGCGGTTGTAACACCTACTGCACTGTGGACCCTGAGCGGCGAACGCACTTTATTATTATTTTTATTTAGTGCATTCCGCCATTTCTATCACTCCCCTACTCACGCCGATCGCCGGCAAAGCAGTGGAGAATGATGAGAGCCGTATTCAGCACCGACCGCTGGGGAATAGCGCTTACTGTAGCGCTTCTTCCCTGGCGGCCGTCCGTGTGGTCCTGATGCGGCACACGGTTGCCTCACGTGTGCCGCAAGTATTAGACACAAGGACACACGGACACGGATATAAACAGACTTGTGAAACCGGCCTTACTAAAGCTGTTTAACGTTTTGCCAAATTTATCAAAGTGGCTCTTGCTGGATGCTAAATTTGGCACATTTTTAAATCATCTAGTCTAAAGACTCTTTTCATGAAACAGATTTTTAATACATTGGCAAGATGCAAAATATTTGCCCAACTCACAGCTACATGCAAACATAATATTACCTTCATTCACAAAATGCAGTTCTGCTTCTATGTAATAATAATTTTGGCAGTATGTTAAATGAGTGGTTAGATTATACTTCAGAATGTAGATAGTAGATCAAGTTTATTTTGCCAACTATTGTTTAAATAGGTGAGTGGAACACTTCTGCACACGGGCCCCCGGGGGAATTGCCGGATTTCCTATGGGCTAGCCTGCATCTGCCTTAACTGCTTGTAAAAAAAATAACACATGAATTGTATTCTCTATTGATGGATCACCATCGAGTTTTAACTTATAAATACTCCTACAAAATGCCGACCAAAATACTATCATGTGAAAATGGCCTTAGGCTTTCACTGAATTAGCTTAACGGAAAGAAAGTGAATGACCAAAGATACTGTCTGCATATTTCCTGTGTCTTTTATGCTTGACTTCATGCATAGTTAAGTATTAGACACAAATTGCCCACTAATTAGAGCCTTTTAGAAGAGTGCTAGGAGTGTCAGTCATTCCAGGAGAAGCAATAGACCAGAATCTCTGGCTTTATACAATCACACTGCAGTAATTGAAATAGTTATTTCTGTATACAAAAATCAGGCGTTTTTGCAGAATTACTCTTTCATTGAGAGCTTTTTCCCAATCCTTTTCCTGAGCAGGCAAACGATTCAAGGTCACAGAGAAAGAATCACCAAAATGTTCCGGCAGCGTGAAGTGTGTGTGTCTAGAAAATTAATTAGAGAAAATCTTCGGCATGCGGCACTTACACTTGTGTCTGGCATGAATTAATGTGCGCGCTTACACCCTTTCAGCGTGGATATACAGTACTTTTCAAGACCTCTTCCTAAAGACTCTGGGACAAGGGACATTAAAGAAATTTCTACTATTATATCAGGCTCAGCCTGGTCATTATTACAACAGAAAGGATAGAAGGAAACTCTTCCGTATAAAACTCCAGCAAAATCAAAATTGTTTTCTCTCTGCACATAATTTAGGCACCTACACTTACTTCTTAGTAGAAAATTAGACTTCAGTGGGCAGGTTTTTAACCATTTTTTGAGCTTTAATATGGATTTCAAATGTAAAAATTATTTATTTTTTTATTGGGGCATACAATTTTTCATTTTGTGCACTGGAATGGGAAATAAACATCATGCAAAGTATAGTGACAGCAGTTTCTATAATATACTCTTGCACTTATGTATATAATTGATTTTGCTAGATAAATGAACAACTGAGGATAATGTTGATAAATTGCAATTATTAATGCAGCATAGTGAATAGATATTGTTAGTATTTTCCAAACATGAAGAATAAGAATATTTAGAAAATAATAGTATATCTCTAGGGGAAAATACATTGCTTTATTTATATGCTGAGCTACAGTTGATTAAAGCTTTCTACAGATGGAAATTTCATTCTCCAGCAGGACTTGCCACCTGTCCGCACTGCCAAAAGTACCAATACCTGGTTTAAAAACAACAGTATCACTGTGCTTGATTGGCCAGCAAAATCGTCTGACCTTAACTCCACAGTGAATCTATGGGGTGTATTGTCAAGAGGAAGAGGAGAGACACCAGGCCCAACAATGCAGACAAGCTGAAGGCTGGTATCAAAGCAACCTGGGCTTCCATAACACCTCAGCAGTGCCACAGGCTGATCACCTCCATGCCATGCCACATTGATGTAGTAATTGATGCAAAACGAGCCCCAACCAAGTATTGAGTGCATTTACTGACCATAAATTTCAGTAGGCCAACATTTCCTATTTTAAAATAATTTTTCAAGCTGGTGTTATAAAGTATTCTAATTAACTGAGATAATGACTTTTGGGTTTTCATTGCCTATATGCCATAATCATCAACATTAACAGAAATAAACACTTAAAATAGATCACTCTATTTATAATGATTCTGTAGAATATATGACATTCACCTTTTGTATTGAAGAACTGAAATAAATTAACTTTTTGATGATATTATAATTTTGTGAGAAGCACAAGTACATACTTTAAAGGACCTGGAGATCTTTGGAAATATATTTTTCCTTATGTACCTATAGCTTAAAATACATGCATTTTCAGTGGGGAAAGTTTTTCCACCTACATAGAATAGAGGTACGTAATTTTTATCATAGGCACAATACAACTGTGAGAAACAAAATCCAGAAAAAAAAGTTCTATTTTGGTTTCATCTGACCACATGACCTTCTCCCATGCCTCCTCTTGATCATCCAGATGGTCACTGGCAAACTTCAAGCCGGCCTGAGCATATCCTAGCATGAGCAGGTGGACCTTGTGTGTTCTACAGGATTTTATTCCATGAAAGTGTAGTATGTTACAAACGGTAATTTTTGTGACTGTAGTCCCAGCTCTCTTCAGGTCATTCAACAAGTCCTTATTTGTACTTCTGGGCTGATTCCTGACCTTTCTCAGAATCATCCTTACACCATAAGGCGAAATATTGCATGTTGCCCCAGACCGAGGAAGATTGACAGTCATCTTGTGTTTTGTCCATTTGCTAATAATTGTGCCAACAGTTGCTGCCATCTCACCAAGCTGCTTGCCTATTTTCCTGTAGCCCATCTTAGCCTTGTGCAGGTCTACAATTGTGTCCCTGGTGTCCTTAAACAGCTCTTTGGTTTTGGCCGTTGTGGAGAGGTTGGAGTTTGATTGATTGAGTGTGTAGACAAGTTTCTTTTATACAGGTAACGCATTCATACAGGTGCAATTAATATGGGTAATAAGGGCTCCTTAAAGAAAAACTATCAGGTCAGGGAGAGCTAGAATTCTTGCTGGTTGGTAAGTGATCAATTACTTATTTAATGCAGTAAAATGTAATTTAATTATTTAAAAATCATGCAATGGAATTTTCTGTTTTTTATTTGTAGATTTTGTCTCTCAAAGTTGAAGCATATCTATGATAAAATTATAGGCCTCTCCATTTTTTGTAGGTAGGAAAACTTGCAAAATCAACAGTGTATCAAATACTTATTTTCCTCACTGTATGTTTTTGTTTGATTTCATAAACAATTTTGCATTGTTGGTCTTTTACATTCTGTTTCTTTGCCTGCACATTGATGGCTGCACCTAATTTAAAGGAGTCATCCAGCACTATATAATTTTTTTTACTCCGAGCCTAAAAACAAACAGTCACTAGCTACCTGCCTGTTGTGTCCAACATCAATTTCTGGTGGCACAGAAATATGGACTATTCAACCGCTTCTGCTGACACCACATCAAGAGAGCAGCGGCTTCTATTCCGCTCTTCTCCATTGACAGGGCATGACTGCTGATGTCATGCTGATTGACAGCAGACTCCCCGTGGCCTAACTGCAGGATGTCAGCTGTCAATCATAATAAACAGTCACGCCCCATCAACAGAGCAGCCCTGAAGAGCTGGAGAGTGGCTCTGTTGATGTGGAGCAGCTGAATCACTGGGAGAAGCAGTCGGTGACCTCTCTAAGCCGGCACCGGGTAGAATTGGAAGGTAGTTGCCTCTGTTGGCAACTACCTGCCTGCTAGTTAGTATTTAGGCTAATATTAAAAAAATATAATAGAACCCTTTAAGATATTTGACAATCCATCCTTAAACTCGTTCCAAGGCCTCATCAGACATCAGTGATTTTGTTGCAGTAGAAAATCCATTTGTTTGTTTTTATATTAAACTTCCATAAGTGTTGTCAGTGTCAGTTTTTACCATCTGAGATTGGAGAAAGTTTCATCAGTTTTTCATTGATGAGAAGCAAAAGAAGCTTAGAGTTTTCTATCTTTTCCTATCTAGCAGTTGGTGAAAAACAGACAGCACTTGGGTGGCATTTAAATGCTATTCGGTTTTTTTACGTTCCCACACTAGGATCAAAATCGGACATGTCTCTGTAGCTTTCTGTGAACGGCCCAATTCATTATTATAGGTACGAGTGCTATCAGTGAAAAAAAACTGAATAGCACTTGTATGCAAAAATTAGACTAGTGAATCAGCCATGAAAAATAGAGCTGAACTAAGCCAAATTGCAAAATTTACTTTTAGCTGAAAATACATATATTTCGGTAAATATTAATATACTATTCAATGAACATGAAAGTGCTCCTTGCCCCTGTATAGGGATATTATTTCAAAGATTGTAATAGAATTCTATAGATTTATACTATCAGATATACATTAGTGATTATAAGTTGTATTCAGTGGGGAAATAATGTGTAGTTTGTGTCTGGCACTTAAGTGGTGTATGAGTGTCAAGTGTCTAGCATGAGTGACGTATGTGGAACATGTCCAACATGTGAGTGTTGCATGTGTTGTATTTGTTCAACATGTCAATGGTGCATTTGCTGCATGTACCCAGCATTTCAGTAGTGCATGTATGGAATGCTTCCAATATGATCAGCATGTGTCCAGCAAGTCAGTGGCGCATGTGCAAATAAAAAATTAACAGAAACCCTTTGGCTTTGCAAAAACAGAGATGGAATGATTTAACCTGATGTCTCTTTTGACTTCTCAATGGTGTTCAGCCATTCGAGTGGAAACAAGGAAAGTCAATAATCTACAGACGATCGCAGCGACACTCACTCATTGTCTTCAGCCTTTATATACTGCATAACACCAGCATACCAAATAGGAGAGAAGACCGTTAACAAGCCCCATGTGTCTAGCATGCAAATGGGGAAGATGTGGCAAGTGTCCAGCTTGCGAGTGGCGCATGCGCAGTATGCAAGCATTGGGGCCCACACACTATTTTTTGGTCAAGAGCCTTGTGCCCCTGAGTGATCCTATTCATGACCTATATAATAGTGTTCAAAAGTGGACATACTCTTTAAAATGATGGTTTTATTGCAACAATTTTACATACATTACTATGCTATTGTGTGACTAATACTTTTTGCCATACTCTGTCCACATCAGACAAAATACCGTGAAGGACACTCAGTAACATCATGGTGATTTATGCAGAGGTGACCTTTTTTTTCTAATGAGTAAAAAGCTGTCACAGTGGCACACCTCCTACACTACATTTGATCAGATAAGATCAATATGACTGTTTTTTTAGAAGTTTGGAGTGGAATTGAGATGGGGAGGGAAGAGGTAATCATTAAATAGATGAGCAAAGCATTTCTTATGACCTGTAGTCTGCAACAGTTGGATGCTCTCACTGATTACAACGCAATATGTACCTAATGGTTGGTTCACTTACAAGATGTTGAAGTGGTCCAGGTGGTGTTTATCTTCTTGCATTCACTTAGACATGTCCTTTGGATATGCACTTAGCTTATTGTATTTCCCTTCTTTTCTAATATACTTCCACATTTCCAATCCTTGCAGACCTACTTACGGAAATTAAATCGAGTTCAATTGCAGATGTGACCGAATTGTTTCATGTAAAAGGTTTTCAGATTGTCTTCAATTTGTTTGAGAAAATTGTAGCATTTAATGCAGTCTTCAGAATTCGTATTACAATGGCCATGTTTATTGTATCCGGGTGGTAGCGTCTCTTGGGATAATAGGTGCATTAGAAAATGCTAACTGAAATACAGTCTGTATTCAGTATTATTTGACAACTCAGAAAACAAAAATGCCAAAAAAGAAGGTAAGGGAACATGAAATACCGGAAAGACATATTATATTATTCTAGCAAATTGTCCCATAAATTCTAATTTTTTAATTCTAACCTATACTATAATGAAATCAAAAAAGAAAAAACTTACATTAAATCATGTACTTTCTTCATTGACACCTCAGAGTAGCTCTTTCCTCTAGGCTCTGGCTTTAGGTCTCCTCCACTGCCCCATCTACAAAAAGCAGTAGGAAAATACAGTATATCATAAATTCACACGTCTGAAATTGACTTCTGGAAAATGAAAGCTTGAGGTGTGTAAAGAATGCCATATACTATTATTTTGCATAAACCTGACCTCTCTCCAAATGACCACACAGCAGAGATAAGCATATAAATTCAAGAGAAATTCTACTCAAATTTTACAAGCATCTGCATCAACCAAAATGCAAATTTTTAGTAATTCACTTCCCCATGGATTCAGCAAAATGGTAACTACTGGCTGGCCATCATTTTTAATAATTGTAAAGTGCCATCAAAAGGTTAAACTTAAAAAAAATCCCAATACTCACCTTACCTCACCAGCCCCTCTGCTCCTCACCATCTCTATCCAGTCCTCATTGCATCTGTTGAATCCCATGACAAGTACTGAAATCTCACACCAAGCCGGGACTTCTGGATCTTATAAAGCCTGGGGAGTTTCTATTCACAAGTGCACATGTTCATGATGTCATGACCTTTAAGGCCCTGTCATTAGCTAGTGAGATCGCTGATTTTGTGACACCACAGCGATCCCGCCAGGGAGATCGCTGTGTGTGATGGGGATAAGCGATCGGCCCCCCTGCCGGGTATTGCTGATTTTTCTTGATCGACCTGGGCCATTTTTTGATCGCTGGTCTCCCGCTGGCCAGCACGCATTGCTGCGTGTGGCAGCAAGAGACCAGCGATCAGCGACGCTGGATGCTGGTTTCTAATGTAAACATTGGGTATCCAGGAGCAGCGCGGCTCCTGGATACCTGATGTTTACATTAGAAACCAGCTTGCTTGCTGGTCCTGATCGCTGGAGGGGCTGTCTATGTGACAGCTAACCAGCAATCAGCCTAACGATGTCCCAGCGATCCCATCCTTGTTGGATCGTTGGTGGGATCGCTGGGACATCGTTATATGTAACAGGGCCTTTAGTGTGCTTTGCTAGAATTCTCTTTGGCCTTATCAAAGCAAGAACAACCAGCTCAGTGTGAGAAGCTCAGGGACTTCACTGCTCACAACAGGGATCAGAAGATGGAATGAGGACTGCATTGGTAATGGTGCAGAGCAGAGGAGCCGGCAAGGTCAGAATTGAGATGAGTATAAGTTTTGTTTTAACTTTTTACATCTTATGTATTTTATGCTTTGGAGCATGTAGACACCTGTAAGCAGGATACGGGACACCAAATTTGCAGAGAAGTTATTCTTTGTGAATTGAACTTTCTCTGAAAAAACACGCAAATAGGTGAATTTGAATTTTGCTTGATCAGCTCAGTTCTACGACAGACCCATTCCTTCAGCAGAAGATGATCCAAGATGTCAAGGCTGAGCATCACAGCAAAGAAAAAGTTGGGCAATCTATACTTTTTGCAATGTATCAGTAGACTTTTGCATTGCAGGAGACATAAGCCAATTCCTAGGGAGTTCTCCTCTTTGTCCAGAAGCATTCAGGTTGTTGCAGGAGGTTTGAAAGTTATGACTTACTATTTACTATTTCCCGCCATCTCATTTAATTCCCTTACATTCTCTATTTATCACAATAAATTACATCACCCTTTCCCCTGTACAGGAGGTTCACTGTCTCAGAGTAACCATTGACTCTTCCTTGTCCTTCAAACTACATATCTCACCACACACCTACTTCCACCTCCAACTCAAAAAAATTAACAGAATTCATCTTTTCCTCAATCCTCAATCTACTAAAATCTTAGTGCATGCTGTCATCATCTGATGATTGACTACTGCAATGTCCTCCTCTATGGTCTCCCTGCTAACACTCACACCTCTCCAGTCAATCCTTAAATCGACTGCAAGACTAAACCACCTCCCTCCTCACTACTGATTCACTTATCCCCTCTGCAAATCCCTTCATTGGCTCCCAAATCTCCAACGTATCCAATTCAAACTACTAACAAAGACCTACAAAGCCATCCATAATCTGTCTCCTCCATTTATCTCCAAACTAATCTCCCAATATCTTCCCATGCTTAATCTCTGTTCCTTGACCTCCTTCTCTCCTCTATACTCATACATTCTTTAGTTGATTGCTTCTAAAGCCCCCGTTATACACAGCGATCTCGCTAGCAAGATCGCTGCTGAGTCACAAGTGAGATCGCTGTGTGTGACACTTATCAGCAACTGGCCCCCCTGCCGGGTATCGCTGATCGTGCTCGAATGGCCAGGACATTTTTTGATTGTTGGTCTCCCGCTGGCCAGCACGCATCGCTGCATGTGGCAGGTGGGAGACCAGCAATCAGCGAGCTGGAGCTGGTAACCAAGGTAAACATCAGGTTTCTAAGTGCTGTGCGGCGCTTAGAAACCCGATGTGTACGTTAGATACCAGCGCGCTGGTGCAGGGAGCTGGTAACCAAGGTAAACATTAGGTTTCTAAGCGCCGCGCAGCACTTAGATACCCGATGTTTACCTTGGTTACCAGCTCCCTGCACCAGCGCGCTGGTATCTAATGTACACTGCGGGTAACTAAGTGACGTGCGTCGCTTGTTACCCGCGTGCCACTGTCCTGATCACTGCTGAGATCTGCCTGTTTGGCAGCTCACCAGCGATCTTGTAGCGACACACCAGCGATCCTGACAAGTTCATATCGTTGTCGGGATCGTTGGTGAGTCACTATGTGTGATGGGGCCCTAAGACTTCTCCTGAGTATCCTCCATCCTCTGGAATTCTGTGCCCCAACACATCTGATTATCTACCACTTTCAAAAGTTTCAGAAGTTACCTGAAAACCCACCTCTTCAAGAAAGATTACAGCCTGCAATGACCCCATTGCCATTTCACAACCACCAGAGCTGCCACCACCCCCCTTTCTGTACTATTGTCATTTGCTTCTCTGTAATTTAGATTTGTACTTTGTATGTAACCCCTTTTTGCATGTACAGCATTATGGAATCAATTGTGCTCTAAACATAAACAATATTAATAACAAGGTGGGAGAAGTCATATTCTGATTCTTCATATTTTACCTTCTAATCTCTATTGATGGTGGTAGTAATGCAGCATGAAATTATTGTCTATGCAGTCAACCAATATTATATGTAAAGCTGCTGTAAAATCAATTAGACATTGCATCTCATATTTGCAAAGTGCAGAAACTGAAATACTTTATCTTTTCTGATTTGCATAATATTTTCTTTTCCATTTGCATCCAAATTCATATACTTAATTCTTCTCATTTATTGCTTACTAGAGAGCAATGCATTGTGGGAGCTCAGCTAATCCACAGTTAGTGAGAACCTGTTAGGTCACATCTAACCGGTGACGGAGATCAAATGTTGTCTTTTCCAGGTCCATCACTTCTTTCATTTATTTGGAGATTGCAGCTTTCAGTAATGTTCTGGAGACTTAGAAATGCAGTGACTCACATATCAAATCCGCATTATGAATGTTTCAGAAGATGCACTTTTATTCTGACCTTCATAGTATTCATAGCTTGCTAATGGATGGGTTAAATAATTGATGGTCTTAGCCATAGGCCACGGATCACAGTTTAAATGTGCTCAAGTCAATTTCATAGGCTTTAAGTAAAAAAAAACAAATTATGCTGAACGTGAGAGTCCTTGGCAATAAACTCATGTAATTTTACATAATTTTGAAACAGAAAATACTGTATGTGCTTGACAAAGATCGTGCTGTGAGGTCGCAACGTTGCACCACTTAGTGCTGGATTAAAGCCCACAATTTTTCCTTGAACTGGAGTGCTGCCTGATTATTTTCCTTTTATCTATCTATCTGGAGACTTAAAGACTTGTAAGCCAAAATGGATCAGAATAGCACATAGGAAAAACTTAATAAAAACAACACATGGAAGAAACATAACCCTGCTGTATTTATTTCTAGAGATGTACGAACCTGAACAGTAACCCCAAAAAATGGTGGCCACAGTTTCCAACCATTTTTCTGAATTCTCACAGAGTGAATAGCAAAAAAAAAAATCATATTCAGGAGAATACGGTGGCTCAGTGGTTAGCACTGCAGTCTTGCAGCGCTGGGGTCCTGGGTTCATATTCCAACAAGGACAACATGTACAAGGAGTTTGTATGCTCTCCCCGTATTTGCATGGGTTTCCCCTGGGTTCTCTGGTTTCCTCCCACATTTCTAAGACATACTGATAGGGAATTTAGATTGTGAGCCCCAACGGGGACAGTGCCAATAATGTCTGTGGAATTAACGGCGCTATATAAATGAGTAAAACAAATAAATACAATTTTTTGCAATACAGTATTTGAAAAGAATTCAGTTTACCATTGTAGAAAAAAAAACAAGATGACAAAATGAACAATAAACACTGAGAAATAAACTCTTATGAAAGCGTGAGATTGACAGCGGCGGGATCATCTATTGATTTCCGCCACAATGAAGGAATCACTATCTTTCTGGCTGTGAAGACTAGTCAATACCAAAACCAGCAGTTTATGAGCATCCAGCTTAACCCAATGGAGAATCTGCTGGAACTTAGCATCTACATTATTTCAATGATCAGAATAAACATTTAGGATTTATGGGTGGTAAAATCGTAGCAGGACAGTGTCTTACTATTATAAGAGGCCAACGTAAAATGTTAAATGTTTTTTATAGCTTTCCCCTTTCCTTAAAGGGAATCTGACACCTCTAAAATCATTTTTTTTCTTGCAGATATAGTGGTAATCTGCAGCTAAATGGTATTTAATCCCTTTTTGACATGCACCATACTAGTACTACTCATACCTTTTCTCACTCTTTGATGTGGTCTCCGACACTGAGCCCACATCTTACCCGGCACATGTCAGCTGTTTTGAACAGCTGACATGTGTCCCTAACAGCCGTGGGTGGAATCGCGATCACCCGTGGCTGTTAACCCTTTAAATGCCACTGTCAAACTCTGACAGCAGCAATTAACGCATGCGTCTGGCAAACGCACCGGAAATCCCACCCATCGGTGACCCCGTCACGTGATCGCGGGGCACCGATGGGTCAGCATCACAAACAGAGGTCTCCATCAGACCTCTATGTTTGTCACTAAAGGATTACTATGAGTGCCGCCAGGTGGTGTTGTTAAGTACAAGTCGGGATTGGGCTATAAAAGAAACATTCCAATCTATGATGATCCCCTGAAGCACCTTCACAGAAAACCTGCCAAGAGAGGGCCACCAACCGAAACTCTCAGCTCGGGCAAAGAGGGCATTAATCAGAGAGGCAGCACAGAGAAAAAAGGTAACCTTTATGGAGCTGCAGAGTTCAAAAGCAGAGACTGGATTATCTGTCCATACGAACACAATAATCCCTACACTCCAAAGAGGTGGCCTGTATGGAAGAGTGGCCAGAAAAAAAGCTTTTACTTACACAAAAAAATTGTAAGACTTGATTGAGTTTGCCAAAAAAAACATGTGGTAGACTCTCCAAGTGTGGTCAGATGAGACCAAAATTGAACTTTTTGACCAACAAGGTTAACGCTGTCTGGCGCCAAACCAACATAGCTCATCACTCCAAAAACACCATCCCCACTGCGAAACATGATGTTTTCAGTTAGGCCGGTTTCACATTAGCGCTTTTTCAGCGCACGCACGGCCGGGGGTAGCTCCGCCCCCGAGCCGGCTCTCTGCCCGGCGTGCCCGCCCCTTGCTTGTAGCGCCGCCTACTAGCGGACAGCAGCGCCTGCGATCGGCGCACCCTATCTTTAGCATAGGGTGCGCAGATCGTGCGCAGGCCGTGCGCTAGTTGCGCTTTGACCTGCGCTGCGCACTTTTGACGGTGCGCCGTGCGCGCCAAAATCAAACTTTTCGGATTTTGGCGCGCACGGCGCACCGTCAAAAGTGCGCAGCGCAGGTCAAAGCGCAACTAGCGCATGGCCTGCGCACGATCTGCGCACCCTATGCTAAAGATAGGGTGCGCCGATCGCAGGCGCAGCTGTCCGCTAGTAGGCGGCGCTACAAGCAAGGGGCGGGCACGCCGGGCAGAGAGCCGGCTCGGGGGCGGAGCTACCCCCGGCCGTGCGTGCGCTGAAAAAGCTCTAATGTGAAACCGGCCTTATCTTGTCCTATTTGTTGCTTGCTTCTCAATCAAAGAAAAACCAAATGTTCACAGTTATAGGCATGTTCTTTAAATGAGCCAATGCAAACCTTTCAAAACAAATTCCAGGTTGTGAGGTGCCAAAACACAAAAAATGTCAAAGACAAGGTGGGGTGTGGGTAAATAGTTTTGCAAGCAACTGTAGGTCACAATTAGATTCCAAAAAGTAGAAATTTAAACTGTAAGGTGCATTGGTAAATAAGTTAACTTTTCATAATATAACAAAATTATCTATATTTGCTGAAGCCAGAAATCTCTCTTAAAGGAGTTGTCCACTACTCATACAACCCTTTTCTCAATCTTTATATTTGTCCCTAGTTAAATAATGGCACTTATACTCACCTCTGGTGACGGCGCTGTTCCATCAGTGTTGGCACTGGCTCTCCCAGGGGTGGCTCAACATTGTTACTTTATGCGATCCATGGGTTAGGGTTAGGGCTGAAATTAGGGTTAGGGGTGTGTTGGGGTTAGGGTTGGAGTTAGAATTGGGTTTTCCACTGTTTAGGCACATCAGGGTCTTTCCAGAAGCAACATGGCGCCTGATCTCAATTCCAGCCAATTCTGTGTTGAAAAAGTCAAACGGTGCTCCTTCCCTTCCAAGCTCTGCCATGCGCCCAAACAGTGGTTTACCCCCACTTATGGGGTATCAGCCTACTCAGGACAAATTGCACAACAACGTTTGAGGTCCAACTTCTCCAGTTACCCTTGAGAAAATAAAAAATTGGGGCAAAAATATCATTTTTGGGGAAAAAATATGATTTTTTTATGACTATGTTATAAACTTCTGTGAAGCACTTGGGGGTTCAAAGTGCTCACCACACATCTAGATAAGTTCCTTGGGGGGTCTATTTCCAAAATGGGGTCACTTGTGGTGGGTTTCCACTGTTTACGCACATCAGGGGCTCTCCAAATGTGACATGGCATCCGATCTCAATTCCAGCCAATTTTGCGTTGAAACAGTCAAACGGCGCTCCTTCCCTTCTGAGCTCTGCCATGTGCCGAAACAGTGGTTTCCCCCCACATATCAAGTATCAGCATACTCAGAACAAACTGCACAATAACTTTTGGTGTCCAATTTCTCCTGTTACCCTTGGTAAAATAAAAAAAATTGGACCTGAATTAATTTTTTTGTGAAAAAAGTTAAATGTTCATTTTTTTAAACATTTAAAAAATTCCTGTGAAGCACCTGAAGGGTTAATGCACTTCTTGAATGTGGTTTTGAGTACCATCAAGGGTGCAGTTTTTAGAATGGTGTCACTTTGGGGTATTTTCTATCATATAGACCCCTCAAAGTGACTTCAAATGTGATGTGGTCCCTAAATAAATGGTGCTGTAAAAATGAGAGATTGCTGGTCAACTTTTAACCCTTATAACTTCCTAACAAAAAAAAAATTAGTTCCAAAATTGTGCTGATGTAAAGTAAACATGTGGGAAATGTTACTTATTAAGTTTCTTGTGTACCATATTTCTGTGATTTAAGGGCATAAAAATTAAATTTGGAAAATTGCAAAATTTTCAAAATTTTTGCCAAATTTCCATTTTTATCACAAATAAACACAATTTATATGAATGAATTTTTGCCACTAACATGAAGTACAATATGTCATGAGAAATCACCGGGATCCTTGGAAGCGTTCCAGAGTTATTACCTCATAAATGGACAGTGAACACCTTTTGTGGTAACTTATATTCCTTAAATCGAAGAAGGTTCCACACCATGGCACATAAAAAAGTTATCTTTATTTATAACAATACATTCCAATAAATAAAAAGAAGGTGCTAGACCATGAAGAGAGACAAAACAGTCATAGACGCATCATTAAACAGTACAGTTCACTATGCTAATGCATTCCCATATATTGAGTTTCAGCATAATTAACATGACTAGGGATTAGCACGATTTTGCTTAGTCACATGGTCCTCACCGGATAGGTCCTATTCTCATACATGTTCAAAACAGCTCATTGCGCCTGCGTGTTCAAGAAACACATATCAATCTAAGCAGGCCCATCAAGCGCATATATTATTGACAGGAAAAGTATTCCAATGTGCACTAAAAACAGCCCATTGCGCCCATATACTCCAAAATCCCACATTGGTCTAAAACAGGCATAATCGGCGCATGCTCGAGATTCATTGAGATACGTCAGCCAATGGGAAAAATACCCAGCGGTCATGTGGTCCATATGCAGCCAGGTACGGAACTGTCCCAGTTGTCATGGAAACACCATTGACACGCTGCACATTCCTCAAGACAACTCAAAATCCCGGCATGCGCACCGCCTCAACCAGCAGCCTGATTACCTATGGATAAAGTGTTTCTTAAAGAAAGTAAATGACACATCTCTTAAATGGACATGTTAATAGGTGACATCATAAAATGCTTCTAACAATTTGATCTTCATGGGGCACCCTGGCAAATTCCATATAATCCAATACAGTAAGTAATATATTAAATATGTTATCACCAACCCTATTAATTTGTATCAAAGTCTGGCCCCATGCCACAGGCTTTTCCAATAAAAAAGAGCAAGATGACCAAAACTCCTATGTGACCAACCCCAAAAAATGGACCACAGGCGCACCAGATACAAAAAGATGAAAATAAACCCACTAATTCCCCAATTGCCTTATAATATGATAACCATGTTGTCAAGGTACAAAAATAACACATTATCAACCCTAATCCATATGAAAAATTCACCAATAATTTTAAATATATATTACTATTGTCAACACGACATAGAAACAGATATTATGTATTACATTGCTATCACAATCTAGATTTCAAACAATTAGTTGACCTTGTCCTTCAAACATCACTAGAGGTCGACCCCCCAAAAAAAGGGTTTCTCCTTTAGGGCAATTCTTGATCCTTGGATGAACCAGGGGATCCTCTCTTGGCAGCCACTAATGGAAAGAATCAGTGTATGTACTCAGAGCAGAATACTGTAAAGAATTAAAAAATATGTTAAAATCATGAAAGAAAAAACAAACCCATATGAACCCATGTGTCATATACTTACAATAATATATGCGCTTGATGGGCCTTCTTAGATTGATATGTGTTTCTTGAACACGCAGGCACAATGAGCTGTTTTGAACATGTATGAGAATAGGACCTATCCGGTGTGGACCATGTGACTATTTATTGCACTCTTATTGGCTGAAGGGAGTCACGCAGCCGGACCTGGTTTGAGCACATATTTGGGAATAGGACCTATCCGGTATGGACCATGTGACTATTGACTGTATTTTCATTGGCTGAAGGGAGTCATGTGACCGGACTTAGTTTAAGCACAATATCTTGTGCGCGCAGGCGCAGTTGATGTGTATGGTGATAAGCTCATGTGGGCAGGTTTTTGACGTGTATGCGCGCAGGCACGATGTGTATCTCAAGAGCGGAATCTGTTTTTAAATCAGGTGCCACTTGTTATCATTGACCAATCATGGGAACTGAGCTAATATTTAAGTGGGCTAGCCCCCTGCCAAGACACGCCTCCTTGATGAAGGACAGCAAAACGCGCGTCGAGGCATGAGGGACGTTCCAGGAAGCATTTAGAGTACATGGTATGCTATTATACTCACGTTTATTGCATGGCATTGGGTTATGCTGGGTTTAGCATGGATTTCTGACTGAGGGAGTTTAGGAGGGTATGATACCCCCATATAGCGGGATATGTCTGTGGATAGCCAGCTCACAAGTGTTAAAGTAAGCAAAATCGTGCTAATCCCTAGTCATGTTAATTGTGCTGAAACTCAATATATGGGAATGCATTAGCATAGTGAAATGTACTGTTTAATGATGCGTCTATGACTGTTTTGTCTCTCTTCATGGTCTAGCACCTTCTTTTTAATTATTGGAATGTATTGTTATACAGTAAATAAAGATAACTTTTTTATGTGCCATGGTGTGGAACCTTCTTTGATTTAAGGAGCATAGGTTACCTCAAAAGGTGTTTATAGTTAATTTGTGGCACATTTCCCAGATTAGGGATGTTGCTAATTGTTTGGGCAACTTTGTGAATATAATAAATGGACAGTGGTCAGAATTGTAAAAATTAGCCCGGTCATTAACGTGCAAACCACCTTTGGGGGTAAAGGGGTTAAATAAAGTAAAAAGTTTTAAAAAAATGTTTTTAAATATGAAAAAACAAACAAAACTTCAATTCACCCTCTTTTTACACCATTAAAAATAAACAATTAAAAAAATACACATGCTGGATTTTGCATCACCATGTTCATAAAAGTCCGATCTATCAAAAAAAATTATAAAATCACAACACAACTGTGATGGTGTGATATGTTATGTGGATGTCATTTTTGTATATTCCTATTTTTAACAATTCCAGTTATTTTCATAGTGTTTTTCTTATTACATTGTAAGTCTACAGCCTCACTGTATCTGTCTCTTGATGACCCCCTGTAGTGCATTAATCCCTAAGGCCCTTTGTTCTCTTCTGGGAGGCAACTTGTTTGACTACCCCTGGACAAGGAAGGGGGTGGGGGGAAGAACGGCAGCTGGACAAGTCAGTTCCGGTAGAGACAAGATAGTGAAAAGGCTGCATTTCAGAGAGAAGGACCCATTTTTTTATCCTCTGGTGCTAGAGTTTGGATTTTCTTTTCCCTGGACATTTTATCCTGTTACTGGACTGCATTCTCATTCTGGACTATCTTATCCTTTGTGCGGTGGACTGAATATGGACCTTTTCGTATTTTTGCCTGAATAAAGGTCTTGGAATTGTTCACTCTTCGCTTGCTCTGTCGATTGTGTGATACCAGAGAAGGACCCCGTGACAACTGGTGGCATCAGTGGGATCAACAGAGCGTAACCCAATGGAGAACCACCCACAGAGTGAGTACAGAAATTGGACTGTATGCAGTTTACAGGAGAGAGCCAGAGACCTGGGCCTGAACTACCAGGGATTGACTAAAGAGGCCTTAATCAATCTACTGGTGGGCGCTAGCCCGGCCACCTTCTCCCAGATGTCTGAAGGACGAGCACTGGAGACAGGGATCCCCATCCAGAAAAGCCAGTGGTTGGTGTGGTATGAAGACGAGATGGCGGTTCTGGGCCCTGGCGTCTCTCAGGAGTATAAAAAGGGAGTAACGCAATGTGGAGTGTAACCCCAACAATCCGGGAGCCTGTACGGATCACCCGGACAGAGTTTAAGCCATTTGATGAGGCTTCTGGAGATGTGGAGGGGTTCTTCAAAGACTTTGAGCAGCAGTGTGCTGTGATGGAGGTGCCCCACTCTAGCTGGATGCGTTTGTTAGTGGGGCTCCTGAACGGAAGCTTGGCGGAGGCTTACCGAACCATTGATGCACTGTGGAATCGGGATTATAACATTGTAAAGCGGACTATCCTGGATTACCATGCTATCACCCCAGACTCATATAGGGCCAAGTTCCGAGACCTCCCATGCACCACGGGGGGATCGTTTAGGATGTATGCACATAAGATGTCCGAGGCATGTCGGAGATGACTGGAAGCAGAAAACGCCTTTACTGTGGAAGATGTTATACAGGCGTTCCTTATAGAACAATTTCTTGCCAAGTGCCCTGCAGAGGTACGGGAATGGGTCCAGGAGCACACGCCGTGTACGGTGGATAGAGCTGCAGCCCTGGCCGATGAAGCCCTTACTATCCGGCCGCAATGGAGGAGGCTTCTGGACAATGAACCACGGCCTGCTCCCGTGCCCCGTCCCCCTCCAATTATATCTGCCCTTCCACCTAGTCGCAAGCCGATGACAATCACGCCTCACAATCCTAGGCCCCAACAGTTCTGACCACGACCTGGGGGTATCACAGAGAGGAGGTGTTATGGGTGTGGGCAACCTGGACATTTGCAGTCTGGCTGTCCCTCCAGGATTCGGAGGGAGCCCCACGCAGCCCCACCTCGTCCAGTGAATCTTGTACATTCCACCACACCTGAGGAAGAGCTACCACCACCCCCACCAGAGTGGACCACCGACCACGGCACCATAGATACCCCTCCTGGAGTGTACAGACTCCGGCCTCTGTCCTTTATCTACTCAGAGCAACGGCAACGCCACCTGCAGGATGTCTTTATTGATGGATACAAAGTGTCAGGATTTAGAGACACGGGGGCATTCTTGACTATCGCTGACCCCCCTGTGGTTCGACCCGAGGCAATTTACCAGAGTCCGGGAATTCCCATTGTCCTGGCGGGCGGTGCCCGCAAATATATACAGCGAGCTTCTGTGCGTTTGGATTATGGTTGTGGAGAAAAACTGTGTTGGATTGGAGTTATGGGAGGACTTCCTGCAGATATCCTCATTGGGAACGACATTGGGGAGTTACAGTGCCAATTTGTGGGAGCAGTCACCCGACTACAGGCCCTTCAAGCACTACGTCATCCGGACCCCACCGGGGAGCAAGCACCACGAACCGCATCAGAGTCGGTAAGCAATACTTTCGCTGCTACTACATTCGGAGTGTCTTGGGACAGAGAGGAGTTTAGGAGAGAAATAGAGGGCGACAGTACCTTAGCAGCCCTTAGGCGAAAGGCAGAAACTGGGCACATGGGAGATAATGGGGATGGCTTCACTCGAGAAAACGGACTGTATTATCGTGTAACAAAGGGCAGTGACCAGGGCAACCCTGACGCAACGACCAGGCAACTCATTGTCCCTCAGAAGTACAGGGCACAGCTACTTCAACTGGCCCATGATATCCCCTTGGCTGGGCATCAAGGGAGAAAAAGGACTGAAAAGAGACTCACCCAAAGTTTTTACTGGCCGGGCGTCTCGCAGTCGGTAGCCCATTATTGCCGCACCTGTGATGTGTGCCAGCGAATGCGGCATCCAGGAGCTCGACATAAGGTACCCCTGCAATCCCTGCCCATAATTTAGGAACCATTTGAACGTGTAGCCGTCGACATCATAGGTCCCCTGGCCCACCCCAGCAGGTCGGGGAAAAAATATATCCTGACCGTGGTGGACTATGCCACTAGGTATCCTGAAGCTGTGGCCCTGTCCAGTATTACAGCAGTAAAGGTAGCCGAGGCCCTTTTTACCATCTTTACCCGGGTAGGGTTTCCTAGTGAAATATTGTCGGATCAAGGCACTCAGTTCATGTCAGATCTGGTCCAGTCCCTATGGCATACCTGTGGTGTTCGAGCCATTCGCACCACCCCATACCACCCGCAGACCAACGGACTATGTGAGCGCTTTAATGGAACCCTAAAAAATATGCTGAGGGCTTTTGTTGACGTTGAAAAAGACTGGGAAAAGTACCTGCCACATCTCCTCTTCGCCTATCTGGAGGTTCCCCAAGAGTCCACAGGGTTCTCTCCCTTCGAACTACTGTTTAGCCGGAAGGTCCGTGGGCCTCTCACTCTTCTGAAAGAACATTTGGAGGGAGACATCTCAGATACCGGAATACCCATCGTTCCCTATGTTCTAGAGCTCAGAGAACGTCTCGCCCAGCTAGCTACTTTCGCTAAAGAACATCAGCGAATAGCCCAGTCCAGACAAAAAACCTGGTATGACCGTAATGCCAGGAACTGGGAATTTATGGAAGGACAGCAAGTGCTCATGATTACCGCTTCCCCTGCCAACAAGCTTCAAGCAGTGTGGGAAGGCCCTTATCAGGTTGTCAAGAAAATTAATGACACTAACTATGTTATTGCCCTGGACTCTAGTGGTCGACGACAGAAAACCGTCCACATTAACATGCTGAAAGACTACCACGACAGATCTCTGCCTGTTCTAGCTGTCTGCCACCCCCCTAGTGATACCGCCGACGACGAGTATCTCCCAGATCTCCTCCAGGTTGCCCAAGCGGGAGGATCACTGGAACAAGTGCCCCTGGGCTCCCATTTATCGGATATACAAAAGGACGATATTGTCGCCGTACTAAGGCCGAGGGCTGCTGCTTTCTCCTCAAAGCCGGGGAAGACTACTCTCACCAGTCACCATGTGGAAACCCCCGGATAACGCCCCATCCAGCAGGCTGCCTACCGGGTTCCAGAGGCTGTTCAAGGCATGATAAAGAACGAACTGGAGGAGATGAAACAACTGGGAGTTATTCAGCCATCTCACAGTTCTTGGGCCTCTCCTGTCGTCCTGGTCCCGAAGAAGGATGGTACAACACGATTCTGCGTTGATTATAGACGACTAAATGATGCCACCAAGAGTGATGCTTATCCCATGCCCAGGATTGATGATCTATTGGATCGTCTGGCCAGTGCCCAATTTGTGACCACGTTAGACTTGAGCAAGGGGTACTGGCAGATACCCCTAACGGAGGATGCTCGGGAGCGCTCAGCCTTCATTACTCCATTTGGGCTTTATGAGTTCCTGGGAATGCCCTTTGGGATGAAAACTGCCCCGCTACTTTCCAGATACTGGTGGATCGACTGTTACAACAATGTCAGGACTTTGCCTGTGCTTACTTAGACGACATCGCCATTTTTAGCACAACCTGGGAGGAACATCTTAAACACTTGGGCATAGTGCTGGACTGTATCCTTACTGCAGGACTAACCATTCGCCCTGATAAGTGCCAAATAGGGATGGCTGAGGTGCAGTACCTTGGGCATAGAGTAGGGGGTGGGACACTAAGGCCTGAGCCTGCCAAGGTGGAAGCCATTAGCAACTGGTGCAGACCCCAGACTGAAAAGCAGGTACTTGCGTTTTTAGGAACTGCTGGTTACTATCGCAAATTTGTTTCTAATTTCAGCATCTTGGCCAAGCCCCTAACCGACCTGACCCGCAAGAACATGCCTAGGAATGTGACGTGGACGACGGCATGCGAGGATGCCTTTTCAGCGTTAAAGACTGCCCTCGTCACTGCTCCTGTCTTGGCTGCCCCGGATTATAAACGCAGGTTCCTCGTGCAGACAGATGCATCCACCTTTGGGATTGGGGCAGTACTTAGCCAAGTGAACACCGCCGGAGAAGAACATCCTGTTGCTTTTGCCAGTTGGAAACTACTGGATCGGGAAGTTGCCTATGCCACTATTGAAAAGGAGTGCCTTGCCATCATTTGGGAGCTAAAAAAATTGCAGCCCTACTTGTATGGCAGAGACTTTACAATTGTTACAGACCACAACCCCCTCACATGGCTGAATCGCGTATCAGGGGACAATGGAAGATTGCTGCGGTGGAGCTTGTCCTTACAACCCTACAGCTTCTCCATCCAATACAAGCAAGGAAGCCAACACCAGAACGCCGATGGACTGTCTCGTCAAGAAGAACCATAGGCTCCCCAGGCCGACCTACCCCTGCCACTGTACAAGGAATTATAAATAACTGAGCAATGTGGACTAAAGTGAGCAGGCCAGAGGTCTGTGTAGACCTCATGGCGTGCTCACTTATTATGGGGGGAGAGGTTGTGATGGTGTGATATGTTATGTGGATGTCATTTTTTGCATATTCCTATTTTTAACAATTCCAGTTATTTTCATAGTGTTTTTCTTATTAAATTGTAAGTCACTGTATCTGTCTCTTGATGACCCCCTGTAGTGCATTAATCCCTAAAGGGCATGTCACACTAAGAGATATCGCTAGCAATATCGCTAAAACTAGTGACGTTATAGCGATATTGCTAGTGATATCGCTATGTCTGATACTTACCTACGACCGCTCCCCCGCTGGTTATTGCTGATCGCGCGAGAACATCCAGGACTGTTTCTCGTCGTCAGCTTCCTGCGGCGCTTCCTGCTGTGACGATGAGCGACGCGTAGAGCCGGGCGAGAGGAAGCAGGATCGCCTGGTGTGACAGGTAAGCACCGACCCCCGTCCCCAGTGATGTCGCTAGTGAGATCTGCCTGTGTGGCAGCTCACTAGCGACCACTTACGATGTACCAGCGATCCTGACCATGTCATATTGCTGGTCGGGATCGCTAGTACATCGCTAAGTGTGACAGTACCTTAAGGCCCTTTGTTCTCTTCTGGGAGGCAACTTGTTTGACTACCCCTGGACAAGGAAGGGGGTGGAGGGAAGAACGGCAACTGGACAAGTCAGTTCCGGTAGAGACAAGATGGTGAAAAGGCTGCATTTCAGAGAGAAGGACCCATTTTTTTATCCTCTGGTGCTAGAGTTTGGATTCTCGTTTCCCTGGACATTTTATCCTGTTACTGGACTGCATTCTCATTCTGGACTATCTTATCCTTTGTGTGGTGGACTGAATATGGACCTTTTCGTATTTTTGCCTGAATAAAGGTCTTGGAATTGTTCACTCTTCGCTTGCTCTGTTGATTGTGTGATACCAGAGAAGGACCCCGTGACAACAACATTGCAATTAAATACCATAAAAGGAGATCATCGTACTGACCTGCGTAATCATATTACCAGGTCAGATTTACCATGAAGTGAACATAGGAAATAAAAAGCATAAAATTAATTGTGAAATCGCACTTTTTGTGCAATTTCAATGTACTTGGAATTTTTCATCACCTTCCACTGCATTACATGATAAAATGAATGATGTCATTAAAAAGTACATGTATAGGAAAAAATTAAAAAAAAATATGGCTTTTGGAAAAAGGAGAGGAAAATAAAAGAAATGGAAAAAAAAAAGAAAGAAAATCCAGAGAATCACCCGGAGTAAATGGGTTAATCACATAAATGTTTTCTCGCTAAGGAAACTGGATAAGGGAAATGTATTTTCTCAGAAAATTGTCTGAAAATTGCAATACTAATAAACACATTTCATATTAAATATCTGGGAAGAAAACAATATCTAGTACTGGAGACAAAAATTCCAGTCATTAAATTATAGAAAAAAAATAATGAAATGACAGACGTGATTAAATGTGGCCAATAGATGATCATTGATTAGATAAAATCTGAAATCATGTATCTAGTGCCAGCAGGCATCTTTAAATCTATAAATCTGTTGACTTTTCATAAAACAAATAGCTGGCAACAAGAAGAAAAAATACATCCAACTGGCAGCGCCAAGAAGCAACATCACAAATGTCTTTGCTAAGATCAGTGAACTACATATTCCAGAATTCTTCTTTGTCTTTTCACGATTCATTCATTTATTCATAAATCTTCACATATACTGTAGTTTGCAAGTGAAGATTATAAACTAGCTCTCCAAGCTCGCCTTTACACAAAACTTTCTTCCAAATATTACAATTTTCTTAACTTTTACATACTGGCAACTATGGATAATGGATGCAACTCTTTCCAGATCACAAATCTCTTGCATCAATTAAGTAGCATTTCTACACTCCTAATACATAAAGTTGTAACTGTACTTTTAGGCAGCTTGATCTCATTTGATATTGTGATAAATAGGCAATCTGTAAATTACATCATTTAAAAATTATGTTGTCTGACGCCAGAAAAATTATTGCAAAATGTCGGCCACTATGGTCTTTATTCATCTCAGTGAATTCTGACATAAGCAATTTGACAAGTTGGAATAATTTTGCGTATCATGGAGTTTCACAAAAATGTAACGACTTTTGAAGTTTTCACAACAGTTTCTCCAAGTTCCTACAAAATGGTGAGAGATTGAGCGTTATAGAGGCATGATGAAGCAGCTTGTCTAATTCATGATAAAGTGTGGCATACATCATGCCAGAAAGCCTACTCCAGTCCTTAGCTACAGTAAGATTTGTGGCAATGTGCACAGATGCATGCACCAGTTTTCAGACAATCCTAATTTATTTAAAGACATGTACAAGAGATGAGGGAATAGGTTCAGAAAACGATCGCCAAACACAAATTTGGCACGAACATGGTACAGTCGGAATCGTGATCGGTAACACGTGCATTTTTCTTAAAATCGGTAAAAGTTAGCAACATTCGGTAAAAGATAGAATAAAAGCTCAGAATTCATGTGCCGCGTTCAGTAAAATCACAGCATGAGAGGTTAGAATAGAATAGATATATACACATAGAATACATATATATATATATATATATATACACTACCATTCAAAACTTTAGGGTCACTTAGAAATTTCCTTATTTTTGAAAGAAAAGCACAGTTTTTCCAATTAAGCTTACATTAAATGATTCAGAATGCTGTTCAAGAGAAGCCACCCACTCGCAAAGATGTTGAGTGGCCCATCTTGTTAACTTAATAGTTTCTAGGTACATATGTTTTATATGGGCAATGTCCTAATTGTTTTTGGAAGTGTGGGCAGCTCGACAATACTTTTCTACAAGTTTTATGTCAAAGGACAGATCTCTTTTAACTGTGGGTGATTTGTTATTACAATGCAATGCATCTTGGAAGCTCAGCTGTTCACTACACAAATGCAGCTATTTTAGGGCGCAGTCACAGGGCCATAAATTGGATGGAGATCGAAACGCAATGCTCGGATTGGCCAGCGGCTTTCCCAACCTGATTTTGATAGCTGCATTGTAATACATGCAGATGTTACGCTTGGGTGGGGAGAACCACCGGCCAGTCCGTACACTGAGTGCCAATCCCACTCTGATTTATACGTCCGTCTAACTACTCCCATAATAGGTCATATGATTGACAGCAAATTAGAGGTGCTTTTCACTCTGGTATTATTAGCAAACAAAACCATTTAGATGGCAACTAAAAAATGTGTATACGCTCTGTCTTGGTGCAAATCTAGAACTGCTACAGCTGAACAATTCTTCCATAGAAGAAAAAAGTTTGAAAATAGACAAAGAAGACATTAGTTATTTATTACAATCTATGGACAGTTTAGATGCAAGTTTCTTTTCCACATGGGTGACATGTAGACTTTTTGATTTTCAGTAATAATTTGATGTGACCATTTATTATACATTTCTTATAAGATATTGGAAAGGGACAAATAATATTTCATATCCCTGCACCTCAGACAAATGGATTTCTTATTAAAAAGGAATCATTGCCAGTGTATCACGTAACTCTAAATATATGCATAATGTGGAAAGGTCTGATTTTTAATACAGGAAGATGAAGGAATTATGTTTAGGACGGTAGCACAGCAGAATAAGTTGATATTAATGATTTCTGGCATTTCACCTGCCGACACATTGGAAATCCATTTGAGAATAAAGTTGGGATCATGTAACTTTGGAAACACATAATGTTCTTCTGCCGTCTTAGACTTCCGTGCACGTTCTGCATATCAATGCGTAAAATCTTTCTAATCTGTATCTCCTAATTAGTGTTCTGGATTTTGTGAAATGGAAATATTAAAAAGATTTATTAAATCACCTACGTCTCTAAACCTTGCGAATAGAATTGACCATTTTAGATAGAAAACAAAGCTGTCAAGTGAGTTGCACTATCACAGTAAATATACAGTATATGTATGTCAATGAGCTAATGAATAAAGTATATGATCCCAGTGCAACTGTGAAAAAGCATTTGCCCCCCATTGTCACATTGATTAGCTTTTGATCTTTAAGTAAAATAAATGAAATAATTATATAATGTTCCAGTAGACTAAAAATTGATAATTCTGCATCCTATTCTTCCCCAAGCAGAGGTTCACTACAGGGTCAGGACAAAGTCAATGTATAAAGTGCTAGTTTTTATCACAGTAATAAAAAAAAAATGTACAACTAAATCTCCAGTAAAACTATTAAATAAAAGATTTCAAGGTAAGTGATACACATATACAATGGGGGAAAAAAGTATTTGATACACTGCCGTTTTTGCGCGTTTTACCACTACAAAGAATTACAGAGAGTTCTGTAATTTTTATCAAAGGTACACTTCAACTTTGAGAGACAGAATCTAAAAAAATCCAGAAAAATGACATTATATGATTTTTTCTTAAGTAATTAGCATTTTATTGCATAAATTAAGTATTTGATACAATAGAAAAAAACGTAATATTTGGTACAGAAACCTTTGTTTGCAATTACAGAGGTCAGATGTTTCCTGAAGTTCTTGACTAAGTTTGCAGACACTGAAGCAAGGATTTTGGCCCTTTCCTCCATATAGATCTTCTCCAGATTTTTCAGGTTTCGGGGCTGTCACTGGGCAACATTGAGTTTTAGCTCCCTCCAAAGATTTTTTTATTGGGTTCAAGTTCAGAGACTGGCTAGACAACTCTAGGACATTGAAATGCTTTTTAATGAGCCACTCCTTAGTTTCCCTGGCTGTGTGGTTTGGGTCATTGTCATGCTGGAAGACCCAGCCACGACCCATATTCAACGCTCGTACTGAAGGAAGGAGGTTGTTGGCCAAAATCTTGTGATACATGACCTCATACATCTTCCCTTCAATACGGGGCAGTCATCCTGTCCTCTTTGAAGAAAAGCACCCCCAAAGTATGATGCTTCACCCACCATGCTTCACGTTTGGGACAGTGTTCTTGGGGTTGTACTTATCCTTCTTTTTACTCCAAAAATGTCAAGTGGAGTTGACACCGAAAAGTTCTATTTTGGTCTCATCTGACCCCATGACTTTCACCCATGCCTCCTCTGGATCATCCAGATGGTCATTGGTGAACTTCAAACTCTCATGTGCTGGTGAGAGCAGGGGGACCTTGCATGTCCTGCAAGATTTAAATCCATGACTGTGTATTGTGTTACTAACAGTAATGTTTGAGACTGTGATCTGAGCTTTTATGAGGGCATTGACAAGGTCCTCCAGTGTATTCCTGGGCTGATTCCTGACCTTTCTCAGAATCATCCTTACCCCAGGAGGCGAATTCATGCATGGAGCCCCAAACCAAGGAATATTTACATTCATCTTCTGTTCCTTCTATTTTCTAATCATTGTTCCAACATTAGTTGCCTTCTCACCAAGCTGCTTGCAAATTATCCTGTAGCCCATCTCAACCTTGTGCAGGTATACAATTTTTTCCCTGGTGTCCTTAAACAACTCTTTGATCTTGGCCATGGTGGAGAGGTTGGAGTATGATTGATTGAGGGGTCTGTGAGAACCAGAATTCTGGTTGGTAAGTGATCAAACACACTCACTGGCCACTTTATTAGGTACACCTGTCCAACTGTGTGTTAAGACTTAATTTCTAATCAGCCAATCACATGGCGGCAACTCAGTGCATTTAGGCATGTAGACATGGTCAAGACAATCTCCTGCAGTTCAAACCGAGCATCAGTATGGGGAAGAAAGGTGATTTGAGTGCCTTTGAACGTGGCATGATTGTTGGTGCCAGAAGGGCTGGTCTGAGAATTTCAGAAACTGCTGATCTACTGGGATTTTCACGCACAACCATCTCTAGGGTTTACAGAGAATGGTCCGAAAAAGAAAAAAAATCCAGTGAGCGGCAGTTCTGTGGCCGGAAATGCCATGTTGATGCCAGAGGTCAGAGGAGAATGGGCAGACTGGTTCGAGCTGATAGAAAGGCAACAGTGACTCAAATTGCCACCCGTTACAACCAAGGTAGGCAGAAGAGCATCTCTGAACGCACAGTGCGTCGAACTTTGAGGCAGATGGGCTACAGCAGCAGAAGACCACACTGGGTACCACTCCTCTCAGCTAAGAACAGGAAACTGAGGCTACAATTTGCACAAGCTCATCGAAATTGGACAGTAGAAGATTGGAAAAACGTTGCCTGGTCTGATGAGTCTCGATTTCTGCTGCGACATTCGGATGGTAGGGTCAGAATTTGGCGTAAACAACATGAAAGCATGGATCCATCCTGCCTTGTATCAACGGTTCAGGCTGGTGGTGGTGGTGTCATGGTGTGGGGAATTTTTTCTGGGCACTCTTTGGGCCCCTTGGTACCAATTGAGCATCGTTGCAACTCCACAGCCTACCTGAGTATTGTTGCTGACCATGTCCATCCCTTTATGACCACAATGTACCCAACATCTGATGGCTACTTTCAGCAGGATAATGCGCCATGTCATAAAGCTCGAATCATCTCAGATTGGTTTCTTGAACATGACAATGAGTTTACTGTACTCAAATGGCCTCCTCAGTCACCAGATCTCAATCCAATAGAGCATCTTTGGGATGTGGTGGAACGGGAGATTCGCATCAGGGATGTGCAGCCGACAAATCTGCGCCAACTGTGTGATGCCATCATGTCAATATGGTCCAAAATCTCTGAGGAATGCTTCCAGCACCTTGTTGAATCTCTGCCACGAAGAATTGAGGCAGTTCTGAAGGCAAAAGGGGGTCCAACCCCTTACTAGCATGGTGTACCTAATAAAGTGGCCTGTGAGTGTAGTTATTTCATGCAATAAATTCAATTTTATTATCTAAAAATCCTGCTATGTGATTTTTAGATTTTTATTTTTAGATTCTGTCTCCCATAGTTGAAGTGTACCTATGATAAAAATAATAAACCTCTCAATTCTTTGTAGGTGGCAAAATCGGTAGTGTATCAAATACTTATTTTCCCCCACTGTTTGAAGAAAAAGATTATTAATATATTGATTGCTTGGAGATCTTTGCTAAGTTTAATTGAAAGTGAGTTACATTTTATGTGTGAAAATAGTTTTGCATTTGGTTTTCTCTCTACTTTGAGGATCATCATCATCTTCCTTATTCTGTTTAAATATTTTATATTTTCCATTATTATTTTATTATGCTATATTTAAATTAGCATTATTTGACAGAAAAGCTTTAAATTATCTTTTTTATTAGCTATTCTGCTGTTTTTCTCAAGACTAAATATATAATGAGAAGAAATAAACTACACATAACTAGATACTAGCAGTGACAAAACTTCATACAGTGGGGCAAAAAAGTATTTAGTCAGTCAGCAATAGTGCAAGTTCCACCACTTAAAAAGATGAGAGGCGTCTGTAATTTACATCATAGGTAGACCTCAACTATGGGAGACAAACTGAGAAAAAAAAATCCAGAAAATCACATTGTCTGTTTTTTTTTCATTTTATTTGCATATTATGGTGGAAAATAAGTATTTGGTCAGAAACAAAATTTCATCTCAATACTTTGTGATATATCCTTTGTTTGGCAATGACAGAGGTCAAACGTTTTCTGTAAGTCTTCACAAGGTTGCCACACACTGTTGTTGGTATGTTGGCCCATTCCTCCATGCAGATCTCCTCTAGAGCAGTGATGTTTTTGGCTTTTCGCTTGGCAACACGGACTTTCAACTCCCTCCAAAGGTTTTCTATAGGGTTGAGATCTGGAGACTGGCTAGGCCACTCCAGGACCTTGAAATGCTTCTTACGAAGCCACTCCTTCGTTGCCCTGGTGGTGTGCTTTGGATCATTGTCATGTTGAAAGACCCAGCCACGTTTCATCTTCAATGCCCTTGCTGATGGAAGGAGGTTTGCACTCCAAATCTCACGATACATGGCCCCATTCATTCTTTCATGTACCCGGATCAGTCGTCCTGGCCCCTTTGCAGAGAAACAGCCCCAAAGCATGATGTTTCCACCACCATGCTTTACAGTAGGTATGGTGTTTGATGGATGCAACTCAGTATTCTTTTTCCTCCAAACACGACAAGTTGTGTTTCTACCAAACAGTTCCAGTTTGGTTTCATCAGACCATAGGACATTCTCCCAAAACTCCTCTGGATCATCCAAATGCTCTCTAGCAAACTTCACACGGGCCCGGACATGTACAGGCTTAAGCAGTGGGACACGTCTGGCACTGCAGGATCTGAGTCCATGGTGGCGTAGTGTGTTACTTATGGTAGGCCTTGTTACATTGGTCCCAGCTCTCTGCAGTTCATTCACTAGGTCCCCCCGCGTGGTTCTGGGATTTTTGCTCACCGTTCTTGTGATCATTCTGACCCCACGGGGTGGGATTTTGCGTGGAGCACCAGATCGAGGGAGATTATCAGTGGTCTTGTATGTCTTCCATTTTCTAATTATTGCTCCCACAGTTGATTTCTTCACTCCAAGCTGGTTGGCTATTGCAGATTCAGTCTTCCCAGCCTGGTGCAGGGCTACAATTTTGTTTCTGGTGTCCTTTGACAGCTCTTTGGTCTTCACCATAGTGAAGTTTGGAGTCAGACTGTTTGAGGGTGTGCACAGGTGTCTTTTTATACTGATAAAAAGTTTAAACAGGTGCCATTACTACAGGTAATGAGTGGAGGAAAGAGGAGACTCTTAAAGAAGAAGTTACAGGTCTGTGAGAGCCAGAAATCTTGTTTGCTTGTTTCTGACCAAATACTTATTTTCCACCATAATATGCAAATAAAATGAAAAAAAAAACAGACAATGTGATTTTCTGGATTTTTTTTTCTCAGGTTGTCTCCCATAGTTGAGGTCTACCTATGATGTAAATTACAGACGCCTCTCATCTTTTTAAGTGGTGGAACTTGCACTATTGCTGACTGACTAAATACTTTTTTGCCCCACTGTATATGAAAATATTCCATCAGGGTTTACATATCTATATATCTATCTAACTATACTGCTTTTATATATGCATGTAGACAACAAATCGTTGTGCTTGCACTTTATTCGCTGATGGAATATTTTCAGGTACAGTATGAAGTTTATTCACTGATATTGGATATGCTAAATTCATACTGTATTTTGCGGATTATATGACGCACCCCAAATTTTGAGGAAAAAAATAGGAAAAAAAATTTTTTTTAAATAAAATTATGTTTTTTCTTGTAATCCATGTGCCTTATTCCTTACCGGGCGTGAGCTCTCTGTCCAAAAAAGAGCAATGCCGGGAACAGCTAAGATCCTGCGCAGAACCCTCAAACTCCCAGACCTCTGGTGGACGACCCAAAAATGAGAAAGGACAACAAAGACCACCCACACATCATGGCCGAAAGTGTTGGCACCCATCAATTTGTTCCAGAAAATGATTGAAATTACATGTTTTGTTATACACATATTTATTGCCTTTGTGAGTATTGGAGAAACTCAAAAAGAGAGAAAAAAAGGCGAATTTGACATAATTTCTCACAAAAACTCCCAAAATGTGCACGAAAAAATTGTTGGTATCCTCAATATAATATTCGGGTGTACAGCCTTTGGAATAAATAACTGCAATCACTTCCTATAACCATCAACAAGCTTCTTATACCTCTCAACTGGAATTTTGGACCACATTTCCTTTGGAAACTTCTCCATGTCTCTCATATTTAAAGGCACCATCTCCCAACAGCACTTTTAAGATCTTTCCCCAGGTGTTCAATGAGATTTAGATCCGGGCTCATTGCTGGCCACATCAGAACTCTTCAGTTATTTCCACTCATTTCTGGGTGCATTTTTTATCTAGCCCATTTTGAGGTTTTGTGTGAAATTATGTCCAATTTGCCTTTTTTTCTCATTTTTTCGTATTGTTCCAATACACACAAAGGTAATAAACATGTGTATAGCAAAACGTGAAATTGAAATAATTTTCTGGGAGAAATACTTTATTTTTTTGAAGAATTTCAAGGGTGCCAACACATTTGGCTATGACTGTAAGGCCAAATACAGATGTCCTTGAAACACCATTTGGGTACTTACTGTCATTTCTGGACTGACCTATGGTCTCGCAACCTGAAATCTTCAGCCTCATAGATATAAATGAGATAGCTGAGCTCCAACTAGATCTGTTGTCAGCTCTGGATATACAGTACTAGATTATTGCCCGATGCTATCGCATCGGGAGGATGCGATAGCATCACACCTCTTTCCATGTTAACCCTCAACACACACACTCCTCTCACCGTTCACCATCTCCACTCACTCTTTCACTCCACATACGACCCCTTCTCTCACTCCGTCTCTCATACTCACGCCGTCATCGCCGCTGCTCCACGATCCCCGACATCTTCTTCCGCCGGCGCCATCCTGGATCCAGACGTTGTCCACGCCGGCGACATGTTCTTGCCGCGACGCCATCTTGAGTATCGTGAAATCCCGCGATAGTCAAGATGGCGTCACCGGAAGAACATGTCGCCGGCGTGGACGACGTCGGGATCCAAAATGGCGTCGGCGAAATCTCGCGAGTTTTCGCCGACGCCATTTTGGATCCCGACGTCGTCCTTGCCGGCGACATGTTCTTGTGGCGACGCCATCTTGACTATCGCGGGATTTCGCTGATCCAAAATGGCGTCGCCGCAAGAACATGTCGCCGGCGTGGAGGACGTCTGGATCCAGGATGGCGCTGGCGGAAGAAGATGTCGGGGATCGTGGATCAGCGGCGATGATGGCGTGAGTATGAGAGACGGAGTGAGAGAAAGGGTCGTATGTGGAGTGAAAGAGTGAGTGGACGTGAGTGGAGATGGTGAAAGGTGAGTGGAGTGTGTGTGTTGAGGGTTAACATGGAAAGAGGTGTGCGGTGACGTCACCGGTTACAACTGGACGGAAGTTGTTACAACCGGAAGTTGCTTAGGGCATTTATTATTATAGATGATATATGAACATCTGAATTTGACCTAACGTAACAGTAAACTACCAACCACCCTACCTCTCCAAAAAAGTAAAATCTAATCACCTTGCGTTCTCTTGCTTTATTATCTAATCCTATACTTTGGTCCAAACCATAAACAGTTCTCATCCTTTCAATTCCACTATAATAAAATAATTTTCGTGGGGCATCATCGCCTCTCCAAGTGTAAATTTAGATGCTCATCTCACCTTATAGCAGATATAGACATTTTTTATCAACCCAAAAAATCCACAGGTGGAAAGGGGTCAAAATACCATGCAAAAGATAGAAATAACTCGAGTGGGTGAGCATCACCTGATGCTCATTAAAGCATTGTGGGTACAAGATTGACTCACGGAGCTGAAATCCCTTCTATTAGAAGCTGTAATTTGCAAACACTAAATGCAAACGAGGGGAGGGAGCTGTAACCTATGGCTCTCATCAAATAAACATTAAATAACATTTGACCCCTTGAATAACTTTTTATCTTCCTTTATACTTAAACTACATAGTAATTATCGTGCCAGAATGCTAAGGTTGTACTTGATTTGCAAAATGGGATTTGCTTCCTTTCTGACTCCATACGTCAATATGTGATCAGTACCACAATTTTCCACGGAGTATAAAGTACTGAGATCGAATTCTTATGTCGCTAATAAAGGCAAATGTCACGTTTACTTACACAAAATCTATATCTTCAATCTAACTGCTTTTACAAGGGCTAAGACACAATATCACATTATTGCTACATCTGTATCAATGCAGTTAAGCATTTCAGTGCACATTGTTACAAATGTAGTCAATAGATTCATTGGCTGTTCTCACATTTATTAAACACGTTGTAGTTGCCTAGTTTTGTAGGGTTGTTTCTTCTTTTTCACATTGGTACAGCCAGAGCTGGATTTAAGAGGTGGGTGACCCGGGGCCCATTTTGGTGGGAGGCCCATTATTCAAGGTGTTGCAATATGTAATGCAAAAACACAAAATGAAACGAACGCAAGTTTATTTACAAAAGTAATTTACACAGAGTAGTTCAGGTAAAATCATTCATTTTTTACAATCCAGGCACTTTCCTTGATTTTCGTGCTGCAAAATCAATAATGATGTCACTAAAGTCCAATTCACAGAGTATATCTGACTCGATGCTCATGATAGCCAAATTTACAAGGCGTTCCTGCTTCATATCCATAATTGTCCTTAATTGGTTTTCAGCTAATTTGAGTTTTGAGAAGGAACGCTCACCACTGCAGTTTGTTACCATCAAAATTAGATATATCCTTAGAGCTATCTCAATATTTTGGAAAGTGTCCTGCACACCCTTTTCCGTAATAAGCTTGTACATGAAAAGTTCAGTGCTGATATGTTTTGGCTCCTCGACTCTGAATAAATTGGCAAATGTTACAAACTGTTCATCGATAAATGTAATGTCCAAGTCATCTGAATAAGACCTGATGAGTTGCTCTGCTGTGGCCTTAGGCTCGTCTGAAGACAGTTCTTTCAGATGGCTAAAAAAGCTAAATTTGCTTGATATATCTTTATATGCTTGAAGACGTTGGTCAAGAGAAGCGATAAACTGATCAATGATAGGCAAGAAAATTTCTGATCTGTATTTTTCAGAAGGGCTGAGTTGTGCTTCTTCCATATAGCCATAATCCAATGGATTGAGACACACATTTCAGCGCCTGTGTCGAGTTATCGTCTGAACATACTCAGATGAACCAGACAGCTCTTCACCTTGCTTCTCATAAATTTTGAATGAGTCATGCTTTGATGCGACATAGTTTTTTAAGCTGGTCAGTGTCGCCACAGCAGTGTTTAGATAAAGTTTTGCGTGTTGTAGATTTTTCCTAGTAGCATCTGTTCTTTGCAGGATTTTATTCCAGAAGGTGGTGTTAATACCAATTTCAAGCTGATTCATTTGTCTTAACAGTCATCTGCTTCACACCGTACACAGCTTTTTTCTTCAAAGTCATCAGCAATCTGTTTAAGTACATCTTTAATCTGCTGATAGTCATGCTTAAGGGCCTCAGTGGCATCTGCTCTCGAGGACCAACGCATTGTTGTAACACATTTGAGAGTCAATGCTGTTGCTGAGTCAATATTTTTCAAAGCCTCAGTCAGGAGATGATGCCGATGCATTGAAACTGTGAAGAAAAGGAACAGCTTTTCAAGTAAATCAAAAAAATGTACAGCACTTGAGCAGCTTTCTACAGCATTTTTAGCAACCAGATTTAAAGAGAGTGTGCCGTACACGGAATCCAGAATGCAAGATTGCAGGCCTTTGTATTTGCCACTCATTGCAGATGCATTGTCATAACTTTGACCGCAGCGATTTCCCAGGTCTAGGTCATGCTTCTTCAAAAATTGCAACAAGGCATTGAACATGTCTTGAGCGCCATGGCCTTTGTTTGCCATGAATGTTACAAGAGTTCCACAGGGCCATCTTTCTCCATATACCTCAATACAAGGGTTAGTTGGTCAACGTGAGCTGCATTGGGTGTGGAGTCCAAAGAGATGGAGTAGTATTTTGATTTGTTAACTCAAGAAATAATTTCTCTGAGGACTTGTTTGCCCATGACATTGATCATTTCTTCCATAATTGTAGATAACAGGTAGTTTGTATGACACTTTCCGCCACTGGCTTGAGTTTTGATATGCTGTGCAAGAAAGTCATCGTACTGGGCAATGAGTTCAAGAATGCCCAGAAAGTTTACATTTCTAGGTGATCCAACCAATTTGTTATCTCCTCTAAATGCTAAGCCACGCTCGGCAATAAACTAAATAACATTTACTACTTGTTTCAATACTGACCTGACCTCCAATAATGCTCCTGAGCCTCGACCTGTTGTGTTAGCTCCGTATCAATTTGCCCAATCACTTTTAACCTCAAATTGAAAGCAATTGTAGAGTTCAGATGTTCCGCTGACTGCTCATGACTTTTTATACGTTCTTGTGAATGTTTCCAATCACAGAATCCATTGGACTCAGATGCTGTAGTAAAGCACATCAATCTGCACGTGAAGCAGTAAATGCGTCCTTTAGAGGGAGAGAAACATAACCAATTCCTTGTTATGACTTCTCCATTATGATTTTGACGATGGAAAAGCCCAAGTGTGCACATCCTTGGAATATTGCGGTCCTTTCTAGGTTGCATAACCGGGTGTGCAGTGAACAAACTTTCATCACAGTGCTGGATTGTTGATACACCCCTTTTCAGCCAGTAATCTCACATTTGTTCCGAAATAATGGATGGCCAAAGTCCAATGTCAACACCCCCTGGTGGGCCCTCAACTTCACCATCTTCATAAGATGTGCCTCTAACAGTCTCCTTTTCTTTGTGTTCTTCAGTTGTGCACATTACTACTTCAGCCATTTCTTTGCTAGTATCAACAACCATTTCCACTGAAGCATTGTCAGGTTGATCAGATTCTACAAGGTCATTAGACCTTTCTGACACTTGTCTTGAATGAACAGTGAAGAACTCGTCCAATTTTCTTGTCTTCTCTATCTCTTCTGTTGATTTCATTGCTGCATTTTTTGGCTTAAGTTTTAAGAAGCCCCAGACTCCCAAATTCTTGTGCGACGTCTGTGCCTATCTCCTTCACGATTGTCCATAATGGTAATCTAAAAGTAACAAAATGACCTTGTCAACCCTTGAAGTCCTGAAAGGGAATTAAAGATTAAAATATGTACATACAGCATATATGTATGTATATTGTAGAAATTTGGGCTGTCTATATCAAAGACTGCTGCAGGGCTCTATATGTCAGAGGCTGCTCCTGGGCTGTATATGTATGAGAGACTTCTGCTGGGCTGTATATGTATGAGAAGCTTCTGCTGGGCTGTATGTATATATGGGGCTGCTGCTGGGCTATATATATCAGAGGCTGTTTACCTGGCTGTATATATCAGAGGCTGTTGCTGTGCTGGCTGTATATAGAATAGAGGCTGAGGAGCTGTATAAAGTGTATACACAGCACTATACTGTAAACAGGTCCACACTATATACATATAGTATACACAGACAGTGTAATGCAGGATATAGTGTGGAACTGTATATACAGTATGGTACTGTGTAGGACAGGAGCTGCAAGAAAGATACACAGACAGACACACACAAACACACACAGACACACACAGACAGACAGAGATCATACTCACCCACCATGACACTGTGAAGACTGAACCACTTGACTCTGGATCTTTAGTGACTGAAGATCCAGAGTGAAGTCCTGCCACGCTCCGCTGTGAAGAATCTTCTTCTCCTGCTGACATCGTGTCTCCGCCTCCTTCCTCGAAGGTAGTTGAACTGAACAAACTCTCATTAGATCTAATCCGAGGGAGCGATATAGCTGAATAGGTTGCGCGGCGCACCTAGAAGCTTCAGTTGGGATCGGAGAAGGCTGCCACATGCCATAAGCTAAGCATTAGGTACAGGGTACTAAGGAAGTCTTGCTAGCCAGGTCAGTGGATGCTGATGGAGGTGCCATGACTCTGCCACTCTGTGCCAGCTACTGAGATGTAGGACCGTAGCCAGGTCCCTACACTTTCAATAGTTTCTCTTTTGTTTCTTATCTTTAGAAACGGTTCACAGCAAAGAGAGACTTGTATTTTACATGTTTTGAGATATTTATCCCTATATTGGTGGGAGGCCCCAACTTGGTGGGTGGCCCAGGGCCCGGGCCCCTTGGGCCGCCCCCTAAATCCGGGCCTGGGTACAGCTATGCAGTAGCACGAGGCTGCTCAGCCATTCTTTCTCCGTGGTTCCTTAGGGATTTTTTCTATGTTTCTTTATTTTCCTTAGGCTGTCGTCACACTACCGTAGAATACGGACGAGTCTTAAGCGAGAAAACATCGCATAGCACTCGGACAACTGTTAATGTAATGACCAGGCCGAACATTCCCTGCTATCCATCCCCACATGGTGTCCGCGCCGAAGGAATTATGACACACACCGGTCTCGGGGATAACAGTTGCTTTTACTTCAGCAGGAACGGGAATTATAACTTGGAACAAATAAGGAACTGTCTCTCATGGGTAGTCCATGGCAATTACAGTTCACACTTAGATGCTGAGATGTGATTGGGGTCTGGAGATTTAAGAGCACTGGACAGTGTCTTTTGCTAGTTTATAGAAGGAGGTAGATGCAGCAATTAGAGGTTACAGACCTATACTCGAGGTTAACTCCACAGTGTGTCATGGCACGTGCACAAGTACTTCTAGGTGAATGTAAAAACTGTGGTGAATCTAGTCAGAAAGACTTTAGTACAGTATGATGTCTGTACAGGTTAGAGAGGGAACCAAGGCTCTTAGGCCTGCAGGAGATCTTGTAGTGAAAACAGCCTCTATGTGTGTTCTGCTCTCCCTGAAGACATCACTCAGACTAAAGAACATTCTAGACTTGCCTGGAAAACAGCTCCTCCTATTGACCATGTGACTAGGAGCTGGCCAATAGGACGCCGAATTCACATCTCAGATCCCTACAAAACAATAATTATGAGTCATTGTACATTTTCACCATTAGATGGTGCCAGAACACAGCAAATGAGAAATGCATTGCATTTAAAATGGAGGTGACTAGAAATGGAGAATTACAGCTCACAAATGCAGGTGATAATGTAGAGGGGCAGTTAGAGTATCCAAGGATTGTTTAAAGGGACATACACACTCTGGACTGGCCCACTACATTAATCTTTGGGGCAGCTCACATCACCATTTATTTTCTTAAGTGTTTTCGGCGTGCGTGTAAAATCACAGCAGGCTGCGATTGTATGCATATATCGGCCAAGACTCGTCAATGCAAGCCTATGGTTGTCAGAAAAACTTGGAAGCCACATGGACCATCCGTGTAGCTTGCAACAAATACCCACACATTTTCCAGTTTTTTATTCATTTCAGGCCACTGAGCCATTTAATTTAATATGGAAATTCAGTGAGAAATGTAAAACCATACGCATGGCATACGGATGCCATACGGATGTCATACAGATACATAGGTGTGAGAAAATTGCATCATCGCATTGCAAATGCATTACAGACAGATAACCATACGAAGAATACTTGTGCGACTCTCAGCAGTGACACTCAGATGGATTTTTCATACATTAAGTGTTACCGCAGCCTTAGACATTGGATCCTCTGAGGTTTGTTATATGGGATTTATTTATTTACCTTTCACTTCTCTTCTCAATTTGATGCTGAATTATTTATTCCATTCATTAACAGGCATTTTTTTAACTATTTTATCCATGTCCTATTTAACTAGCAATTAACAATTTAATTACTCTACCTACATATTCCTTTTTTTTTCTGAAGCGATTAGATCTTCAGTGCAGAAATGTGAAGGTTAAATTAAATATTAAATATTACTAGATAATAGCTCACATTCTGGAAAATATATTTTTGTTGGCCATAGTGAGTTTTTGTTCTCGCTATATCAAAATAATTTGAAACTAACAAAACTTCCTTTCTCTTCCCTCTCCATTTTCTGAAAAAAGAAACCTATACTGTACATATGTACATTATGAAAAAGAAGAAAAGTTGTTAATGTACAGTATATGTATGATCAAAGTTTGAGGCGAGGATGAGAAGATGGAGGAAAAAAATATAGTGTTTTCTCCATTTCCTCTGTCCATGGAAATCGGACTACACTCAAATGTCATCCGCATGTAGTCTGATGGATGGATGTAGTCCGAACTTGCCTTACAGACTGTCCGGTAAGCCGGAATGCAGAAGCATTGGTTAAAAGCAAAAGTGCTGGATGTTTCTTTGGTTAATTTTTTTTTTTTTGCAAAATGGACCATAATTTGACTTTCAGCCTTAAAAGTCTTTATAAGTGTACAGATTGGGCACAAACGACAACATGAATTTTCCATTTGCTTCCACCTTCAATTTGAGGGTTTGTTTGCTCATTAGTTTCACTTGTTAGATTACATTTTACCAATGGAAGAAGAATTCATGTAAAAAAAAGGGAAAAACAGATATGTAAAGGCCCCATCACACATAACGAATCACACATAACGATGCACCAGCGATCCAGACAACGATACGACCTTGTCAGGATCGCTGGTGCCTCGCTCTATGATCGCTGGTGAGCTTCCAAACAGGCATATTTCACCAGCGATCAGGACCAGTGAGGACGCTGGTATCCAAGGTAAATATCGGGTAACTAAGAGAGCGCATCGCTTAGTTACCCGCTGTGTACCTTGGATACCGGCGTGCTCGCATTGGACGCTGGTATCCAAGGTAAATATCAGGTAACTAAGGCTACTTTCACACATCAGTTTTTTGCCGTCAGGCAGGATCCGGCTTTTTTTAGAAAAAACGGATCCGGCATAAATTTTGGAGAACTGTAGAAACGGATCCGGTTTTTTACTGGATCCGTCTCTGTTCCTGGCGGCTGGCCAATTGGATCTGAGCATGCGCAGACTTAAAAAAACCGGATCCGGTGGCTGGATTCTTCTTTTTCTGGATCCGGCGCATTCCGGCGCCCATAGACTTTCACTGTAGCAAAAAGCTGGAAGCGCCGGATCCGGCGCTTCCGGCTTTTTTGCCGGAGACAAAAAACGTTACAGTAGCCGTTTTTTCCAGACGCCGGAATGAGACAAGTTGCCGGATCCGGCAAAAAACGGATAAAACGCAATGCCATCCGGCACGATCCGGCGCTAATGCAAGTCAATGGGGAAAAACCGGATCCGGCATTGCATTTTGCCGGATCCGGTTTTACAAAAAAAAGCCGGATCGCGCCTGAAGGCAAAAAACTGATGTGTGAAAGAGGCCTAAGCGACGCATGCGACGCATATATTATATATTTACGTTGGATACCAGCTCCCAGCGTCTGCTTACAGCGCTGGGAGCTCGCTGATCATTGCTCTCCCGCTGCCACATGCAGCAATGGATGCCGGCCAGCGGGAGACCAACGATCAAAAAATGGCCCAGGACATTCCTGCACAATCAGCGATACTTGGCAGGGGTGCCGGTCGCTGATGCATGCCACACACAGCGATATTTCTGGTGAGATCACTGATGAGTCACAAAATCAGCGATCTCGCTGTGTGTGACGGGGCCTTATCTAGGCCTTGATCCAGGAGTCCTAAATTTAAATTATATAACCATTAATAGAAAAATAAAACTAATTTAGAGTTTTTTTGCTTCTAAACTGTTAACATTTTTTAAATCTGTTTTTTATCGCCATGTCATGTGTGGAAATGTACTTGTTTTACAGCTAGGATGATTGGTTGAAGGGTTTTTTGTTTATCCTTTTTATGCTTCTATTTTTATTTTTTTGCATATGTATTTGTATTTTACCTGAAAAAAATCGATATGAAAATATATTTGATGATTTTTTTTCAGAATCTCTGTTTGGTAGTGTTGATCGTCAAGTCCTGAGACTACCACTAATTAGAGTTGGCCAAAAAGATTTGCATGGACCTGGTTCAGCATCATGTCTAAGTTCTTTTTTGTCAGTTTCCACTTCATGACGTTGCAGGGCTTAGGAAGTGCTAGGTTCCACTAGGATTCTCTGGTGAAAAAAGCTCTGATCTTGTGACCATGGAAGAATGGACTAAATGCTGCATCAGGGCAGCAAAAATCTTTTTTGCTCAACTTTGCCACCAATGGTACCAGCCAAGTATCAAAATATTATCTTTTGTATGGCTTCAATGGAAAGTCTAAAGCTCTGCTCGATGTCCTAAATATTTTTCTAGGGAAAGAACAATTCTTGATCAATTTTATGAAGCTCTGAATTGTGCAATTACACTGTTAAGAAGGAATAGTAGTAACACTCAGTTATGAAATTTAAGCATCTGTACACAGTCTATGCAAATTGCCTCTTCAGAGAGGAAGAGGACAAGAATTCTAATGTCATCTATTGGAAATACCCTTTAAGTATTGCTGCTACCAACAGGTTAGTCTAGAGTTTTAGTTCTTTTCCTCTCTGGAAAAGAAATTTGCATAATTAATTTCCCAGAAAAGAATTGCAAGGATAAAAAGCGTCCTCACATTGGCATGCCAGGCTTGGCATGCCACTCTCCTCAAGGAGAAAAGTTACCCCTTGGATCCCTGTACAGTCTGGCACTGTGAAAAATAAGGTGCATATCCTACCTAGGCTTTACTAACATGACCTTATGTTCGATCCAAGTGCTTTCCACAGAAAAAAACTGATATCACTTGGGCCAATGTTTTTGGGATTGTTCAGAAGACTGTTTTTTTTCCCTTTACATTGATCAAATTTCAGCGCAGCAAAAGTGATAGCATGTACCGGGTCTTCTCTATATTTTGGATGAGATTTTTCTATTAAGTCTATGGGTGAGGAAAAAAAGTGACTCCTGTACTAATCAGTTGAATTGCATCTGATTTTTATGGATATGTTGCCATTATTAACACAGGAATCTGTTTTTGATCTTGTAATTTTTGTTCACTGCTGATGAATACAAATGGATGACAATTATCAGATTATTTTTTTCTGGATGAAAGTTGAATGATTTTTAACACCCTCATGTGAATTTAGCCTATTACGGGAAATCATAGCCCCCAATTTTTGAGTTATTCATAAATTTCCAGGAAGAACTATAGAGGTATGACATAGCGTAGAGTTTTAAGAAAAAAGAAAAAATGCCCCAGAATTGTCTTTCCATTGGAAATACTATTATTAATTGAAGTCAGAAGAGCCGACAGGTGACAGCGATCTCTATCATATCCAGTCTTGACACCACAGTGTCTTGCCTATGAAGGATCTCACTCATCTTGTTGGACATTTGTACAGAAGATGCCTGATGTATTGCTCTTGAGCTATTTTTCTGCTCCTTCAATTTTGATTTTATATTTACAGTATTTTGACCGAAAAAGCTGAAGCCTGCAGCACAGGACATACACGCCAACTCCTGCTGATTGTTCACATTTTCTCAGTGTATGCCTGGCAACACACAGCTCATTTCCATGCACACATCAAAGGCTTCGATCACGAAAATATATATTTATCATCTTAATCTTTCTTGATAAGGCTCTTTGAAGTATACTAATGTCACTTTCATGACAGAGGATTAGTAGTCATAGTAATTTAGATTTTGGACCGTTTTTTTCAGTAATTGTTACTTTGTTAAAATGCCACTGCTGCTACTGTTTCAATAAATTTTACCGACTCTATGCTCAAAGCTAGTAGTTCTTAACCTTGTTTTCCACCATGCTGAGATCTTTGATTACTAGAACAGGTGTATTAATTTGTCACTGACACATTTCGGATCATGTGCTAAAAAGATTTGAAGGGTTCTTTGAATGAAGGAGAAAATGCATCAAAAGTTGCATCAAAACAGAACAATTTTCAATGAGAGGTCTCCGAAGGTCAGGTCGTAATTTACCGAGATCGAGCTTGTGTAGGGATAGGATCATTGGGGAAATAAAAAAGGTTGCAAACTAGCTCTCTTCCAGAAGGTAGAAAACTGTCTTCATACCGGTAGCTAGTTTGTAAGTCAAAGTATGATCCATTACAGAGCCTGGAGACATGATTAGAGCTACAAGCCTCATGTGAAACGCCTTTCTGTAGAAAGTACTGTTTTGATGTTCTTACCCATAGTCAGTGCAAAAGCGGGTACCAGTTTACTGGGTGAATTGTAAGGTCATAATTCTTACTAGGAATTGTATGGTCAGAGCTTACGGTGGCAAGCTGTGAAGGAAGCTTCAGCTGTCAAAAAAGTAAAAAATTATATCCTTTTTCCTTCCAGGCTTGTCAGCAAAACAGTTAGGCCGGAGTCACACTACAGCGAGATATGACCGAGTCTCGCAGGCTAAAACCAAGCTCTGGCACCGGCACTCCGGAGCGGAGCGTGCAGCTCCATGTATTGCTGTGCGGCTGCACGCTGCGCTCCGGAGTGCCGGCGCCAGAGCTTGGTTTTAACCTGCGAGACTCGGCCGTATCTCGCTGTGTGTGATCCCGGCCTTAAGGAAAGGGATGAAGGATAAAGCTGAAAACATAGACTGTATGGTCCAAAGAAAGGGAGACAAGCAAGGCACCTTGTCCACTACTTGGACAACCCATTCTGAATCCTTAACTTTTCCCCCTCCAAAAATTATCCATTATACTTTACTTATATCTGGTGCCGGCGCTGTGTTGGAATCAGCATGGGGGAAAGCATACCTGCACAGCAGCCATATCCACCATGATTCTCTGTGCCTCACTGTAAAACACTAATTTGCACAAATAATTTAACAAAAATTGCTTATAAGTGAAGTTTTTCTTGGTTATAATGATTCATAGAATCATTGTCATAGGAGGTACTACCTCTAATATGGTGATAAGCTCAAGTTCACAAACCTTATTTAAACATTAAAACAAACTAATGTTTTATGGTGGCGGTGGTCATATTGTCTTTATTATTTGGGGCAAAACTAGTTCAAGATTTTTCTATCAGTCTTTTTTATTAGATATAATTCTACGCTACTTATTCCATGTAATTACAGTCAGAATACACCCCCATTTTCAAGACACAGTGTCCAGCTACTGTAAGCCCCAAAGACCTTAAATTGCCAGTCTCAATTCAATTCCTTATTATCCCCATTTATTGCATATACTCATAATTGTCAGCCACAATGGCTCCTGTTTTTAATCCTGGTTTGGCGGTATTATCCAGTCACAGTGTGGGGTGTTATTGCACTACTGAACTGGCTGTGTGGTAGGCGTAAATTACTGTGGTCCATATCTCTGATCAGCATTTACATATAAAAATTGTGCCACCATTGATGATCAATGGAAAATGTTAGTTTTATCACCAGATTTATTTTTAGCAATCGTGAGGTAGCGCTGTCATTCAAGTAGGGGATATTCTCTCAGCAGCCACAAAACCAGATCCGGCACAGGTTTTCCATAAAGACATAACAGTCCATGTGGTTTATTCAGCAGCATAAACCCATAACAGCAACAAAAAGTTCGCTTAACAGCATAGCATCCATGACAGAGTTCAGCTCTGTTACTCTGTAGTCATACAGGTTATGCATGCACAGCATACAGGCTCTCTTAGCCTCACTTATCTCACCCACGTCCGGGTTTCCTCATGGTTCCTTTAGCTTACTGCAGACGTTCATTCCCTCCCCTGGGAACTCTCAGACATGTGCAGCCATTCACCACAGCCACTTCACAGGCTGTTAGCCAGGAAGCTCCATCTCAGCGGGACCTTCCAAACTGGACCAATCGGGTCCCAGCATTTTCCACATGTGACCAACACTGGCCACATTATATGGTTCATAGCCACGCCCACCGGGTCACATGACTCTGACCTCATCACAGTTCCTTCAAGCATTTACACACTCTTTACAACAGTGTTCTTTAAACACACACCCTGGGTGGGTTTGTAGGTAACTGGCCCGCCCATCTCCCTAGTTACCTGGAGACTTCTCCCTGTCACATTAAAGCAGCACCTCAGCAGTATCACTGCTGATCAACACATAAGTCTGTATCTCAAATCCACCCACTTTTAGATACATAATGGCCATTCAGTATTCTGCCATTCATCCTTTCTCCTGGGACATCCACACAGTGCCCCCTAGCGGACACAGTGGTTACTACACCACACAATGAATATCATTACATTTGCTAAAAAATGAGCGAATTACAAGGAAAATTGGCAAGAGTCAACGGGCCTCTTTCTGACGAGATGTCATTGATGGAGCTCTTGGAAGATCCTGACCCCTACTTCTTGTTGTGATGTCCCCAATTGACCATTGTAATGTGAGTGGAATTGACATGTGATTGACTGTTCTGAAAAAAAACAGCTGATGCGAGAATAGGATGGAGACATGAGCAGAGTGGGTGTCTAAAATTTTGAAAAAAATTTGAATTTTGAAGATTATTTTTTTTACCAGGTTGTACTGAATCAGGTCAAGGCTATACAAAGTGTATTTTTCTAGATTTCAATGTTTGCTATATGTTTGTTATGTTTTATTATATATAGGATGACAATAAATCTAAATATAAGTTGCCATTTAGATGTGGATTTAGAGTTTAGGCATACATTTTCTTTTGCCATGTTTTAAGTTTGGCATTTTGTGCTGATTTAACCCAGACATTTCAATGCTTAAAACAAACATTAAACTACATCTTTCTCAAGTTTTCCTGACTGAAACAGTACAGGAACAATTTAGTTTGGTGTCTACCCTCCAAATCAAGCTCTCCTGCTCTCACAGGTTTTAGCTAAACGGATAAAACACAAAAAAGGCTGAAAACTCTCAGAGTTTAAACAAACGGATGCGATGCCTGATGTAGTTGTATGATTGTGGCGTTATCACAGTGCTGAAAAAGCACATATATTCAATGTATTGTGATGCGCGCAAGTGGGTTACTTATAAGGCCGATTGGAGGGTTGAATCCATTTTTATTATTATAATATATACTTAATTTTTACAAACACAACAGTAGAAGGGCACTTTTCTTAAAAAAAAGCAAACAAATCTTTGAAATAAATGATGGTGTCCATAATAAACACCGAAACACGTCATGATCCTGTGTGTTTGGCTGTTGTCCCCGTGAGGTTAATGAAGAGCAACCATGTATTTCTTCTCACTTCTCCGCTAACATCGAGGACCTTACACCCTCGTTCCTTGTATTAGTAGGGGACCCAGTAGTCAGCCCATCAGTCAAATTTTTATGGTTTGTCCAGTCAATAAGCCTTAAAAATCTGTGATTGGAAAAGTCCTGTAAGTAAAATTGTGAGAAACTTTCTCCTTTCACTTTATGTGATGTGAATTTCTTACGTTGTCACTTTATATACTGTCAGAGTGTTAGAATCTCATACACTAATTCATTTGTCCTTCACATCTTCTTTCTCTTGTGTAAGATTTTCTGTCGCTCTCCTCTGATATTTTCACACTAAGACACAAAGCTGTCCTGTATTTTGCCCCTGTCATTTTTCCCAGCAGCTTGCTGTTTCCTTCCATCACACCCTTGCTCCCCTGATCCCCTCCTATATTGTCCTTTCTCTCTCCTCTCCTCCAGCTGTGTCAGCGGGGCCTCTACCTCACTCATCCACATACTCTTTAATCAAAGATTATTAGCGCCCCAATACATAGCTTTGATCTGGCATGATATTTACAGTGCATCCTCTTCTCCGACTTCTTTATTTTCATCCAGTTCCACCAGTATAAGGCAAATGATATAGTATATAGACTCGAGCAAACCCATGTACAGTGGTTTCCATCTAGCCCCATTAGCTGGCTACAATGTAACATAAATAAATTCTATTTACAAATAAAACTATAATATTTTATTAGCTACAATTTGAAAGGAAACCACAATGAAATTCTTCATACATCTTACAATGGTTCAGAGCCGTTCTTGTGATAAAGAACTCCAAATTATCTACATAATGTGTTATAACTGAAAAAGAGAGCAGTATGACCTCGAAATGTGTAATAGAAAACAAAGAAAAGTGAATCCAAACCAACTGAATTATTCACAATGAATAGGAAAATGCCATCAAAGGAACACCGAATATTTGATTCTACTGTTCAGACTTTATTGAACACGATCCAAAGCATCGTCGGGCCTAGCTCACCGTCTTGCATCTCCACACAGAATCAGCTCCTCATGCTCTGCCTCCAACAGCCGATAGCCACCCTCACATGTGCAACTATTTCCGGCCAGGCCCAGCATACACTGCTCTTTCTGGATTGAAAGCTATGTGTTTTCCATTTTTAAATCATAATGAAAACCCAAAACATCCAAATGACCCTGATCCAAAGTTCACATACCCCATTTCTTAATACCGTGTATTCCCCCTCTAACATCAATATATGTAACAATAGAGCGGGCTATGTAATAAAAGAGGGCTGTTCTATGTATAATAAGTAAGTACACTGTATGCTAAGGGTTAAACATAATAAGTGATAATAACATCTTACTCCACCTCCCCCTGTTCCTAAATCCATTATAAATCCTTCTTTCTCCCTTCCCAATCCTCAACAACCCTCATTGTCCTCCTTTCCCGCATCCCATTATTATCCTCTCCCCTACCCCCATCATTGCCTTCTCCCCAGCACACCCATCATTGCCAATTCCACCACCTCCATCATTTTCTCCTCCCCTATCACCCCCATCATTGCCCTTTCCACCATCATTGTCCTTTCCACTACCGCTATCATTGAATTTTCCCCACCACCCCATCATTGTCCATTCCACCACCTCCATCATTTCCTCCTCCCCCAGCACCCCCATTGTTGCCCTTTCCACCACCACCATCATTGCCTTTTCCCCACCACCCCATCATTGCCGATTCCACCACCTCCATCATTGCTTTCTCCCCCACCATCACCATCATTGCCTTTTTCACCACCTCCATCATTGCTTTCTCCCCCACCACCTCCATCATTGCCCTCTCCCCCACCATCTCCATTATTGCCTTCTTCCCCACCACCTCCATCATTGCCTCCTTCACTACCCCTCCCATCATTGTCTTTTCCACTGCCACATCATTTTTTTCTTCCCCACCACCCCATCATTTCCCATTCCACCACCTCTATCATTTCCTCCTCCCCCACCATCCCCATCATTGCCCATTCCACCACCTCCATCATTTCCTTCTCCCCACCACCCCATTATTGCCCTTTTGACCACCTCCATCATTGCCTTCTCCCCCACCACCATCATTGCCCATTCCACCACCTCTATCATTTCCTCCTCCCCCACCCCCAATTATTACCCTTTCCACCACCCCATCATTGCTTTCTCCCCACCACCCCATCATTGCCCTCTCCATCACCCCATCATTGCCTTCACCCCATCACCCCCATCATTGCCCTCTCCTCCACCTACACACACACAGACACACATAGCACCATTCACCTCTCTGCACATTCATCCGCAGTGCTACGCATGCACTCAAGCACACACACACCAACACGCATCTCTATACACACGTACGTACGTACACACACACAGCAGACAGCACCCCTCACCACTCCGCATGCTCTCCCGCAGCCACAGCATCACCATCTCCAGCAGCTTCCTCTCACGGACACAGCGGCTGCAGCTATGAATGATGATGTCATCCAGCCACAACATTTACTACTGTGTGAGACAGGAACCGCGGACAGGAAGCTGGACGGATTGCTGTAGCTCCGCTGACATTTTCTCTTGTAGGCAGCAGAGCTGCAGTGATCTCTCCCTGCCCACCGCACATGTGGGCAATCTGGCCAGGGGGCCCCAAGATAAACAGACCAGATTTCCCTCATTATTAGCCACCCTGCAGGGGCCCCCTGGAGCCTCTGGGCCCCGGTGCAGATGCATAGGCTGCACATGTGGTATGTCCGTCCCTGGCACAGCCATTGTGGTCCGACTCTGGCAGGCCCCCTCACCCCGCGGAGCCCCATAGCAGTGACGTGGCCTGATGCCATTGGCAGTATGCCACTGTAGACAAACATTTAAGTTATAACCTTCTAGTTACACAAAGAAAGAAACTCCTAGGAGGGTAAGGTTGCAAAACACTTTATTACCATTGATTTCAATCTTCTTTTATTTTCAAAGGGAATCTTTCAAGTCCATTATTGCTTTGAACCTGCAGATATAAGGTTAATCTGCAGCCTTATTATGTTTTGAAAGTGCCTGGCCACAGGGAGAAAATGTAAGTTACTTCTCCTTGGAGCTGCTGGCTTTCAGTCATGCATGTGTGCACGGTTGCAGTATTAGCTCACTATTATATGAGTTGTGTCTATAAGAACGCCCCAGGAGATTAACTGACAGGTAGCTTAGCAATGCATAACATCCAAAAAGGTTAAAGAAGCATATGGCCATAAAATCACATAGCTTTATTTAAGTCAATACAAAAAAGACATAGACAAATCTAAAATGAGATACATATCCAATATGATACTGCAAAGTGCATATGTCATTAAGCAACGAATTACAAGCAGTTGTAAGCTACATGCTGCAATAAGATAGAAAAGTATGAAAAAAATTGAAACAACACCATCATAAGATCAATTATTAACACAATAAGTGCTATAGTATAGTACAGATATTGCTCCTATTTTATCGAACAGATAATTCCTACAGAGTGGCAGTGATTGAACATACAAAAATATATGACAGCATTCCTATTAGACAGGTAGTGCCTCCAGCTAGGCAATAGAAAGGCAAATATGTTTACCTCAAATAGAGTAAAAATAGAATCATAGAATCATAGAGTTGGAAGGGACCTCCTGGGCCATCTGGTCCAACCCCCTGCTCCAAGCAGGATTCGCTAAATCATCCCAGTCAGATGTCTGTCCAGCCTCTGTTTGAAGACTTCCATTGAATGAGAACTCACCACTTCTCGTGGCAGCCTGTTCCACTCATTGATCACTCTAACTGTCAAAAAGTTTTTTCTAATATCTAATCTGTGTCTCCTCCCATTCAATTTCATCCCATTGCTTCTAGTCTTTCCTTGAGCAAATGAGAATAAAGATGATCCTTCTACAATGTGACAGCCCTTTAGATATTTGTAGACAGCTATTAAGTCTCCTCTCAGTTTTCTCTTTTGCAAACTAAACATTCCCAAATCCTGCAACCTTTCCTCATAAGACAGGGTTTGCAGACCGGTCACCATTCTGGTCACTCTTTTCTGAACTTGCCCCAGTTTGTTGATGTCTTTTTTAAAATGTGGTGCCCAAAACTGGACACAATATTCCAGATGAGGTCTGACCAAAGAGGAGTAGAGGGAAATAATGACTTCACGTGATCTAGACTGTATGCTTTTGTTAATACATCCTAGAATTGCATTTGCCTTTTTTGTTGCTGCATCACATTGTTGACTCATATTCAGTCTGTGATCTATTAGTATACCCAAGTCTTTTTCACACGTGCTGTTGCTTAGCCCTATTCCTCCCATTCTATATATGCTTTTTTCATTTTTATTGCCCAGATGTAGTACTTTGCATTTTTCCCTGTTAAAAACCATTCTGTTAGTTGCTGCCCACTGCTCCAGTTTATTTATATCCTTTTGAATCCTCTCTCTCTTCTCTAGTATTAGCTATCCCTCCTAGCTTTGTGTCATCAGCAAATTTTATCAGTTTACCCTCAATTCCTTCATCTAAATCGTTGATAAAGATGTTGAACAATACAGGGCCAGGACAGAGCCCTGTGGTACCCCACTTGAGACATTCTTCCAACTGGATGTGCAGCCATTTATGACCACTCTTTGGGTCCGATCACTAAGCCAGTTATGAATCCACCTAACAGTTGCCTTGTCCATTCCATACTTAGTCATTTTTTCAATAAGGATTGTATGAGATACTTTGTCAAATGCTTTGCTGAAGTCAAGATATAATATATCCACAGCATTTCCTTGATCCACCCAATCAGTGATTCCATCATAGAAGGAAATTAAGTTAGTCTGACATGACTTATTAGTTACAAACCCATGCTGATTCTGTTTAATCACTTCATTCTTATCCAGGTACTGACATACATGTTGTTTAATAATTTGTTCAAAGATCTTTCCTGGTATAGATGTCAGACTCACCGGCCTATAGTTGCCTGGGTCCACCTTCTTCCCCTTTTTGAAGATAGGAACAACATTTGCTCTTCTCCAGTCTTCTGGGACTTCTCCTGTTCTCCAAGAATTTTCAAAGATTATGGAGAGGGGTTCAAAAATTTCTTCTGCTATCTCCTTCAGTACTCTGGGGTGTAATTCATCTGGACCTGGAGACTTGAATTCATTTAGGTTAGCTAAGTGTTTCCTCACTATCTTTCTGTTTATAGATATCCTGGATTCTTCTATTCCCTTAATAGGACAGTGAAGAACAGTTGATGTTACATTTCCTTTCTGAGAGAAAACAGATGCAAAATAGGAATTTAAAAGTTCGGCCTTCTCAACATCCTGTCTTACCATTTCATCATTTTCATCCTGTAAAAATCCTATAGCATCTTTGACTTTTCTTTTACTTTTGACATATCCCCAAAATCCTTTATTATTGCTTTTGACATCTCTTGCAAGCCTCAATTTATTGTCAGCTTTAGATAATCTGATTTGTGCCCTGCAGGTTCTGCAGACAGCATTATATTCTTCTTTAGATATGCCTCCTTCTTTCCATTTTATAAACATTTTTTTCTTCCTTTTTAGCATGTGCTTAAGTTCTGTGTTCATCCATCCTGGTTTCCTTAAATGCTTCCTATTCTTCCCTCTTTTCGGAATTGTTAACAATTGTGCTTTGGGAATTTCATTTTTCAAGATTTTCCATCCTTCCTGGACATTTTTGTCTTTAAGGATATCCAGCCATTGGATCCCTCTAATTCTCTTTCTGAATCCCTTAAAATCTGCCTTTCTGAAATCTAACCTTGACGTCTGAGTCTTCACAGGTCTTCCTCCTCTACTTATCCAAAATTCTAAAATAGCATGGTCACTACCTCCTAGGGTCCCAGTTACTTTTACCTCCTCAACCATTTCCTCCCTGTTTTTAAGGATTAGATACAAGGTAGCAGGTTCCCCTTGTTTTCTCCCCTATCTTTTGGAAGATAAAGTTGTCAGCAAGAGAGGATAAGAATTTCCTTGACCTGTTAGTTTTGCCTGAGAGAGATTCCCAACAAATGTCTGGATAGTTGAAATCTCCCATTACAACTATGTCATATTTTTTGGAGATCTTGGCAATTTGATGCATAAAGAGTTCATCCATATCTTCAGCTTGCACAGGCGGCCTGTAGTAAATGCCTACATTGGTGTCCTTTCCATTGTTCTGCCCTTGTATTCTTACCCAAACAGTTTCCACAGAACTCCCAGTCTCTGAAGCTTCAATCTCTGTGCAGATATACGCATTTTTAACATACAATGCAACACCTCCTCCTCGTTTATCAAGTCTGTTTCTAGCAAATAAGTTGTATCCTTCTAGTCTAGTATTCCAATCATGTGTATTGTCCCACCAAGTCTCAGTGATTCCAGTGACATCATATTTCTTTTTCTGTGTTAGTAGCTCCAGTTCTCCTTGTTTGTTGCCCATGCTTTGTGCATTAGTATAGAAACATTTTAGTTTGTGATTGGTTTCTCTTTCTCCAATATTTTTATTAATTAGATTCTTTTGTCTTTGTTCTTCCTTTCCACTTCTAATAGCAGAGTTCTCAATAGCATTTGTCAGGTGTATGGCTTTTTCTGGTCTTTTGCTTCCCTTCCCATGTTGTTCTAGTTTAAAGCTCTCTTTACAAGTGTAGCAAGGCAACTTCCAAATACATGTTTTCCAGTCTTCGAAAGGTGCACCCCATCTCTAGCAAGTAGTTCATCATATAGGTAATTCACTCCGTGATCCAGAAATCCAAATGGTTGCTGACGGCACCATCGACATAGCCAGTTGTTCACCTGCAGAATCTTATTCCACCTCCTTGTTCCATGGCCATCCACTGGGAGGATGGAAGAGAAGACCACCTGCGCTCCCAGTTCTTTCACTTTCTTGCCTAAGTTTTCAAAGTCTCTGCAGATGGTTTCCAGGTCATTTCTTGTGGTGTCATTTGTCCCCACATGTAGTAGCAGGAATGGGTAGTCATCTGTAGGTCTGAAGAGTCCTGATATCCTGTCAGACACATCTTTAATTTTTGCACCTGGAAGACAGTACATTTCTCTTGAATTTATATCCGGTCTGCAGATAGCGGCCTCTGTTCCTCTCAACAGGGAATCCCCCATGACCACCACTCTCCGTTTCTTCTTCACAACATTTTTCTTTCTCCAGCCAGGAGGACTCTGAAGGAGTACAAGGTTGCTGTTTGTGGGCAAAGTCTTATCCTGATGTATTTCTTCATCGTTTTCCTACGTGAGAGCCTGGTACTGGTTCCTGAGAAGTATGGGTGCTGACTGCCTCCTGATCCTCCTGCTTCTCTGGGTCACATGTTTCCATTCCTCTGTTTCTTCAGGTGCACTTCGAATTTCTTCTCTTTCTGTAACATGAAGAGATAATTCTGCTCTGTCTAAGAACTCTTCACCTTCCATAATGATCTTCAACGTAGCTACCCTCTCTTCGAGATTTTGCAACTTTTCCTCCAACAGGGACACAAGCTTGCATTTGTGGCATGTGAAGTTTGGCTTTTCCACTGGTAAGTTTGTGAACATGTAGCAAAAAATGCAGCTCACCAAATGGCTCCTGGCCTCTTCCATATTGAGATTTCTTAAAAACGATGAAAGATGAGCCAAAAGTTTTCCGATTTCCTCTTTCCAGCTGCAACAGCCAAAGCCCAGTGATCGTTGAGCTCGCGGAGACACTTCACTTATCCCAGAATGCACTGTGAATATGCAAATGATCTCCTCAGGACTCTTCCCCTGGTTTATACATATGTAAAGGTACAATGGTATATGTAAAGGTACAATGCCTCTAGAGGATTAATAGGACCTACTTAATGTAGACAGTGTCAGCCCTAGGCTGAAAAATCATGCTAATGACAAATATATAGCAGTGCTCTTGTTTTATCAGAAGATAGTATCTGCCATGTTGCAATAATTAAGCATGAAGATATATTGCAGCACTCTTCTCATATAAAAATAATGCCTGTAGTATAGCAGTAATAACACATATACATCAGGGAGTGGTAGACCTGCTCAATATAGGCATAAGTGCCTGTATATATAGTCCACAGGACCCAAAATATGCCGCTACCATTCCTGATGCAAATGTGAACACCTCCATTGTGGAAATGTACAAAAAAACATATACGACCTTGCAGTATCCCGTTCCCCGACGTGCGTTTCACGTTAGCTTCGTCTCAGGGGATAAGTCTTTTTAGTATTGACTTAAATATACAGTAGCTATGTGATTTTATGGCCATATGCTTCCTTAACCTTTTTGGATGTTATGCTTATCGGGAAGTGCCACTTTTCTTGGCCAATTAATGTGGATTTATTCTTAGCTTAGCAATGCAGTAGAACAAAGCCAGGGCATGCTTACAGCACCACTTTAAGTGTTGTGAGTGGTGACTTTAATTTCTCTGGTCCTGTGTACATGTCTGATAGCCGGCAGCTCCCAGGAGAAATAAATATCATTTTCTCCCAGGTGCTGCACTTTTCAGTACAGCAGACGGGCACCTTCATAATACAATTAACTTCCAAATTAAACCCATATCTGCAGGTTAATAGCGTTATTGGACATGACCGGGTTGTCTTTAAAACCTACTCCTTTGAAGGAAATTTAATTTATCATGAAAATAGTGCTCTGATCAATTAAAGAAATGAATATGCACAGAAAAATCAAAGTCTTATTTAAGAGTAGATATTCACTTTAAGCAAGCATCATATTTTTTGTATTTACAGAGTAGATTTCCAGAGAATTAAAGGGAATCTGTCACCTCCAGAAACACTATTTACCTACAGATAAAGGGTTAATCTGCAAGTAAATATATTTTAAACCACATGTAGTTGGCTTATTGGATCATCAGCTACAGGGAGAAAATAAAATTTTATCCTCCCTGTAGCCGCTCTTATGTCTGTGTACACATAGGCTGCACACACACTCTGCAGAGAAGTCTGTCAATCAAAGTGCAGGACAAGTGATTACAGCTACTCTTACAGTACAGTAAGCAGTGACTCGAACAGCTCCCCTGCAGATCCGCAATGACTGGAAGTGACAGGTTTCCTTTAAATAAATGTGTATTGCTTTAATATTGAGAAAAAAACTGCATAAAATGTGTGAGCTTCGCTTCTGAGAGAATCCATTCACAGTTTATGCCACATCACTCCCTAACCTTCATATTGATGAATCTTTTGCTGCAGACAGAGCCAAAATGGCCTGTGGTGCATTGCTGTACAATGTATTGCCATAGTGCTCACAAAAGCTCCTCGGACTTGAACGCAACCAACAGCAAGTCACTTCCTTTACAGACAATTCAGCCTGATTTTTTTTAACCCTCTTTTTGTTCCATCTACTCTTATGACCCTCTTCACCTCACCGGTTTCAATCCTCTTCATTTGCCTTCAAATTTATATCCAAAGACCAACAGCTGACATACAGCTCGGTGGAGCGATCCTGCTCTGACAAGACGTGGAGGAAGCCGGTATGGTGCCGTGAGCTTCTTGCTGGCAGGGGAGCTGCTATGATCTGTTTCAGTGCTCATTTCAGTCCAGAAATGTAAGCAGGTGCAAAAAGATGTTGACAGTTCCTTCACCACAAGACATGTATTAAATAACTTAATCTGGTTTTCCCTCTGCACACAAGTCTAATGGTGATGTAATGTAATGATTAGCATTGAATAAACTGAAAATAATGGATATTAAATTAATCTAGTTGTGGAATACAGCTTGGGAATTTGGCATATTCTAATAATATAGAGAATATGACTTTAATTAAACTTAATTGTATACACCGATATGTTTGCATATGTGTGTGTATATGTATGTATATATATACAGTGGGGAAAAAAAGTATTTAGTCAGTCAGCAATAGTGCAAGTTCCACCACTTAAAAAGATGAGAGGCGTCTGTACTTTACATCATAGGTAGACCTCAACTATGGGAGACAAACTGAGAAAAAAAAATCCAGAAAATCACATTGTCTGTTTTTTTTTCATTTTATTTGCATATTATGGTGGAAAATAAGTATTTGGTCAGAAACAAAATTTCATCTCAATACTTTGTGATATATCCTTTGTTGGCAATGACAGAGGTCAAACGTTTTCTGTAAGTCTTCACAAGGTTGCCACACACTGTTGTTGGTATGTTGGCCCATTCCTCCATGCAGATCTCCTCTAGAGCAGTGATGTTTTTGGCTTTTCGCTTGGCAACACGGACTTTCAACTCCCTCCAAAGGTTTTCTATAGGGTTGAGATCTGGAGACTGGCTAGGCCACTCCAGGACCTTGAAATGCTTCTTACGAAGCCACTCCTTCGTTGCCCTGGCGGTGTGCTTTGGATCATTGTCATGTTGAAATACCCAGCCACGTTTCATCTTCAATGCCCTTGCTGATGGAAGGAGGTTTGCACTCAAAATCTCACAATACATGGCCCCATTCATTCTTTCATGTACCCAGATCAGTCGTCCTGGCCCCTTTGCAGAGAAACAGCCCCAAAGCATAATGTTTCCACCACCATGCTTTACAGTAGGTATGGTGTTTGATGGATGCAACTCAGTATTCTTTTTCCTCCAAACACGACAAGTTGTGTTTCTACCAAACAGTTCCAGTTTGGTTTCATCAGACCATAGGACATTCTCCCAAAACTCCTCTGGATCATCCAAATGCTCTCTAGCAAACTTCAGACGGGCCCGGACATGTACAGGCTTAAGCAGTGGGACACGTCTGGCACTGCAGGATCTGAGTCCATGGTGGCGTAGTGTGTTACTTATGGTAGGCCTTGTTACATTGGTCCCAGCTCTCTGCAGTTCATTCACTAGGTCCCCCCGCGTGGTTCTGGGATTTTTGCTCACCGTTCTTGTGATCATTCTGACCCCACGGGGTGGGATTTTGCGTGGAGCACCAGATCGAGGGAAATTATCAGTGGTCTTGTATGTCTTCCATTTTCTAATTATTGCTCCCACAGTTGATTTCTTCACTCCAAGCTGGTTGGCTATTGCAGATTCAGTCTTCCCAGCCTGGTGCAGGGCTACAATTTTGTTTCTGGTGTCCTTTGACAGCTCTTTGGTCTTCACCATAGTGAAGTTTGGAGTCAGACTGTTTGAGGGTGTGCACAGGTGTCTTTTTATACTGATAACAAGTTTAAACAGGTGCCATTACCACAGGTAATGAGTGGAGGAAAGAGGAGACTCTTAAAGAAGAAGTTACAGGTCTGTGAGAGCCAGAAATCTTGATTGCTTGTTTCTGACCAAATACTTATTTTCCACCATAATATGCAAATAAAATGAAAAAAAAAACAGACAATGTGATTTTCTGGATTTTTTTTTCTCAGTTTGTCTCCCATAGTTGAGGTCTACCTATGATGTAAATTACAGACGCCTCTCATCTTTTTAAGTGGTGGAACTTGCACTATTGCTGACTGACTAAATACTTTTTTGCCCCACTGTATATATATATATATATATATATATATATATATAATGTGTACGGTACAAACCAAAAGTTTGGACACACCTTCTCATTCAAAGAGTTTTCTTTATTTTCATGACTGTGAAAATTGTAAATCAGTCTGAAGGCATCAAAACTATGAATTAACACATGTGGAATTTTATAATTAACAAAAAAAGTGTGAAACAACTGAAAATATTTTTTATATTCTAGGATCTTCAAAGTAGCCACCTTTTGCTTTGATTACTGCTTTGCACACTCTTGGAATTCTCTTGATGAGCTTCAAGAAGTAGTCACCGGAAATGGTTTTCACTTCACAGGGGTGCCCTGTCAGGTTTAATAAGTGGAATTTGTTGCTTTATAAATGGGGTTGGGACCATCAGTTGTGTTGTGCAGAAGTTTGGTGGATACACAGCTGATAGTCCTACTGAATAGACTGTTAGAATTTGTATTATGTCAAGAAAAAAGCAGCTAAGTAAAGAAAAATGAGTGGCCATCATTACTTTAAGAAATAAAGGTCAGTCAGTCCGAAAAATTGGGAAAATTTTGAAAGTGTCCCCAAGTGCAGTGGCAAAGACCATCAAGCGCTACAAAGAAACTGTCTCACATGAGGACCGGCCCAGGAAAGGAAGACCAAGAGTCACCTCTGCTGTGGAGGATAAGTTCATCTGAGTCACCAGCCTCAGAAATAGCAGGTTAACAGCAGCTCAGATTAGCGACCAGGTCAATGCCAAACAGAGTTCTAGCAGCAGACACATCTCTACAACAACTGTAAAGAGGAGACTTTGTGCAGCAGGCCTTCATGGTAAAATAGCTGCTAGGAAACCTTTGCTAAGGACAGGCAACACGCAGAAGAGACTTGTTTGAGCTAAAGAGCACAAGGAATGGACATTAGACCAGTGGAAATCTGTGCTTTGGTCTGATGAGTCCAAATTTGAGATCTTTGGTTCCAACCACCGTGTCTTTGTGCGACGCAGAAAAGGTGAACGGATGGACTCTACATGCCTGGTTCCCACCGTGAAGCATGGAGGAGGTGTGATGGTGTGGGAATGCTTTGCTGGTGACACTGCTGGGGATTTATTCAAAATTGAAGGCATACTGAATCTGCATGGCTACCACAGCATCTTGCAGCGGCATGCTATTCCATCCGGTTTGCGTTTAGTTGGACCATCATTTATTTTTCAACAGGACACTGACTCCAAACACACTTCCAGGCTGTGTAAGGGCTATTTGACCAAGAAGGAGAGTGATGGGGTGCTACGCCAGATGACCTGGCCTCCACAATGACCAGACCTGAACCCAATCGAGATGGTTTGGGGTGAGCTGAGTGAAGGCAAAAGGGCCAACAAGTGCTAAGCATCTCTGGAAACTCCTTCAAGACTGTTGGAAGACCATTTCTGGTGACTACCTCTTGAAGCTCATCAAGAGAATGCCAAGAGTGTGCAAAGCAGTGGCTACTTTGAAGAACCTAGAATATAAGACATATTTTCAGCTTCACGCTTTTTTGTAAATTATATAATTCCACATGTGTTAATTCATAGTTTTGATGCCTTCAGAGTTAATCAACAATTTTCATAGTCATGAAAATAAAGAAAACTCTTTGAATGGGGTGTGTCCAAACTTTTGGTCTGTACTATATATATAAACATACTTATACTATATATTTATATATATATACATTATGTAAATATATATATATACATATACTGTATATGTATATATATAAATATAATGTATAATGTATATTATATATACTGTATGTTTATACACACACAAGCTCTTTAGCTCATTTAAGCTATTTACTGTATGCAACATTTTCCAAAGCTTAATCAAACCTTACACCAGGTGACATAAGCCTCTTTTTTAAAGATTTCTAAACGAGAAATGGGAATTTATTGTGTGCTAAATTTATTAAGAAGAGCAGTATTCTTAAAAAAATTGAACTTTTTTGGTCTTTCTGTGAAAACAAAATTTAATCTGCACCAGTCATGATCAGAGAGGAAAGAGTAGACTCACGAAGGTGGCCGGTGGCAAGAGGTAATAAGGTCTTGAATATGTTGTTTGAAGGACAGGACAGAGTCAAGTGTTATCCCCAAGGGACCAGACTACAATACAATGAATTCCGTTTTTTCCATATTTGGTTCAGTAAAGCAGGAGACAGAGACAGTAGATATAGCTTTTAGAAACTCTGGGATTCTGGACAACAAAAGGATGACATTTGGCTGTATATGTAAATTTGAATGTAATCTCCATGAAAGTGGTACTGAAAGCTGTGGGATTATATGTACTTTCTCTGGCTGTGGCAATAGATAAAAAGATTTGAGTTCCCAGAACAGAATCTTGGGTAGCACTAACAGAGCGATGGTGAAAGGAGGAGGTAGTGTGAGAATGAGAGACAGATACTGTATGTTTAGTGCGATATGAAGTGATCCAGAAGAGTGATAATTCTGTGATGCCAAGAGATCAGAGTTGGAAAGAGGAGGGTCTGTGTTAAAGGTAGAGGACTAGTCAATGAGAAGCACAGTGCAAAGAACTTAAAGGTAACTTGTCATCTTGGAGAATTCAATTTACCTTTAGATATAGGGTAAATCTACAGGTACATAAGTTTATAATGTTTCCCGACTGCCTTGCTGAAAGCGCAACTACCAGGAGAAAATGAATTTATTTCCTCCTGCTGCTGGCTTTCAATTAAAGAGGGTTGCACAGTCACCACTCACAGCATCACTCACAAAACTGTTAGTGTGGCACCCCAGGAGTCAGGTTGCCACAGTCGCATTGCCTCCCTCCCAGGGGCAGGGATGATTACATGCCTGGAAGCAGTGAGGAGTTCCCTGATCAGGTAACTGAACACTTTTCCTACTCCAGACCATACGGGGGAGCTCTGAACCCTGTTTTATGGGAGCTTCCAGCAAGTTCTGGGCTGGGGGAGGAGTTAGTTGAATCTGGGAGTGAAAAGGAGCAGGAAGCATGAAGGAGCTGCTCCCCAGACTAAAGTAGAGAGAGGAAAGGAGAAAAAGCTAAGAAAAACCTGGGGAAGTGGAGCTGTAAAGAAGCTCACCCCAGGTCAGTGCATTGGACACTGGTCACCAGAGTCCATGGCCGTCTGGGAACGACAGTCTCAGTAGCAAATCTGGAGAGCAGGAGACTGCAGGCCTCCTGGCCTCAACAAAATCCCAGAGGCACAGAAGCATACGAGAGCCTGGAGCTGCCACAGAGGAAGAGGCTCTAGCTGCCTGCCATAAGGGCAAGTACTAAGGACTGTAGAGAACAGAGGATCGAGTATAGCTTCAAGCTGCAGGGACCTTAGACACTAGCACAGAAAGGAGGCCTCCAACAATACTTGGTACAAGGGACTCTGTTCTGCTTTCAGGCTGTTGGATTTCCATTTCCATCTGTACCAGTGCTTCGGTCTGCAACTCAAGCCTTCAGTAAAAGGTAAAAGGAACAGTAACTCTTGTGTCTGTAGTTATTGATCACACACGCAGCCCTGCACTACAGTTATACACCATCCTGCACTTACACTGCCCTGGGGTTAAGCTCTGCCTGTGGAGAGCTGAACCAATTCTGCTGCACCCCCACCAGCCCCAATGGTCTGTACAAGCAGCGTCGGCTAACACCTTTATTGCCGAGTACCACAGGAGGCATCACAAACTTATCTACACATAGAATTTATTCCTCATTAGTTCTTATTTTACATGGACACTCAGGGCCATGGACCGGGTCCCTGCTGCCTTGACACATCCCGTTAAGATACCGGCTCGGTACTGAGTAACCCACGGCCTTAGGGGTGTTTCATGGGGGCTGTAAGCGCACACAGGTACCATCACTGACAAGTGACTCTGCAGCAGTCTGTATCACGCAAGCTGTCAAATAAAGTATGTGGATAGTGAGACATGACTGTAATCACTCTGTACATGCCCCTATGACTGAAAGCTGGTGACTCCTGGGAGGAAATAAGTTCATTTTCTTCTAGAAGCTGCTCTTTCAATATGGTAGTCAGGAAACATTTTGATGCTATTTTCCTACAGAAAAACCTTTGCAGGTAAATAGCAGTTTTCCAAAAAAGTACTTATTGAAAGATGATTTTGTAAAGATGGAGGTGTTGCTTACATGTTTAAAGGAAAACAGGAAGATGTATTTGGTTAATGTTAAAGGGCTATTCCCAAGTTCTTTAAGTGTTAAAATTGCAAAGTGCATATAAATACAGGCAATTTTCAAATTATAATGTTTCTAAAAACACTCTTTGTTCTCAAGAATGGAAGGATTTTTATATTACTTATACTTTGGTACTACTCATCACCTTGTTGGCTGTTACTGATCTCTTAGGCTGAGAGTGCAGCACTAACAAGCTCTTTCCAGTTATTCTAGTAAATGAAGCTCAGAGGCTAGCTCATAGGTCATAGGAAGGTGAATAAAATGATACCATGATATCTGTGATTCAATGTCTTATTCCAGAGAAAAACATTTTTTTCTTACATTTACATGAGCTGTTCAGGACTATGGGCAGGACATAGATCTCCCTGATAATCTGCCTCTAGAGCTTATTTTTAATATAACGGGATGTTACAAATGTGAGACATGTAACTTACATAGAATAGTATGACTGAACTTTATCGTCTTACAAACACACTTGCTGAGCTCTCATAGCTCTGCTGTATTGTACTGTCTGCCTGTGAGATGGAAGCTGAAGATAAAAGGAACGTGCACATTTGTCAGATACAATCACACACAGCTGAACAATGAGATCAGGAGAGCAGAGTGGTAATATGAAGAATTGAAAAAAATTTTTTCAAAAGAATTCTAAAACATACATTATAAGAGGACTTGTCACTAGGTAAATCATGTCAAGAATTTGCTTTAATTTTATGCCTCTTAATTTCCTAAGTGTTACATATTTTTTAAAATCCACCATGCGGTTCCACCAACTTGGCACTTTTCATTTAGTGTTCATCTTTATTAAAATGCTTAAGGGAGGGGCAGTGCTCACAGGGTAATAATGCAGACCAGCCTAAATACATGCCACTGAGCTTCATGGAAGCCACATCCCTTTGTAATGACCATAACTATTAGCACTAAATAAAAAGGTCAACTTCTCTTGAAAGGTATGGAGGATTTTAAACAAGAAAAAGAAGAAAACTCACAGAAGCAGTGAGAATTAAATAAGCAAAATAGAGGCACTTGTGACCTGGTGACAGGTTCTCTTTAACCCCTTTCTGACATTGGGCATAATAGTACGCCGATGTCGGACTCCCCCCTTTCCAAACACATGTCAGCTGATATATGCAGCTGACATGTGCCCGCAACAGCCATGAGTGGAATCGCAATTCACCCGTGGCTGTTAACTAGTTAAAGTCAGACAGCGGCATTTAACTCACACTTACAGGAAGCACGTCACTAATCCCGCCCATCGGTGACAAATGATCGCAGGTCACTGATGAGTTGGCATGACAACCAGAGGTCTCCAGCAGACCTCTTTGGTTGTCATTGCCAGATTGCTATGAGCACGGCCCGGCCGGTGGTTGGGGCTCATAGCAAGTAAGCATTTCTGCTACACACAGGTGATCTGATAATCGCCTGTGTGTAGCAGAGGCAATCGAAGTACAGCAGCTTCTTGTCTCCCATGGAAACTATTGAAGCATGCCAAAAGTGAAAAAAAGTTATTCAAAATATTAAAAATAAAAAAATATAAAAGTTCAAATCATCCCCCTTTTGCCTGATTCAAAATAAAACATTAAAAATATCAAACACACATAATTGCCCGATCTATCAATGTTAAAAAATAATTAACCCAATCGCTAAAAGGCATAGCGAGAAAAAAATTCAAAACAACAGAATTAAGTTTTTTGGTTGCCGCTACATTACAATAAAATGCAATAGCGGACAATCAAAAGATCGTGTCTACACCAACATGGTATAGATAAAAACGTCAGCTCGGCTCACAATATATAAGCCCTCTGCCAGCCCCAGATCATGAAAAATAGAGACGCTATTGGACTCTGAAATGCCGCATTTTTTTTCACCACTTAAATAAAAAAGAACCTATACATGTTTGATATCTACAAGCTCATAATGACCCGGAGAATCAAACTGGTAGGCCAGGTTCAGCATTTAGTGAACATGGTAAAAAAAACCCTGTGGCTTTGCACTTTTTTTGCAATTTCACCGCACTTGGAATTTTTTTTCTCTTTTTTCAGTACATGATATGTTAAAACTAATTGTGTTGTTCAAAAGTACAGCTTGTCCCACAAAAAAACAAGCCTCACATGACCATATTGACTGAAAAATAAACTAGTTATGGCTCTGGGAAGAAGGGGAAGAAAAAGCGAAAACGCAAAAACAAAAAAACAAAACTACCTCTGGTCATGAGGGGGTTAATTTTTAAACCTGATTTAAATCGTAAGTAATGCATAAAAGAGAAAAAAGTGGATGGCACCGCTGTTACCGTGAGAAGGTCAACTTGTGCTCGGTTGTCGGTTATAGGCTTGCCTGCAGCCATGGGAGCACGTCCTGGAAAATCACAGCAATATCCAAATCCATGTAGAGAAAAATGGACCACACTCTTCAGGCTGGTGGGGAAATGCTGCTATTTTATTGGCACATACAATACATGTTGGCCGGGGGAGTGATAGCAGGAGTGGTTCAGAGTGAAACGGCCGTTTTCAGCTTTCTGCTCACTCCTGCTATCACTCCCCCGGCCAACATGTATTGTATGTGCCAATAAAATAGCAGCGTTTCCCCACCAGCCTGAAGATTGCGGTCCATTTTTCCCTACATGGATTTAAATCGTAAGTAAGATTCTGATGACTCTTCCACCTTTAAATCCTATTAATTTATTGTCTAACGTAAAGGCATTATAAGTCAAATTTACTGGTGTAAGATAATTGTTTGAGGAACTACAATCCGTATTTTTCAGATTATAAGATGCACCCTAAATTTTGAGCAGAAAAATCTGATTTTTTTTTTTAATAAAATGGTGGTGCTTTTTACAATCCAAGTGTTTTATTGCTTACCAGGAGTGGTGGTTGCAGTGAAGTGAGGTCCCAGGGTCGCTTCTGAAGAAGGCTGGAGTGGGGTGATGCTGCAGGCCGCAGGCTGGGATGAGGGGGTGTTCTTATGTGCGGTGCGCAGCTGCAGGTGTCTGGTGCTGCTGCAGTATCCAGTGCTGCTATAGGTGTCCGTCACTGCTGCAGGTGTCTGGAGCTGCTGCGGGTGTCCAGCGCTCCTGCAGGCATCTCCGGTGTGGCGGGTACCCGGCGGTGCTACGGAGGTGTCCGGCGGTGCTGCCCCGTGCTCCTGTGAGTGTATCCCGTGCTCCCATATAGGAAAACATGGAACTGCCAGGGCTCAGACCTTTTACAAAATGTTGGCAGAGCCCAGCAGCATTAGAGACACCAGGAGCAGCACTGGACACCACTGCCAGACCCACTGCAGCGCCGGACACCCCTGTAGCTCCGCTGGGCACCTGCAGCACCGCCGGACACCCCCTCACCCCAGCCTGCACCAACGGTACAGGTAAAGTATATACACATTCTAATAAGCACCCCTATTTTTCCCCCCAAATTTGAGGGAAAAAAGGGCATCATAATCCAAAGAAAGGGTGTATTAATTGCTGGAAGATGGGCACTGGTTTAGTCACAAACAGCAAAATGGGGTCATTTATTGCTTCAAGAAAAATTCTGAAATTCTAATTACCAACAGTTCATGCAGGTAATGTAATTAATAAAAATTACATTAAAAGTAATAGTTCTCAGGAGCAAATGATCTGATCTATTCCTTTTCAGCCTTAAAATGTGCATTGCTGTGGTTGGGCGCCCGTATATTGGGTCCTGGGCCTACTAGGGTGACCATGTATCCAGTCTGAAAATTACCAGTCACGCATCAGGAACAAGAAATCATAAAGGGCCCTGCTTTTTCTTAGCTGTGGTTGTGATTATGCTCTGTTCGATACTTTAGCTAAACAGTTTTAGCTCTTTGTCAGGTACATCAGCCCTGAGGTTCTCTTCTTTATTGAGTGATGAATAACCTTATTTTATCTTAGCAACAAGCCGGGAACATGGAGAACATGAAACAAATGATGGTTTTAAAGGTCCTCACAATCATTTAATTTGATCAGCTACCATCAAATAGGGGGTTGAGTGATTACTTATTAAATGCTGAGGCCATTTCAGCTTAAACGTGACGGTGACACTGGTGCAGTAAAACACGGCTCTGGAGGAGTCATTATTAAAACACTTTGATATTCTTTGGAAAACCTTGCAGCACACAATGAAATGTTAAGAAGCATTGTAAATCTCTCATAAAGGGGAGCAGTCACAATACTTCATATAATGCACACTCTTACAAATGTGTATTATTTTATGACAGGCACGGCATAAAGTGCTATATTATAACATTGAGAAAATGGGTTTCCCTGGGAATAAAAATGATTTACATTGGTATGAAAAAAATAATAATATAGTAATCCCATGACCATTCTACTGTTGATATCGTTCACACTTAGCCGGTCCTCGTTAATCTCTTTTTCCCGATCCCTGCTCGACACATTACCAAAAAGCTTAGAGGGGTTGTCATAGTCTAAATCCACAAATGATGGAAGCACTGCTCATTTTATGTTCAAATTAGGGCTTGTACAGAAGACCATAATTTTGGTCCGAGTGCGACCCAAGAAAAAAATCAGATCGGAGCACTCAGAGCAATGTTATTCTTTGGAGCTTTGCATATGCCTGATTTTTTCTTCAGACAGAGGAAAAAATTGCAGCACGCTCAAGTAAATGAGTGTATGGGAAACATTAGACTGCCATCTGAGTGCAAAATGATTTTCATGGACTGACAGAACGGAGAAGATAGAAAAATCTGTTCTCTCCATCTTCTCATCATTTGACAAAATCAGATCGTATTCTGATCAGAGTTTGATCAGAGTTTTATTAGTATAATAAGCCCGATTCTCCCGGATGAGAGAAAATACACTGGTGTGACCCTAGCCTAGAGTGAAGGAAAATCTTCAATGTAGTATAGTGACAGTAAAATCAATGAGATTTGAGCAAACAACAGAACTAATCTGCAATGCAGAGCGTGAAATCCTCGCAGATTATCATGGATCGGTTATAAATTCGTCACCGATTAGTTGTCGATTTACCCCACTGAAATTAGTGGTGAAGAAGTCAATGCTTGCAACAAATCACTAGTGTGGCAATTCTGCTGTAGATTTCTTGCAGATCTGAAACATAGTCCACAGGTTCAGACAATCATATAAAAAAGCAGGTTTAATAAAAAAAAAATGGAAAATATTGAACCATTGGTTGCATCATTGGAATTTGGAGATGAAAAGAGGACCAGAGCCCCCTCCCTGCCGATGCTTCCCTAAACCCCCGATACACTGCGATCGTGTTTGTTGGCAGTGTGCCAGGGGTTAACGTGTCGGGGGCAGTCCGTGACCACCCCTGACACATAGTGCCGGGTGTCAGCTGTGATAATTAGCTGACACCCCCCGTGAGCGCAGCTGATCGCGCTAGATGTACTATTCCATCCTTGAGACTTAGGTCCCAGGTCACATGGACGGAATATTACGTCTAATGTAGGAAAGGGGTTAAAAAAACAGAAAACTGATCCAACAATTTAATTGTATGCGGTTATAAATGTCGTATAAGGTTCTATACAAGAATAAAATGGGAAATTTAGTTTTAAAGATGTATTTAATGACCATCATGTCTGTCTACTTGTTTTATAGTTACAATCATAAGACTATATCTAGCACCCTTCTATAATGTAGACTGTTCATTTTCAGGAACCAGCTATATGCCACATCATTTGCTCAACATTCAAGATTTTAACTGAGTTGAATGCAAAAACAATTGCCCTGCTCAGTTCAGCAAGATGATTTTCGATGTGCTAATCAGTAAAGGAGGTTGGAGATAGCCAGAAGAAAAGTCCTATGCCTGATATCTGAAGACAGGAAATCTGAGCAGAAGGCAAGTGTTTCAAGAGTTTACTATACTTATGACATTATTCAAAACAATGATAAGGATATGATAAGGATATGATAAGGATATATTGTATGTCTTCGTTTTAAAATATAACTTTGGTTTATATCTATAAGGATACATTCACATATCCATTTCTGTTTTTACATCCATGAAAAATAGACCATTATTCTTCTGTGTGTAATCCATTTTCCATCCGTGTTGCATATTGCCTGAATTTTGTTTTCTATTGACTCTTATCAATTGATCACTGAAAAACAAGCTGCCTTCCCTTTTCATCCAGTTTTAATGGAGTCCCATATATTTTAATGGATTTGATTGATCCACAAATTTGATCAGAGTGGGACATTCTGGGAAGTACCATGTAACAGAGGTAGCACTAGCTACCCTTTAAGACGATGACCCGTAGCGAGCATTGCAACATGATCAGGTTGGACAACACTGACCGCAAAGGTCCCCTACTTAAAAAAGGTGCTTGAAAAAGGTCTTCGGACCAAAACGTCGCCACAGGAGGCAGAATAAAATGTAATGCCTTTTTTTCACCACTGTCTGAGGTGCTGTCTTTTTTATCTATTGCTATGGAACTTGCTCCAGGATGGACTCCCTGGTGTTGATGTGCGCCTTCACAAATCTGCCTTAACCCCTTCCTGACATCCGACGTACTATCCCGTCCATGGGACCCGGGCCCCTATGCCCATGGACGGGATAGTACGTCTACCGCGATCAGCGGCGCCCACGTGGTGAGCGCCGCTGATCGCGGCCGGGTGTCAGCTGATTATCACAGCTGACACCCGGCACAATGTGTCAGGGGCGGTCACGGACCGTCCCCGACACGTTAACCCCTTGCACACCGCGATCAAACATGATCGCGGTGTACCGGGAGTTAAAGGGAAGCATCGGCAGGGAGGGGGCTCCCTCCGTGCTTCCCTGAGCCCCCTACGGCAGCGCAATGTGCAGCGCTGCTGCTGGGGGCTCCTCTCCTGCAGGCCCCCGAATCCAAGATGGCGACGGGAGCCTTCGGGGGCCTGCAGGAAGCTGGCTTCCTCAGTGCCTGCAAAGCGCAGGCATGAGGAAGCCTTGTGCACTGCCTGTGACAGATCGCTGATCTGTCACAGTGATCTGTGATGTGACAGACCAGCGATCTGTCACAGAACAGTGATGTCCCACCTGGGACTATTTAATAAAGTAAAAAAAAATAAAAAAAGTGTTAAAATAAATTTAAAAAAATCGCCAAATAAATTACAAAAAAAAAAAAAATATTCCCCCAAATAAATCCATTTTTTGAAAATAAAAAAAAACAAACAATAAAAGTACACATATTAGGTATCGCCGCGTCCGTAACGACCCGCCCTATAAAACTGTCCCATTAGTTAACCCCTTTAGTGAACCCCTTAAAAAATAAAAATAAAAAACGAAGCAAAAAATAATGATTTATTATCATACCGACAAACAAAAAGTGTACTAACGCGCGATCAAAAAGACGCATATAAATATCCATGGTACCGCTAAAAACGTCGTCTTGTCCTGCAAAAAATGAGCTGCAACACAGCATCATCAGCGAAAAAAATAAAAAAGTTATAGCTCGCAGAATAAAGCGATGCAAAAATAATTATTTTTTTATAAAAAATAGTTTTGATTGCATAAAACCGACAAAACAAAAAAACAATGTAAATGAGGTATCGCTGTAACCGTACTGACCCGAAGAATAAAACAGCTTTATCAATTTTACCGCACGCGGACCGGTGTAAACGCACCCCCCCAAAAAGAAATTCATGAAACGCTGGTTTTTGTTCATTCTGCATCCCAAAAATCGGAATAAAAAGCGATCAAAAAATGTCACGTGCCCAAAAATGGTACCAATAAAAACGTCAACTCGTCCCGCAAAAAATAAGACCTCACATGACTCGGTGGGTCAAAATACGGAAAAATTATAGCTCTCGATATGTGGTGATGCAAGAACTATTTTTACAATAAAAAGCGTCTTTTAGCGTGCGACAGCCGCCAAACATAAAAACCGCCATAAATAGTAAATCAAACCCCCCGCTATCACCCCCTTAGTTAGGGAAAAATAATAAAATAAAAAAAATGTATTTATTTCCATTTTTCCATTACGGTTAGGGTTAGGGCTAGGGTTAGGGCTAGGGTTAGGGTTAGGGTTAGGGCTAGGGTTAGGGCTAGGGTTAGGGCTAGGGCTAGGGTTAGGGCTGAGATTAGGGTTAGGGGTGTGTTGGGGTTCGGGTTGGAGTTAGAATTGGGGGTTTCCACTGTTTGGGCACATCATGGGCTCTCCAAATGCAACATGGCGTCAGATTTCAATTCCAGCCAATTCTGAGTTGAAAAAGTCAAATGGTGCTCCTTCCCTTCCAAGCTCTGACATGCGCCCAAACAGTGTTTTACCCCCACATGTAGGGTATCAGCCTACTCAGGACAAATTGCAAAACATTTTTTGGGGTCCAATTTCTCCTGTTACCCTTAGGAAAATAAAAAATTGGGGGCAAAAATATCATTTTTGTGGAAAAAAATGATTTTTTTATTTTCACGTCCGAGCGTTATAAACTTCTGTGAAGCACTTGGGGGTTCAAAGTGCTCACCACACATCTAGATAAGTTCCGTGGGGGGTTTAGTGTCCAAAATGGGGTCACTTGTGGGGAGTTTCAATAGTTTAGGTACATCAGGGGCTCTCCAAACGCACATGACACCCGCAGACCATTCCATAAAAGTCTGCATTCCAAAACGTCACTGCTTCCCTTCCGAGCCCCGACGTGTCCATACAGTAGTTTTCTCCCACATATGGGGTGTCAGCGTACTAATGACAAATTGGACAACAACTTTTGGGGTCCAATTTCTCCTGTTACCCTTGGGAAAATGAAAAAATTGGGGACTAATTGATCATGTTTGTGGAAAAAATACAATTTTTTTATTTTCATGCCCGGGCATTATAAACTTCTGTGAAGCCCTTGGGGGTTCAAAGTGCTCACCACACATCTAGATAAGTTCCTTAGGGGGTCTCGTTTCCAAAATGGGGTCATTTGTGGGGGGTTTCCACTGTTTAGGTACATTAGGGGCTCTCCAAAAGCAACATGACACCCGCAGAACATTCCCTCAAAGTCTGCATTCCAAAACGTCACTACTTCCCTTCCGTGCCCCGACGTGTGTCCATACAGTAGTTTTCTCCCACATATGGGGCGTCAGTGTACTCAGGACAAATTGAACAACAACTTTTGTGGTTCAATTTCTCCTGTTACCCTTGGGAAAATAAAAAAGTTGGGGACTAATTGATCATGTTTGTGGAAAAAATACGATTTTTTTATTTTCATGCCCGGGCATTATAAACTTCTGTGAAGCCCTTGGGGGTTCAAAGTGCTCACCTCACATCTAGATAAGTTCCTTATGGGGTCTAGTTTTCAAAATGGGGTCATTTGTGGGGGGTTTCCACTGTTTAGGTACATTAGGGGCTCTCCAAAGGCAACATGACACCCGCAGACCATTCCATCAAAGTCTGCATTCCAAAACATCACTACTTCCCTTCCGAGCCCTGACGTGTGTCCATACAGTAGTTTTCTCCCACATATGGGGCGTCAGCGTACTCAGGACAAATTGGACAACAACTTTTGGGGTTCAATTTCTCCTGTTACCCTTGGGAAAATAAAAAAATTGGGGACTAATTGATCATGTTTGTGGAAAAAATACAATTTTTTTATTTTCATGCCCGGGCATTATAAACTTCTGTGAAGCCCTTGGGGGTTCAAAGTGTTCACCTCACATCTAGATAAGTTCCTTAGGGGGTCTAGTTTTCAAAATGGGGTCATTTGTGGGGGGTTTACACTGTTTAGGTACATTAGGGGCTCTCCAAAGGCAACATAACACCCGCAGACCATTCCATCAAAGTCTGCATTCCAAAACGTCACTACTTCCCTTCCGAGCCCCAACGTGTGCCCATACAGTAGTTTTCTCCCACATATGGGGTATCAGCATACTCAGGACAAATTGGACAACAACTTTTGGGTCCAATTTCTCCTGGTACCCTTGGGAAAATTAAAAAATGGTGACTAAAAGATCATGTTTGTGGAAAAAATACGAATTTTTTATTTTCACGCCCGGGCGTTATAAACTTCTGTGACGCACTGGGGGGTTCAAAGTGCTCACCACACATCTAGATAAGTTCCTTGGGGGGTCTAGTTTACAAAATGGTGTCATTTGTGGGGGGTTTCCACTGTTTTGGTACATCAGGGGTTTTCCAATCGCGGCATGGTGTCCGATTTCAATTCCAGCCAAAAAAGTCAAATGGCGCTGCTTCCCTTCCGAGCTCTGCCATGCGCCCAAATAGTGGTTTACCCCCACATGTGGGGTATTAGCGTACTCAGGACAAATTGCACAATAACTTTTAGGGTCCTGTTACCCTTGGGAAAATAAAAATTGGGGTGAAAAGATCATTTTTGTGGAAAAAATATGATTTTTTAATTGTACCGCTGTACGTTATAAACTTCTGTAAAGCCCTTGTGGGTTCAAAGTTCTCACCACATATCTAGATAAGTTCCTTGGGGGGTCTAGTTTCCAAAATGGGGTCACTTGTAGGGGGTTTCCACTGTTTAGGTACATCAGGGACTCTCCAAACGTGACATGGCGTCCGATCTGAATTCCAGACAATTTTGCATTGAAAAAGTCAAACGGCGCTCCTTCCATTCTGAGCTCTGCCATGTGCCGAAACAGTCATTCCCCCCCACATATCAGGTATCAGCATACTCAGGACAAATTGCACAATAACTTTTGCTGTCCAATTTCTCCTGTTACCCTTGGTAAAATAAAAAAAATTGAACCTGAAGTATTTTTTTTGTGAAAAAAAGTTAGATGTTCATATGTTCATTTTTTTTTAAATATTCAAAAAAATTCCTGTGACGCACCTAAAGGGTTAATAAACTTCTTGAATGTGGTTTTGAGCACCTTAAGGGGTGCAGTTTTTAGAATGGTGTCACTTTTGGGTATTTTCTATCATATAGACCCCTCAAAGTGGCTTCAAATGTGATGTGGTCCGTAAAAATAAAATGGTGTTGTAAAAATGAGAAACCGCTGGTCAACTTTTAACCCTTATAACTTCCTAACAAAAAAAAAATTTGGTTCCAAAATTGTGCTGATGTAAAGTAAACATGTGGGAAATGTTAGTTATCAAGTTTTTTGGGTGCCATATCTCTGTGATTTAAGGGCATAAAAATTCAAAGTTGGAAAATTGCGAAATTTTCAAAATTTTCGCCAAATTTCCGTTTTTCTCACAATTAAACGCAAGTTATTTGAATGAAATTTGACCACTACCATGAAGTACGATATGTTACGAGAAAACAATGTCAGAATCACTGGGATCCATGGAAGCGTTCCAGAGTTATGACCTCATAAAGGTACAGTGGTCAGAATTGTAAAAATTGGCCCGGTCATGAACGTGCAAACCACCCTTGGGGTGAAGGGGTTAAAGACTTTGACGCTTATAGAGTGCGGTTTAACTTTTTGGTTTTTGGTATCCCTACTTAAGACATGGCTGGTCCTCCCCCTCTTATGCTTTATGCTACACCTATACACACATACGGCTCTTCTAAAAATTAAGAGACCATTGCAAAATTTTCAGTTTGTCTGATTTTTCTCTTTATAGGTATATTTTTGAGCAAAATGTAAACTGCTCTTTTATTCTATAAACTACTGACAACATGTCTTCTAATTTCCAAGCACTAAATGGCTGTTAGACATGTTGAGAAGCTGATTTTTATAAAACTGTGCAGTGGTCTCTTAATTTTTGCCAGAGCTGTACATGAGCAATATGCACATATGCAGGGACATTCATACATGGGCACGATTAAATACAAATAGAAACATAGAAGTAGCACCAGCAAAAACTTTGGATGTAAAGCCTCCTTGGCAGTTAATCGTAATAATGAGAAATGACACAGGTGAAAAGTATTGAACACGCTAACTGAAATTTAATCAATACTTTGTACAAAAGCCTTTGTTGGTGATGACAGCTTCAAGATGCCTCATGTATGGAGAAAATAGTCGCTGGCATTGCTCAGGTGTGATTGTAGCCGATTCTTCCACATAAACTTTTTATTACATCCTTTCCCAGGATTAGACTTTTTATTACATCCTTTCTTTTGATTAGACATGACCTCATAGTTGTGGTTTGATACACACAATTTCACTCTGGCTACTCAAAGGAGGAGCCAGGAATGCCAGGAGGTAAGAAGATGCACAGCGTCCCGTCCAGTAGTCACACATTTTTTAAATGGCTGATGGGCAAGAGTTCTGTGAGTCGATTCTGCTATCTAAAATAGCTATATTATTTACTAATCTGCTATATTTATTTTTAAAAAAGTGTACTACAAAATTGTGATTATTATTACATTTTTTTGTGCACCTTTATCTTTTAAGTTAAGTTCCTGGGATAAAATATCTGACATTCACTTTTTTAACCAATAATATTTTGGCATATAGATATATTTCTTTTTAAACCAATTAATTATGCCTGAAAAGAAAAAGTATAAAATGAAGGTTTTTAGGCAGAGGAAATTTTCTCATACACAGAAGTGCAGCCTACGGCTCACTGTTAGTTTATGCCTTTCATACCACAGGTCATAAGTTCGAGTTTCAGGAAAGACTAGCTGAGATTAAAATATTTTTAATATACAAAGGCGAGGCATAAACAGGGAACAAGTCAAATGGCAAAGGGGCTGCTCCCCCAGTGTACTGTTTCCTCAGAAGATAATCTACCTGGGAGGATGAGAAAACACAAACCATACACTCATAGTATGATTACCATGGTCCATTATATGGAGAAGAAAAATCAGGAGTGTGAGCAGACTCTTCTGACCTCAGTCCCCTCACATCTCCAGTATTAGATGAGATGGACAGGGTGGACAGCAGTGTGAGAAGCCTCTTCTTATCCCCAGTATTAGATCAGATAGACAGAGTGGACAGCAGTGTGAGCAGACTCTTCTTACCTTAGAATCTATAATATCGCCAGTAATAATAAGATAGACAGGGTGGACAACAGTGTGAGCAGCCTATTCTTACCTCAGCAACTATGACATATCCAGTGTAAGATCAGATAGACAGAGAGGACAGCAGTATGAGCAGCCTCTTCTTACAGCAGCACCTATGATATCTCCAGTATTAGATCAGATTGACAAAGTGGACAGCAGTGTAAGCAGCCTCTTCTTACCTCAGTACCTCTGGTATCTCCAGTATTAATTAAGATGGACAGGGTGGACAGTAGTGTGAGCAGCCTCTTCTTTCCTCAACACCCATGGTATTTCCAGTATATGACTAGATGGACAGAGTGGACAGCAGTGGATTTTTTAAGCATTTTTACAGCATTTTTGTGTCAGCTTTGTACAGGCATTTTCCAAACATGTATCTTAACTCCATTCAGCGATAAATAATTTTTTGTAAGCAGTTTGCTAATGTTGTGACAGAGTCAGTGGTGAAGTCATGGAGGGGAGATACATGTCATTGCACATGATGGTGTCAGTGATGTGAAACCAGAATAGTTTCCTCCAGCACACTGTGTGTTGGGATGGTTTTATAATGTTATGTGATGGGCTGGTTTTAGTGGATCTCCAAAGAGAGGGTGGGAGGAGGTCCCTGTATCTCCCCTGCAGCCTTTAAAGGACCTGTGTGATATCAGGATCATGTGATCAGTCACATTATGGAGGGATCACAAGGTCTGGGCTTAAATGGCTGACCGTCAAATCCTTGAGGGTTCATGGAGAGAGAGGACTCCAGGAAAGTGTGTGCTAATCTGAACTGTGGACACTGATGTCTGTGAGTGGGCTGATCCCATTAGGAAAAGGGCTGTGATTTTTTTTTTTGGCTCTTTTTTTTTTTTGCTGTTTTGCCTGGGGGGCTGTCTTTACTTTCCCAGCATGGTTTATGCTGCTACAATAAACCATGCCTTTTCTTAAGGAGACAATGTTCCAGCTTTACCTCTGTGTCCAGCCGAGTGAGCCACTCTACTACAGGTGGTGTAAGAAGTGCGGGCAGTCTCCCAGTGAACACGTTTGGCGGCCATAAGCCAGCATAGATGTTTGAAGATAGAGGACCTTCTCAAACATTTGTTATAAGCCCAGCAACAACAGCTACAACATCAGGAGCAATTACAGCAGCAACAGATGGCTCAAGAAGAGACCAGTAAGTTGCTTATACAACAAGTGCAGCAGCAGAATCATCAACACCAGCAGCAGATTTACTTACCGGCAGAGGTGGTTCATGAAGGGTCGACAGCCTCTCCCCCAAGATCAGATGATGACACGTACATCCGGAATACGGTAAGATGATCAATGCAAAAAATGATCCCGGGTGATGATGTGGAGGCTTTTTTGACAGTGTTTGAGCGTGAGAAGCTACCTCCAGAGCAGTGGGCGGAGGTGCTGACCCCCTTGTTGACTGCTGAGCCCCAGAAGGCCTATTATGATTTGGCAATGCAGGATGCGCAGGAGTATGCCAAACTAAAAACTGAAATTTTGGCACGCCCAGGAATGACTAGCTCAGTCAGAGCACAAAGGTTTCACAACCAGGCCTATTGTGGGGACAAACCAACTTGATCCCAAATGTTTGACCTGTTATATCTGGTGCAAAAATGGCTGCAGCTGGAATCCTCCACTCTAGCCCAGATGATTGAGCGCGTTGTCATGGACAGATTTGTGCACTTCCTTCTTAAGCCGGTGCAGACTTGGGTTGCCCAGGGAGATCACTGCAATACAGATGAACTGGTGGGTCTAGTGGAATGGTTTCAGGTGGTCGAGAGGTCCCCAAGAAAGCCAGGGGGTGGTGCATCTTCATACTGGAGTACCCAGTGAGAAACTGAAACCCAAAAGAGGGGTAAAGCCACCACTGGGGCAGTTCCATGTCTCAAAGGGTCACTGAGGGGTTGTCAAAAGCCACAGGTAAAGACTTGCTTTGCTTTAGATGTCACGGTCCTGGACATATAGCCATGCGCTGTCCCTTGTCCTCTGAAGAGTTGGGATGTAGCCTAGGGAGGCACTGCTCCTAGTATGTCTACTCCGCCTGCTGTATGGACTATTAGCCTGGTGAGGGGATGCAGGCATGTCCTGTGTCAGCAAATGGGGTGCTGGTGACAGAACTCTTAGACTCAGAGAGTCTGGTGACTCTGATAAGGGCCACACTTCCGCATCAGTTGATCCTGGGGACCGTGGAGGTGCGCTGTATCCACGGGGATGCTAAGGACTATCCTGTTGCCAGAATGTTGGTTAAAACAAGCCAGTGTACGGAGTCCCATAAGGTCAGGGTGGTCAAAGGTTTGCTGCACCCCATGATAATCGGGAGGGACTTGTGGGAAAAGGCGGAGGTATCAAAGGAGGCAGACAGGAGCCAGTCCAACCCTGTCGAAACCCCATCACAGTCGGAGATGGATGAGTTCCCCTTGTGTATCCTTTCTGGTGATGAGGACGAGATGGTGACCAATGAGACTGAAATTCCTGAACTGGGGGTTTCTGGCAGGAATTTTGGGACTGTCCAAATGCAGGACTTATCTTTTAAAGGTGTATAGGAAAATATTACTGTGATAAATGGGGTTGCCCAAGAGCCGGGGACCAACACCAGGTTTCCGTACTTTGCGGTCAATGGGGAGTTGCTGTATTGGGTCAATAAACAGAGAGGGGAAGTATCAGAGCAGCTGTTAGTCCCGAGACCCTATAGACATAGGGTACTAGATTTGGCCCATGCTCATGTCTTGGGGGGGCACCTAGGTGTAGATAAGACCCAAAAACGAGTCCTTCAGACATTTTATTGGTCTGGGTGTTAAAGGGACTTTGTTAATTTCTGCAGCTCCTGCCCTACCTGTCATCTAACTGCCCCGGTATCGCACTTCCATAGTCCCCTAGTTCCGTTACCCATAATCGAAGTCTCATTCATCCAAATTGCCATAGACCTAGTTGGGCCCTTATTTAAGTCCAACAGGGGTCATCAATATATCCTCGTGGTAATGGACTCTGCTACTCGGTACCCAGAAGCGGTACCCCTGAGAAACTCTTCAGCCTGGACTAAAGAACGAGAGCTAGTCCATATTTTCTCCAGGAAAGGCCTACCAAAGGAGATCCTTATGGACCATGGCACACCGTTTATGTCCAAGGTAATGAGGGATTTATGCAAGGCCCTCCAGAATACCCAACTTAGAATGTCGGTGTACCATCCACAGACAAACGGCCTGGTGGAGAGGTTCAATACGACCTTGAAGTCCATGCTGATGAAAATCGTGGAGAAGGATGGCCGAGATTGGGATTGCCTCCTAATATACCTAATGTTCTCCATCAGGGATTCCCACAGGCCTCTTCAGGGTTCTCACCATTCGAGCTGTTATATGGATGACACTCCCTGGGAGTACTAGATGTTGCGAAGGGGACTTTGGAAGCAGAAGTTACACCCCATGGGAGCATCATCGAACATGTGGCCCAAATGCAGGATCAAATTGCAAGAAAATGTCTTTGAAGCATTTTTTATTTTCAGCAATTTTTCAGTCTTTTTTCAAGCAAACACACAAAAAACACAAAACTCTTTGAAAAAGACTCCTAGTGCACATAGGGAATCTGTCACCTCATTTTTTGCCTATTAACTGCAGCCACCACCAGCAGGGGCTTATCAACAGCATTCTGTAATGCTGCAGATAAGCCCCCGATGTAACCTGAAAGATAAGAAAAACGAGTTAGATTATACTCACCCGGGGGTCCGGACCGGTCCGATGGGTGTCGCGGTCCAGTCCAGCACCTCCCATCTTCTAGAAATGACGTTCTCCTTCTTACCTCTACCGCGGTTCCTGCCAGGCGCACTTTATCTGCCCTGTTGAGGGCAGAGTAAAGTCCTGCAGTGCGCAGGTGCTGGACCTCTCTGACCCTTCCCAGCGCATGCACACTGCAGTACTTTATTCTGTCCTCACTCGACCACGCCCCCCGGTGAGTGTAATCTAACTTGTTATTCTTATCTTTCAGATTACATCGGGGGGGGGGCTTATCTACAGCATTACAGAATGCTGTAGATAAGCCCCTGATGGAGGTGGCCGCAGCTAATAGGCCAATAATGAGGTGACAGATTCCCATTAAGTGTAAAGCTATGTGCACTAATAGGCCAGAAATAAGGTGACAGATTCCCTTTAAGTCAGCCATCTTTCCACAGAGCTCTGCTCATACTGTCACGTTCTGATGCAGGAAATGCTGACCTATGCTGATTACAGAAATGCAAGTAAAGCTGTTGATATTTTCGATGGAGCGCTACCTATCAACAACTATTTAAATTTTATGCCAAAAAAATTAATAAAGCATAATTAAAAACAATATTTTTTTTTATAAAGTAGTTTGATTAAACAGTTACTAATAAAATAGCTCTAAATTTGTTCTAACATTTCACCTCTTACAGCAATAAGCTTATGCAATGTATATTGCAACCAGCAATACCAACCATGTAAAATGATCATTCATTAGTTTTTAAATCGAATTTTAATAGTGTCTGTAAAATCCCCTAAGACATCCTAAAACATAGTGAAATTGTAATTTTACTGTATGTGCCATATGAAGCTTCAATGTATATGAGATCTTCATGCAAGGAATAAAAGCCTAAGCTATAGATCATGACAATAAGCTTTAATTGATTTGCAAAGACACACAAGTGCGTGTTACCTTCAAGTTTGGATGATGTCAGATCCTGAGGCATCATAATGTAGGTGGACGGATTTTTGCAAGGTCATAGCAAACACCAGAGGGAATGGTAGAATCTTAGAGTGCTTTTAAGACATATCACAAAAAAGCAGTTTTAAAATCCTTGTTAAAGAAATGCCTTCTGCGTAGCATGCTAACCTTTCACCACATCCCAGCAGATAAACACTGACCTTGTTAACAAGTTTCCAATTTACATAATTGTTTCTTAAGATCTTTGATGTAAAATACAATGTTTGTCAAACCTTGAAATTATTTGCGTTATGACTTTTGGTACCAACAATATAATAATAATCTTTATTTTTTTATAGCGCTAACATATTCCACAGCGCTTCACAGTTTGCACACATCGTCATCACTGTCCCCGATGGGGCTCACAATCTAAATTCCCTATCAGTATGTCTTTGGAATGTGGCAGGAAACCAGAGTACCCAGAGGAAACCCACGCAAACACGGGGAGAACTCCTTGCAGATGTTGTCCATGGTGGGATTCGAACCCAGGACTCCAGCGCTAGAATTTTGAAATTCTAAAGAAAACAAAGCCTACAATGACATGTAAAAGTTTGGGCACCCCTGGTCAAAAGTACTGTTATTGTGAACAGTTAACCAAGTTGAAGATGAAATTATCTCTAAAAGGCCTAAAGTTAAAGATTACGCATTTCCTATATAAAAATATGGATAGAGAGATAGATAGATAGATAGATAGATAGACATTTTTTTGCATTTTAGAAATGACAAAAAGTAAAATGGGCTGATGCAAAAATGTGGGCACCATTGGAGATTTGTGTGCTCAGGTAACTTTAACCAAGGTTTGAGGCCCTAATTTGCCTGTTAGAGTTATTGCTTGCTCACTAACATCATTAGGCAAGGCCAATTGATGCAAATTTCCCAGTTTTAGAAAAACCCAGCCTCCTCTAGCTTTGTGCCAAAAAACAGCAGCTGTGAGTTCTTCTAAGTAGCTGCCTAGCACTCTGAAAATGAAAATGGTGGAGGAAGTTACCCTTTCCTCAGTTCAAAACGTAACAAAGAAATGGATGTTAACAGTATATGTCAAGATAAGATCTGGAAGACTAAGCAAAATTTCAGTGAGAGCTGCTCAGAGGATTGATAGAGAGGCACATCAGAGCCCCAGTTTAACTGCAAAAGACCTTCAGAAAGATTTAGCAGACTCTGGAGTAGTGGTACGTTGTTCTACTGTTCAGAGACACCTGAAAAAGTCATTAGAAGAGCATTTTCTTGGGTCCTCACCATAAAATTCAGTATCAGAATTATGCAAAAGAACATCTAAACAAGTCTGATACATTTTGAAAACTAGTCCTGTTAACCAATAAGGTTAAAATAGAGCTCTTAGTTCACAATGATCAAAGGTACTGAATGTGTGGAGATGAAAGGGCACAGAATTTCATGAAAAGAACATCTTGCCGACCATTGAGCATGAGGGTGGATCAATCATGCTTTAGGGTTGTATTGCAGTCAATGGCACTTAGGAACATTTCACTGATAAAGGGAAGAATGGATTCAATAAACTTTCAACAAATTCTTGATGAAAACAGCAACATCTGTAAAAATGCTGAAGTTGAAAAGAGGATGGCTTCTACAAATGGATTATGATCCTAAACATACATTAAAATCCTCAGTAGACTACCTCAAAAGGTGCAAGCTGAAGGTTTTACAATGGCCCTCACAGTCCCCTGATCAGAATATCCTTCAAAACCTGTTGCTAGACCTCAAAAGAGCAGTTTTTTAAAGGAATATCTAAAAATTTGACTTACAAACTTTTCCCATATTAAAAATAATAAAAAAAATAATTTAAAATTAAGAAAAATAAACATATGTGGTCTCACTGCATACATTAAAAAATGTCTGATCTATCAAAACATAAGCCGATTGGTAAATGGCGAAAAGAGAAAAATAAACAAAATATCAGAACTGTGGGATTTTGGTTGCCTTGGCATGGCAAAAAAATGCAATAAAATGTAATTAAAACATTGTATCTACCCCAAAATAGTATGGATAAAATAGCTTAACACGCAAAAAACAAATCCTTGTACAATTATATTGGCAAAAATAAATAAATTTTGTGGGTCTCGTAAAATAACAAATATCTGATTTTTTCTTCTCTACTTAAACAAAAAAAAGGTACAATTGGTGTCACTGCAATTTTATAGACATGGAGAATAATATTGACCACTCATTTTTACCATACTGTACAATAAAAACCAAACAAGTTGAACTTAAAAATAGAGTTGAGCGAAACGGGTCGAAAAATTTCAAAAGTCACCGACTTTTGGCAAAGTTGGGTTTCCTGAAACGAAACCCGACCCTAGGATGAGGTCGGCCACGAGGTCGGCGACTTACGCGCCAAAGTCGCGTTTCAAAAGTTTGTTTTGCGCTCTTTTTCAGCCAATCAGGATCCACGGACACTGTGGGCAATGTGATGACATAGGCAGGGGTCACCACCATCTTTCAGAAGGGCATGCAAGTGATTGGCTTGCTTTGGTGGGCGTCACAGGGGGTATAAAAGGGCGTGCACGCCGACCGCCATCTTACTTCTGCCGATCTCAGTATAGGGAGAGGTTGCTGCTGATTCTGTAGCGAGAGCGTTAGGCAGGGAAGAAGACAAAAAAACTGCTTCTGCTGCTAGCGATTTGGCCTGCACAACACACCAGTCACTGTGTGTGCAGTGCAAGGAGAGGCTATATAGTGGTGTATCAGTGGTGATGGTTGTTGGGCTGCCTTCTAAGGCTTCCTGACATTCCTGCATTGCTGTTTACCCACTGCTCCGCAAACTGCTTTTTTAAAAGCAATCCCAATTTTTTTTTTTTGTCCTGCTGAGAAGAAAAAAAAACTGCTTCTGCTGCTAGCAATCTGGCCTGCACAACACACCAGTCACTGTGTGTGCAGTGCAAGGGGAGGCTATATTGTGGTGTATCAGTGGTGTTGGTTGTTGGGCTGCCTTTTAAGGCTTCCTGACAGTCTGGCATTGCTGTTTACCCACTGCTCCGCAAACTGCTTTTTTAAAAGCAATCCAATCTCCCTTATCCTCTAGTCACTTTTGTCACAGCTGTGCCATCGAGCCTGTCACATAGCGCTCAGATATTCATTGGGCCTCACACAATCCAAAAGTGTCCAGTGTCCAAAATTGTGTGCAGAGATTCAAAATCTCCCTTATCCTCTAGTCACTTTGGTCACAGCTGTGCCATCGAGCCTGTCACATAGCGTTCAGATATCAGTGGGCCTCACACAATCCAAAAGTGTCCAGTGTCCAAAAGTGTGTGCAGAGATTCAAAATCTCCCTTATCCTCTAGTCACTTTGGTCACAGCTGTGCCATCGAGCCTGTGACATAGCGCTCAGATATCAGTGGGCCTCACACAATCCAAAAGTGTCCAGTGTCCAAAAGTGTGTGCAGAGATTCAAAATCTCCCTTATCCTCTAGTCACTTTGGTCACAGCAGCTGTGCCATCGAGCCTGTCACATAGCGCTCAGATATTCATTGGGCCTCACACAATCCAAAAGTGTCCAGTGTCCAAAAGTGTGTGCAGAGATTCAAAATCTCCCTTATCCTCTAGTCACTTTGGTCACAGCTGTGCCATCGAGCCTGTCACATAGCGCTCAGATATTCATTGGGCCTCACACAATCCAAAAGTGTCCAGTGTCCAAAAGTGTGTGCAGAGATTCAAAATCTCCCTTATCCTCTAGTCACTTTGGTCACAGCAGCTGTGCCATCGAGCCTGTCACATAGCGCTCCGATATTCATTGGGCCTCACACAATCCAAAAGTGTCCAGTGTCCAAAAGTGTGTGCAGAGATTCAAAATCTCCCTTATCCTCTAGTCACTTTGGTCACAGCTGTGCCATCGAGCCTGTCACATAGCGCTCAGATATCAGTGGGCATCACACAATCCAAAAGTGTCCAGTGTCCAAAAGTGTGTGCAGACATTCAAAATCTCCATTATTCTCTAGTCACTTTGGTCACAGCTGTGCCATCGAGCCTGTCACATAGCGCTCAGATATTCATTGGGCCTCACACAATCCAAAAGTGTCCAGTGTCCAAAAGTGTGTGCAGAGATTCAAAATCTCCCTTATCCTCTAGTCACTTTGGTCACAGCTGTGCCATCGAGCCTGTCACATAGCGCTCAGATATCAGTGGGCCTCACACAATCCAAAAGTGTCCAGTGTCCAAAAGCGTGTGCAGAGATTCAAAATCTCCCTTATCCTCTAGTCACTTTGGTCACAGCAGCTGTGCCATCGAGCCTGTCACATAGCGCTCAGATCTTCATTGGGCCTCACACAATCCAAAAGTGTTCAGTGTCCAAAAGTGTGTGCAGAGATTCAAAATCTCCCTTATCCTCTAGTCACTTTGGTCACAGCTGTGCCATCGAGCCTGTGACATAGCGCTCAGATATCAGTGGGCCTCACACAATCCAAAAGTGTCCAGTGTCCAAAAGTGTGTGCAGAGATTCAAAATCTCCCTTATCCTCTAGTCACTTTGGTCACAGCTGTGCCATCGAGCCTGTCACATAGCGCTCAGATATCAGTGGGCCTCACACAATCCAAAAGTGTCCAGTGTCCACAAGTGTCTGCAGAAATTCTAAATCTCCCCTGTCCTATAGACACCTTGTACCTTGTTTTACATTACTACATAGTTTGTTGGATTTTGTCTACATTTCTACCAAAAATGAGGAAGGCTGGTGGAAGAGGCCGTGGAATTGGGCGGGGGTTGGCAGCTGGTAATGATGGTGTTGGTGGTGGATCTGATGGTAGTGGCAAGAGCAAAATAGGACCGAATGCAGGAGGTGTTGAGCCTGCGTCATCGTCTGGCTACATAAGGCCTCGAACGCTTAGTTTTCTAGGAGTTGGCAAACCGCTTTTAAAGCCAGAGCATCAGGAAAAAGTTTTGTCTTACATTGCTGACTCAGCCTCCTGCTCTATCGCCTCCTATTCTTCAGTTGTAAAAAGTAAAAGCACTGAGTCGTCATTGGAGGCTCATGTTCATGAACCACACCTTTCCTTGTGTCCTTCACCCCAACCAAGATTGAAGGATGACGCAGGCCATACTACTGATTACTCCATGGAGCTGTTTTCACATACCATGCCTGGATTATCAAGTGAAATGGTGAATTACCCAGGCCAAGATGAATCTGACATGGAGTGCACTGATGCACAGCCGCTGATGGATGATTCTGCTGGTACTTTCACTCAGAGCACTACATTGTCCTCGCAGTGTACAGAGCCAGATTCTGACCCTGATGAGACTCAGGTGCCCCTTCCCGCACACTATACCACCATACACGGTGACACAGAGGAAGGTGCACATGACATAGAAGAGGAGGTGATGGATGACCCAGTTGTTGACCCAGATTGGCATCCATTGGGGGAAGAGGGTGCTGCTTCCAATAGCTCAGATGAGGAGCATCCACAGCAGACATCGACATCGCAACAGCTGTTATCTGGCAGGCCCGGAGCACTCCAAAGACAGGTTCCAAACATCAAAAGAGTTGCTGGACAGCTTGTCCAGAGGGTCAAAAGATCACAGCGTGCTAGGCCGCAAAATGTCTGCCAAAGTAGGAAGAGTGCAGTGTGGCACTTTTTTGAACAAAATCCTCATAATCAGGCCAAGGTTATCTGTAAGAAGTGCGCAAAGACCTTTAGCCGAGGGAAAAATCTGAAAAATTTGAATACCAGTTGCATGCTTAGACATTTAACCAGCATGCACTTGCAAGCGTGGACACAACACCAAACCTCAAGTGCCACATGTGCAACTGATCACAACGAAGGTAGTCAGCAACGCTACATTGTTTCCCCCACTGTAAGCCCACCGGTTAGCACAGCAGCAAATGTTGAGGTGTCGTTGCAAGGCCACAGCAGTCAGGGAATCCCACTGTTATATCAACGAAAGACTGATTCTAGGCCATCAGAAAGAACACCAACTCCATCACCATCATCAACCCTCTCTCAGTCCGCCCTGTCCACCGCTACTTCCACCATATGCAGCTCTCAAGTCCAGCTCACCCTCCCAGACACTATGAGTAGGTCAAGAAAGTACTCAGTCTCTCATCCGCGTACACTGGGTTTGAACGCCCACATTGCCAAACTAATCTCGTTTGAGATGATGCCCTTTCGGTTGGTGGAAAGCACAGTTTTCCGCGAACTCAAGGCCTATGCAGTACCACGCTATGACCTACCCAGTCGCCACTTCTTCTCTCGCAAAGCCATCCCAGCCCTCCACCATCATGTGAAAGACCGCATTGTCCATGCACTCAAGCAGTCAGTGAGCGGAAAGGTGCACCTCACAACTGATGCATGGTCCAGTCGGCATGGCCAGGGCCGTTACGTGTCCATCACTGCGCACTGGGTTAATGTGGTGGATGCAGGGTCCACAGGGGACAGCGGTGGTGGGACAGTGCTGCCTAGCCCACGGTATAGGAAACAGTTGGCTGTAGGCATTCGACCCTCCTCCTCCTCCTCCAGAAGCGAAAGCTCGTCCACAGAGCGCAGTCGTACGAGCACTCCATCTGCAGCTGCCACTGTTGCACACGATGTGTCCCCCTATCGAGCAGCTAGTGGAAAGCGTCAGCAGGCTGTGTTGCAGATGATGTGTTTGGGCAACAGACACACCGCCAAGGTGCTGGCCGAGTACTTGAAGCGACAAACTGAGTCATGGCTGGGCAGTGTACATCTTGAGGCAGGCAAGGTAGTTAGTGATAACGGCCGTAATTTTGTGGCAGCCATAGCCCTTTCAAAACTCAGCCACATACCTTGCTTGGCTCACACCTTGAACCTGGTGGTGCAGTGCTTCCTCAAAAATTATCCGGAGTTAACAGCCCTGCTCCAGAAGGTGCGAAGACTGTGTGCGCACATCCGCCGGTCGCCTGTACACTCCGTTCGTATGCAGAAGCTGCAGTGATTGCTCCACCTTCCCAACCACCGCCTCATTATCGACATTGCAACAAGGTGGAACTCCACCCTGCACATGGTGGAGCGGCTGTGCAAGCAGAGGCAGGCCATAATGCATTTGTGGGAGGATACACGGCCAGGCACTTTGAGAGCAGACATGGAGTTGACAGGTGTGCAGTGGTCGAAGCTGAAAGACCTCTGTAAAGTCCTTCAGTGTTTTGAGGAATGCACACGGCTGGTAAGCGCAGACGACGCCATCCTAAGCATGAGCATCCCACTTATGCGTCTGCTCATGCAAACTTTCACGCACCTTAAGGAGCAGGCGTCTGCAGCCAATGTTGATGAGGAGGAAGAGGAGGAGGGAATCCTTGATGACATTCAGCCATTGTCTGCTCAGGGACCTCTCCTGGACGAGGTGGAGGAAGAAGAGGAGGAGGAGGATGATGATGGGGATGATTACTTAGGGGAGGAGGATGCATCTCGTGGGGCAAGTGAAAATGTTGGCGTGGCAAGGTCTGGTACAGGGTTTGTGCGTGACTGGAGGGATGTGGATTTGCCAGAAAGTGCTCCTCCACCCAGCACTCGCAGTGCATCATTGACACTGGGAACATTGGCCCACATGTCAGATTATGCCTTGCGGATCCTAAAAAGGGACCCCCGCATTGCCAAAATGATGAACGATGACGACTACTGGTTGGCCAGCATCCTGGATCCACGCTATAAAGGCAAATTACAAAACATCATGCCACAGGAGAACCTTGACCTAATATTGGCTAATAAACAAGCAACTCTGGTAAATTGGTTGCTTGAGGCATTCCCAGCACACAGCAGCGGTGATGGTTCTCACACGAGCCGTACGGGCCGGGGGCAGCTTGGCAGAGGTGTTCGTGGTGCACACAGCAGAAGTGGCGTTGGAGACAGGGGTTTCATGACAATGTTGTGGACTGATTTTTCAAATACCTCTCACACAACTGGTAATACTGCATCGATGGAAAGTGACAGGAGACAGCAGTTGTCAACTATGGTTACAAACTACTTTTCCTCCCATATCGATGTTCTCCCACACAGGTCATTCCCCTTTGACTATTGGGCCGCTAAACTGGACACCTGGCCTGAATTGGCCCAATATGCCTTACAGGAGCTCGCTTGCCCAGCTGCAAGTGTGCTATCGGAAAGAGTCTTCAGTGCAGCTGGATCAATCCTGACAGAAAAAAGGACCCGTCTGTCAACCCAAAATGTGGATGATCTAACCTTCATTAAAATGAACCACGCATGGGTTTCCAAGGATTTTGTCCCACCTTCCCCTGATGACACATAGGGTGACAGAAAAATGGCTTGCTTTGGTCCACCTCTTCCTGGGACTTCACCTATTTTGCCTTTTGCATCAGCTGAATGTCCAACATCAACATATGCCACTTTCTAAAACTCCCTAACTGTGCTTCCTCCCCCCCCATGGCCGGGGTCACCACCTAGCGCACGACACCGTGCGAGTGCCGTTGCCCTGGACAGGTGGGTAGGCCGACTCTTGGGCGCGGGCACTGGCACAGGGTCCCTCATAGTGCAATCAAGTGTCTCTGACGGTGGTGGTGCACACCCGCCGTCAGACACACCGCTGTACTATGAGGGGCCCAGTGCCAGTACCGACGCCCACGAGTGGGCCCCCCTTGCTTGGCCAGGGCCCCAGCATTTGCAATCTTTACCTCTCCCTGCTCCTCAGCTGTGTAATCTGGGCCGTCAAATCCATACTGTGCCTGACACCATCTGAGCCTGCCTCCTGATGTATAGACATATATTTTGAATGTGTACGCTATCCATACATGTTATCCGGGGAAACGGTACCCTTTCTAACCTTTGTGCAATCACGTGCAATCCATACTGGGCCTAACACCGTCTGAGCCTGCCTCCTGATGTATAGACATATATTTTGAATGTGTACGCTATCCATACATGTTATCCGGGGAAACGGTACCCTTTCTAACCTTTGTGCAATCACGTGCAATCCATACTGGGCCTAACACCGTCTGAGCCTGCCTCCTGATGTATAGACATATATTTTGAATGTGTACGCTATCCATACATGTTATCCGGGGAAACGGTACCCTTTCTAACCTTTGTGCAATCACGTGCAATCCATACTGGGCCTAACACCGTCTGAGCCTGCCTCCTGAGACACATATTTTGAATGTGTACGCTATCCATACATGTTATCTGGGGATACGGTACCCTTTCTAACCTTTGTGCAATCACGTGCAATCCATACTGGGCCTAACACCGTCTGAGCCTGCCTCCTGATGTATAGACATATATTTTGAATGTGTATGCTATCCATACATGTTATCCGGGGAAACGGTACCCTTTCTAACCTTTGTGCAATCACGTGCAATCCATACTGGGCCTAACACCGTCTGAGCCTGCCTCCTGATGTATAGACATATATTTTGAATGTGTACGCTATCCATACATGTTATCCGGGGAAACGGTACCCTTTCTAACCTTTGTGCAATCACGTGCAATCCATACTGGGCCTAACACCGTCTGAGCCTGCCTCCTGAGACATATATTTTGAATGTGTACGCTATCCATACATGTTATCTGGGGATACGGTACCCTTTCTCACCTTTGTGCAATCACGTGTAATCCATACTGGGCGTGAGAACGGCTGGCGAGCTGTTAAGCAAGCTACAGCACCTGTGATTTGCACACGTAAGTTTTTCATTTTTTCAGGAATGATGGTTAGGCCTAATTCTGGAACTGCGGTTGACCTGCACTTACTGGGAAATCATTGTTCGCGGGTAATAATTGTAATCAGTGATCCCCATCACTAACGTTGTTCAGCGGGTTATCTGCACCTGTAAGCGACAAACGCTGGCCTTTTCAGTGTAGCGCACATGCAGCCACGGACATGTAAGGGCATGACACACCAGTTTTTGGCCAATCTCATGTGCCAGAGCCTCACGTGTCCCTCTAGTAAGCCGGACTCGGACCGTGGGGCATGACGGAGTCTCGTTCGTTAACGGAATTAAGCTTGCAATGTGTGCATTTGTTCTGTAGCTGGCATGGTTGAGGTTTCCCAGGTGGAGTCGAATTTAACCGTAGGCTCCACTCCTGGTGGTGCCCTTCTGGACATTCCTTTAAGGTTCAGCTTTGCAACCATACTGCCCACGTAAAACAAACACTTTGCCTTCATGAACGCTGTTTGGAGGGTCATGACTCGTGGGAATAACGCCGTCCAATCAGTTAACCTGCTAGAGAGATCCTTCGTTGCTCCCAAGCATGACATCACACTCCCTAGGAAGAAGGTAATGCCACTGTGGCGACCGTACTCCTGGGGGCGACACAAGTGCACTGATGCCCAGCCACTGCTCGATGAATCTGCTGGTACATTGACCCAGACCACTACATTCCCCTCGCACGCTACACGACCTGAATCTGACCCTGATGAAACTCAGGTTACCCTTCCCATATACAGTTCCATCTTACACGGTGACAAAGAGGAAGCTGCAGATGAAAGTGCAGGTTCGGCCCACCCGCCATCAGACACACCACCGTACAATCAGGGGCCCTGTGCCAGTGCCGTCGCCAACGAGTGGGCCCCCCCTGCTTGCTCAGGATCACAGCACTTGCAAAGTTGAAATACTGTGCAGTGAGATGGAAGATGGGGACGACGAGGAGTCCAGACAAGTACAGGGATTCCCTAGCGAGGAGACTTATTTGATTGTTTTCAATGTTGGGACAGCAATTTTTGGGGAGCACTATACTCTGGAGAATGATAGATGGGGCCCACCATACACTGGAACATTCCAAAGGTGGACATCAGACACTGGAGCAGCATTTACAGGGCCCATTATACACTAGAGCATTAGAAATGGGGCCCATTATGTTTGGAGCATTATTTGGGCCCATAAGACAGTGGAGCTTCATCCATGGGGACCAATATATACTGTAGCATTATGTGGAGCTCATCATATACTGTTTCAAACATTATATGGGACCAATGATTCTGTATGGAGAAATAGATGGGCCTCGTCATGAGATGTAAAAAGTGAGGTATTTTTCATTGTACTATACCGCTATTTCTCTGCCGTATCGGAGCATGATGAGTTGTGGTATGTGTTAAAGGGGCGCTCTTTCGCCCAGGACACATGAAAACCTGCAGCCAGCCCTCCCCCCCCACAACTTTAGCCAAATAACCCCCATTTTTCAGTGCGTAACTTGTATTATGAAGTTAATTAAGGTTGACAAGCTTAAGTAAGAAGAATTGATGCTTTTGGCATTCAAATGCGCACTGTAGGTGTGTTTCCTGTCCTCCTCTCACTGCCGACTTTTATTCCCCATTGACTTACATTGGGTTTCGTGTTTCGGGACGACCCCGACTTTTCCCTATAATCAGACGATCTTGCTCGACCCGACTTTTGGAAAAGTCGGGTTTCACGAAACGAAACGCGACCCTAAAAAACCAAAAGTCGCTCAACTCTACTTAAAAAGCATTTGTAGAGTGTGTTTGTTTTTGACCAATTTCACAGCAATTTGATTTTTTGTTCTGATTTTTCAACACATTGAATGGTGAAATGAATGGTGTAATTCAAAACTGCAACTTGGCCCTTAACCCCTTAGTGACAGAGCCAATTTGCAGCTTAATGACAAGACTAATTTTTACAATTCTGACCACTGTCACTTTATGAGGTTATTACTCTGGAATGCATTAATGGATTCTGCTGATTCTGAGATTGTTTTTTTCATGACATATTTTACTTCATGTTAGTGGTAAAATTTCTTCAATATGACTTGCTTTTATTTATGAAAAAAATCAGAATTATGACGAAAATGTTTAAAATGTTGCAATTTTCAAACTTTTAATTGTTACGCCCTTAAATCAGAGAGATGTCACAAAAAATACTTAATAAATAACATTTTCCACATGTCTGCTTTACATCAGCACAATTTTGGAACAAAATTTTTTTTTGTTAGGAAGCTATAAGGGTTAAAATTTGACCAGCGATTTCTCATTTTTACAACAAAATTTACAAAACCATTTTTTTTAGGGACCACATCACATTTGAAGTCACTTTGAGGGGTCTATATGGCAGAAAATAACCAAAATTGACACCATTCTAAAAATTGCACCCCTCAAGCTACTCAAAACTACATTCAAGAAGATTATTAACCCTTCAGGTGCTTCACAGGAACTAAAGCAATGTGGAATAAAAAAATTAACATTTCACTTTTTTTACAAACATTTTAATTCAGAACCAATTTTTTTATTTTCACAAGTGTAAAAAGAGAAAATTTACCACAAAATTTGTTGTGCAATTTCTCCTGAATACGCTGATACCCCATATGTGGGTGCAAACCACTGTTTGGTGCACAGCAGGGGTGGAACGGAAGGAGCACCGTTTGACTTTTCAGTGCAGAAATGGCTGGAATTGAGATCAAACGCCATGTTGCGTTTGGAGAGACCCTGATGTGCCTACACAGTGGAAACCCCCATTAAGTGACCAATTTTGGAAACTAGACACCTTATGGAACTTATCTACTGTAGATGTGCGGTAAGCACTTTGAACCTCCAAGTGCTTCACAAAAGTTTACAACCTAGAGCCGTGAAAATAAAAAATCTTGTTTTTTTCTACAAAAATGATCTTTTTGCCCCCAAATTTTTATTTTTACAAGGGTAACTGGAGAAACTAGACCACGAAAATTGTTGTGCAACTTGTCCTGAGTACATACCTCATATGTGGGGGTAAACCACTGTTTGGGTGCACGGCAGAACTCAGAAGGGAAGGAGCACCGTTTGACTTTTTTGATGCAGAATTGGCTGGAATTGAGATTGGATGCCATGTCGCATTTGCAAAGCCCCTGATGTGCCTAAACAGTGAAAAAAACCCGCAAGTGACATCATTTTAGAAACTAGACCCCTTAAAGAACTTATCTAGGTGTGTGATGAGCATTAGACTTAGATGGAATGTTCTGCAGGCGTCATGTTGCGTTTGCAGAGCCCCTGATATGCTTAAACAGTAGAAATCCCCCACAAGTGATCCCATTTTGGAAACTAGATCCCCCAAGGAGCTTATCTAGATGTGTGGTGAGCAGTCTGAACCCCAAAGTGCTTCACAGAAGTTTATAACGCAGAGCCGTGAAAATGAAAAATCATTTTTTTTCCACAAAAGTGATTTTTTAGCCCCAATTTTATTTTATTTTCAAAAGGGTAAAAGAAGAAGTTAGACCCACAAAGTTGCTGTTCAATTTGTCCTGAGTATGCTGATGTCCCATATTTTGCGGAAAATCACTGTTTGGGCACACGTCTAGGCTTGGAAGGGATGGAGCACCACTTTACTTTTTGAACGCAAAATTGGCTGGAATCAATGGTGGCGCCATGTTGCGTTTGGAGACCCCCTTATGTGCCTACATAGTGGAAACCCCTCAATTCTAGCTCCAACCCTAATCCCAACCCTAACCCTAATCCCTAATCCTAATCTTAATCCCAACCCTAACCCTAATCCTAACCCTAATTCCAACCCTAACCCTAATTCTAGCCCAAACCCTAATTCCAACCCTAACCCTAATTCTAACCCTAACCCTAATTCTAACCTTAACCATAACTGAAAAATGAAAATAAATGTATTTTCTTTGTTTCACTATATTTCCCTAACTAAGGGGATGATAAAGGGGGGGATTTACTATTTTTTTATTTTCAAAATGTACATTCAATGAATATATGGAATCTGCCGGCCGTCAGATTCGTCGGGCGCACCGCGCATGCGCCTGTCATTTTCTTCCCGGAAGAAGATGGCGGCACCCCCTGGAGGATGCAGGAGGGCCCAAGGACCACCGGGAGGTACTGGGGGGGATCAGGGACCCTATTTCTCTTTCCTCTGATGTGCGTTCACATTAGAGGACAAAGAAAGTAAATGCAAAATCGCATATTTTTTGCGGTCGCTGTTATACGGTTAATAACGGCGATAATAAGAGCGGGGTCAGTAAAAACTGACCCGAATCATGTTCTCTGGGGTCTCGGCTACCCCTGGCAGCAGAGACCCCATAGAAAATCTGACTCTGGGGGGCGCTATAGACTTTTTCCACAGTGCCATTAATTAATGGCTCTGTGGTTTAAGTACCCTTAACTACCGCCGTTAAAAGGCGTATCGGCAGTCATTAAGGTGTTAAAAAAGAAGCCCTCAAATAGTTTGCATGGAACAATAAACAAATCTATCTTGTTATATTTACTGTCTGTTCTAAGTGTAATCGGTCTCTAGTATAGTTGAGTGAATTTGTTCGGATTTGGTTCCGAATACGAACAGCATTGAATAGTCGAACGTCATTAGAGTTAATGGGAATAGAAATTACAGAATATGTTTGGAACCGATCATCAAACATTCATTCGGCACGAATAGGGTACCAATATGGCATGAATATGGCAAATCCAGATTCGGCAACGAAATCCGAACAAATTCGCTCAACTCTAGTATCCAGTAGTTTAGACCCTGAAACAGGAACATACGAGGACAAGTTTGCCTCTCAGCAACTTCTCTTCTTTCTTTTAAACTGCATGCAAACATAATGGAGGCAGTCTAATAGGTAGTCAAACCACTGAGCAGTGTCAACCATAGTGCATGCTGGAAAATGTGGTAAAGGCAATCCCAGCACTCATAGTTCTGACAGAATGTTCATGCCTAAAAATTATTCACTCACAAAGAGTGAATTGCAAGAATATGACCTATGAATAGGTACACTGTTTGGACATATTGCATGGTTTTTACAGAAAAATGTTAGCTCACTTTAACTAGACTGTGCAATGGATAATTTTCAACTTTTAATATAGTAAGCAACATAACTTCCACTGAGCTTTTTCAGATTTTATGCCGATAGTTAAAAAAAATCCAAGCAAATCTTCTCCTGTTCAATAGACAAACAATTGTAAAGGTGAATGAAAGCATTAGTGTTGTCTGTATAAACAATTATTTTACTTCCATATTATGTTAGTGCCCCAGAAAGGTATTTAGCTCAGATTAATTGTACCTATCTAACCAGAACATATAAAAACAATGGTGTAAGTAAACACGCTCTTTTCTGAAAATATCCTATTGTTTAAGTTATGATGCTGAAAAGAGAATAGCAGCGGAAGTCTTTATTTCTCCATTCTTTGCAGGTGTGTATTGGCTCAGAGGTTTAATGGGCCATTTCAACAGTGATTGCTCACAACAAGCAGGATACAATTTAATTTCCTATTAAAAAGTCTGAGACAAATGGGGAAGGGAAGATAACACAGTCTACGGGACTAAAAAGAGTAAAAAGGTAGAAATGGAAAACTGAAAACAAGCATTTTACATACCTCATTCTGAGATGTCCATAGACTTCAAAAAAAGGAAACAGCAAACAAAATCTATTACCAATTGGATATTGGTGACAAGTGCTACAGTATTTTCCACTACCCAAGATGTGAAAAATTAATAGTAAGAATACTGTATATATTATACTGGCACTAGAGTGACCTGTATTAAAATAAATAATGTTGATATATTAAACATTAATGTAACTATTAGAGTTGAGCGACTTTTGGTTTTTTAGGGTCGTGTTTCGTTTCGTGAAACCCGACTTTTCCAAAAGTCGGGTCGAGCAAGATCGTCCGATTATAGGGAAAAGTCGGGGTCGTCCCGAAATACGAAACCCAATGTAAGTCAATGGGGAATAAAAGTCGGCAGTGAGAGGAGGACAGGAAACACACCTACAGTGCCCATTTGAATGCCAAAAGCATCAATTCTTCTTACTTAAGCTTGTCAACCTTAATTAACTTCATAATACAAGTTACGCACTGAAAAATGGGGGTTATTTGGCTAAATTTGTGGGGGGGGAGGGCTGGCTGCAGGTTTTCATGTGCCCTGGGCGAAAGAGCGCCTCTTTAACACATACCACAACTCATCATGCTCCGATACGGCAGAGAAATAGCGGTATAGTACAATGAAAAATACCTCACTTTTTACATCTCATGACGAGGCCCATCTATTTCTCCATACAAAATCATTGGTCCCATATAATGTTTGAAACAGTATATGATGAGCTCCACATAATGCTACAGTATATGTTGGTCCCCATGGATGAAGCTCCACTGTCTTATGGGCCCAAATAATGCTCCAAACATAATGGGCCCCATTTCTAATGCTCTAGTGTATAATGGGCCCTGTAAATGTTGCTCCAGTGTCTGATGTCCACCTTTGGAATGTTCCAGTGTATGGTGGGCCCCATCTATCATTCTCCAGAGTATAGTGCTCCCCAAAAATTGCTGTCCCAACATAGAAAACAATCAAATAAGTCTCCTCGCTAGGGAATCCCTGTACTTGTCTGGACAGGTGCTGTAGCTTGCTTAACAGCTCGCCAGCCGTTCTCACGCCCAGTATGGATTGCACGTGATTGCACAAAGGTTAGAAAGGGTACCGTATCCCTGGATAACATGTATGGATATTGTACACATTCAAAATATATGTCTATACAGCATGAGGCAGGCTCAGACGGTGTTAGGCCCAGTATGGATTGCACGTCATTGCACAAAGGTTAGAAGGGGTACCGTATCCCCGGATAACATGTATGGATAGCGTACACATTCAAAATATATGTCTATACAGCATGAGGCAGGCTCAGACGGTGTTAGGCCCAGTATGGATTGCACGTCATTGCACAAAGGTTAGAAAGGGTACCGTATCCCCGGATAACATGTATGGATAGCGTACACATTCAAAATATATGTCTATACAGCATGAGGCAGGCTCAGACGGTGTTAGGCCCAGTATGGATTGCACGTCATTGCACAAAGGTTAGAAGGGGTACCGTATCCCCGGATAACATGTATGGATAGCGTACACATTCAAAATATATGTCTATACAGCATGAGGCAGGCTCAGACGGTGTTAGGCCCAGTATGGATTGCACGTCATTGCACAAAGGTTAGAAGGGGTACCGTATCCCCGGATAACATGTATGGATAGCGTACACATTCAAAATATATGTCTATACAGCATGAGGCAGGCCCAGACGGTGTTAGGCCCAGTATGGATTGCACGTGATTGCACAAAGGTTAGAAAGGGTACCGTATCCCTGGATAACATGTATGGATAGCGTACACATTCAAAATATATGTCTATACAGCATGAGGCAGGCTCAGACGGTGTTAGGCCCAGTATGGATTGCACGTCATTGCACAAAGGTTAGAAGGGGTACCGTATCCCAGGATAACATGTATGGATAGCGTACACATTCAAAATATATGTCTATACAGCATGAGGCAGGCTTAGACGGTGTTAGGCCCAGTATGGATTACACGTCATTGCACAAAGGTTAGAAAGGGTACCGTATCCCCGGATAACATGTATGGATAGCGTACACATTCAAAATATATGTCTATACAGCATGAGGCAGGCTCAGACGGTGTTAGGCCCAGTATGGATTGCACGTCATTGCACAAAGGTTAGAAGGGGTACCGTATCCCCGGATAACATGTATGGATAGCGTACACATTCAAAATATATGTCTATACAGCATGAGGCAGGCTCAGACGGTGTTAGGCCCAGTATGGATTGCACGTGATTGCACAAAGGTTAGAAAGGGTACCGTATCCCTGGATAACATGTATGGATAGCGTACACATTCAAAATATATGTCTATACAGCATGAGGCAGGCTCAGACGGTGTTAGGCCCAGTATGGATTGCACGTCATTGCACAAAGGTTAGAAGGGGTACCGTATCCCCGGATAACATGTATGGATAGCGTACACATTCAAAATATATGTCTATACAGCATGAGGCAGGCTCAGATGGTGTTAGGCCCAGTATGGATTGCACGTCATTGCACAAAGGTTAGAAAGGGTACCGTATCCCCGGATAACATGTATGGATAGCGTACACATTCAAAATATATGTCTATACAGCATGAGGCAGGCTCAGACGGTGTTAGGCCCAGTATGGATTGCACGTCATTGCACAAAGGTTAGAAGGGGTACCATATCCCCGGATAACATGTATGGATAGCGTACACATTCAAAATATATGTCTATACAGCATGAGGCAGGCTCAGACGGTGTTAGGCCCAGTATGGATTGCACGTCATTGCACAAAGGTTAGAAGGGGTACCGTATCCCCGGATAACATGTATGGATAGCGTACACATTAAAAATATGTGTCTATACAGCATGAGGCAGGCTCAGACGGTGTTAGGCCCAGTATGGATTGCGCGTGATTGCACAAAGGTTAGAAAGGGTACCGTATCCCTGGATAACATGTATGGATAGCGTACACATTCAAAATATATGTCTATACAGCATGAGGCAGGCTCAGACGGTGTTAGGCCCAGTATGGATTGCACGTCATTGCACAAAGGTTAGAAGGGGTACCGTATCCCCGGATAACATGTATGGATAGCGTACACATTCAAAATATATGTCTATACAGCATGAGGCAGGCTCAGACGGTGTTAGGCCCAGTATGGATTGCACGTGATTGCACAAAGGTTAGAAAGGGTACCGTATCCCTGGATAACATGTATGGATAGCGTACACATTCAAAATATATGTCTATACAGCATGAGGCAGGCTCAGACGGTGTTAGGCCCAGTATGGATTGCACGTCATTGCACAAAGGTTAGAAGGGGTACCGTATCCCCAGATAACATGTATGGATAACGTACACATTCAAAATATATGTCTATATACAGCATGAGGCAGGCTCAGACGGTGTTAGGCCCAGTATGGATTGCACGTCATTGCACAAAGGTTAGAAAGGGTACCGTATCCCCGGATAACATGTATGGATAGCGTACACATTCAAAATATATGTCTATACAGCATGAGGCAGGCTCAGACGGTGTTAGGCCCAGTATGGATTGCACGTCATTGCACAAAGGTTAGAAGGGGTACCGTATCCCCGGATAACATGTATGGATAGCGTACACATTCAAAATATATGTCTATACAGCATGAGGCAGGCTCAGATGGTGTTAGGCCCAGTATGGATTGCACGTCATTGCACAAAGGTTAGAAAGGGTACCGTATCCCCGGATAACATGTATGGATAGCGTACACATTCAAAATATATGTCTATACAGCATGAGGCAGGCTCAGATGGTGTTAGGCCCAGTATGGATTGCACGTGATTGCACAAAGGTTAGAAAGGGTACCGTATCCCTGGATAACATGTATGGATAGCGTACACATTCAAAATATATGTCTATACAGCATGAGGCAGGCTCAGATGGTGTTAGGCCCAGTATGGATTGCACGTGATTGCACAAAGGTTAGAAAGGGTACCGTATCCCCGGATAACATGTATGGATAGCGTACACATTCAAAATATATGTCTATACAGCATGAGGCAGGCTCAGACGGTGTTAGGCCCAGTATGGATTGCACGTCATTGCACAAAGGTTAGAAGGGGTACCGTATCCCCGGATAACATGTATGGATAGCGTACACATTCAAAATATATGTCTATACAGCATGAGGCAGGCTCAGATGGTGTTAGGCCCAGTATGGATTGCACGTCATTGCACAAAGGTTAGAAAGGGTACCGTATCCCCGGATAACATGTATGGATAGCGTACACATTCAAAATATATGTCTACACAGCATGAGGCAGGCTCAGATGGTGTTAGGCCCAGTATGGATTGCACATCATTGCACAAAGGTTAGAAGGGGTACCGTATCCAAGGATAACATGTATGGATAGCGTACACATTCAAAATATATGTCTATACAGCATGAGGCAGGCTCAGACGGTGTTAGGCCCAGTATGGATTGCACGTCAATGCACAAAGGTTAGAAAGGGTACCGTATCCCCGGATAACATGTATGGATAGCGTACACATTCAAAATATATGTCTATACAGCATGAGGCAGGCTCAGACGGTGTTAGGCCCAGTATGGATTGCACATCATTGCACAAAGGTTAGAAGGGGTACCGTATCCAAGGATAACATGTATGGATAGCGTACACATTCAAAATATATGTCTATACAGCATGAGGCAGGCTCAGACGGTGTTAGGCCCAGTATGGATTGCACGTCAATGCACAAAGGTTAGAAAGGGTACCGTATCCCCGAATAACATGTATGGATAGCGTACACATTCAAAATATATGTCTATACAGCATGAGGCAGGCTCAGACGGTGTTAGGCCCAGTATGGATTGCACGTCATTGCACAAAGGTTAGAAAGGGTACCGTATCCCTGGATAACATGTATGGATAGCGTACACATTCAAAATATATGTCTATACAGCATGAGGCAGGCTCAGACGGTGTTAGGCCCAGTATGGATTGCACGTCATTGCACAAAGGTTAGAAGGGGTACCGTATCCCCAGATAACATGTATGGATAGCGTACACATTCAAAATATATGTCTATACAGCATGAGGCAGGCTCAGACGGTGTTAGGCCCAGTATGGATTGCACGTGATTGCACAAAGGTTAGAAAGGGTACCGTATCCCTGGATAACATGTATGGATAGCGTACACATTCAAAATATATGTCTCAGGAGGCAGGCTCAGATGGTGTCAGGCACAGTATGGATTTGACGGCCCAGATTACACAGCAGAGGAGCAGGGAGAGGTAAAGATTGTAAATGCTGGGGCCCTGGCCAAGCAAGGGGGGCCCACTCGTGGGCGTCGGTACTGGCACTGGGCCCCTCATAGTACAGCGGTGTGTCTGACGGCGGGTGTGCACCACCACCATCAGAGACACTTGATTGCACTATGAGGGACCCTGTGCCAGTGCCCGCGCCCAAGAGTCGGCCTACCCACCTGTCCAGGGCAACGGCACTCGCACGGTGTCGTGCGGTAGGTGGTGACCCCGGCCATGGGGGGGGAGGCAGCATAGTTAGGGAGTTTTAGAAAGTGGCATATGTTGATGTTGGACATTCAGCTGATGCAAAAGGCGAAATAGGTGAAGTACCAGGAAGAGGTGGACCAAAGCAAGCCATTTTTCTGTCACCCTATGTGTCATCAGGGGAAGGTGGGACAAAATCCTTGGAAACCCATGCGTGGTTCATTTTAATGAAGGTTAGATCATCCACATTTTGGGTTGACAGACGGGTCCTTTTTTCTGTCAGGATTGATCCAGCTGCACTGAAGACTCTTTCCGATAGCACACTTGCAGCTGGGCAAGCGAGCTCCTGTAAGCCATATTGGGCCAATTCAGGCCAGGTGTCCAGTTTAGCGGCCCAATAGTCAAAGGGGAATGACCTGTGTGGGAGAACATCGATATGGGAGGAAAAGTAGTTTGTAACCATAGTTGACAACTGCTGTCTCCTGTCACTTTCCATCGATGCAGTATTACCAGTTGTGTGAGCGGTATTTGAAAAATCAGTCCACAACATTGTCATGAAACCCCTGTCTCCAACGCCACTTCTGCTGTGTGCACCACGAACACCTCTGCCAAGCTGCCCCCGGCCCGTACGGCTCGTGTGAGAACCATCACTGCTGCTGTGTGCTGGGAATGCCTCAAGCAACCAATTTACCAGAGTTGCTTGTTTATTAGCCAATATTAGGTCAAGGTTCTCCTGTGGCATGATGTTTTGTAATTTGCCTTTATAGTGTGGATCCAGGATGCTGGCCAACCAGTAGTCGTCATCGTTCATCATTTTGGCAATGCGGGGGTCCCTTTTTAGGATCCGCAAGGCATAATCTGACATGTGGGCCAATGTTCCCGGTGTCAATGATGCACTGCGAGTGCTGGGTGGAGGAGCACTTTCTGGCAAATCCACATCCCTCCAGTCACGCACAAACCCTGTATCAGACCTTGCCACGCCAACATTTTCACTTGCCCCACGAGATGCATCCTCCTCCCCTAAGTAATCATCCCCATCATCCTCCTCCTCTTCTTCCTCCACCTCGTCCAGGAGAGGTCCCTGAGCAGACAATGGCTGAATGTCATCAAGGATTCCCTCCTCCTCTTCCTCCTCATCAACATTGGCTGCAGACGCCTGCTCCTTAAGGTGCGTGAAAGTTTGCATGAGCAGACGCATAAGTGGGATGCTCATGCTTAGGATGGCGTCGTCTGCGCTTACCAGCCGTGTGCATTCCTCAAAACACTGAAGGACTTTACAAAGGTCTTTCAGCTTCGACCACTGCACGCCTGTCAACTCCATGTCTGCTCTCAAAGTGCCTGGCCGTGTATCCTCCCACAAATGCATTATGGCCTGCCTCTGCTCGCACAGCCGCTCCACCATGTGCAGGGTGGAGTTCCACCTTGTTGCAATGTCGATAATGAGGCGGTGGTTGGGAAGGTGGAGCAATCGCTGCAGCTTCTGCATACGAACGGAGTGTACAGGCGACCGGCGGATGTGCGCGCACAGTCTTCGCACCTTCTGGAGCAGGGCTGTTAACTCCGGATAATTTTTGAGGAAGCACTGCACCACCAGGTTCAAGGTGTGAGCCAAGCAAGGTATGTGGCTGAGTTTTGAAAGGGCTATGGCTGCCACAAAATTACGGCCGTTATCACTAACTACCTTGCCTGCCTCAAGATGTACACTGCCCAGCCATGACTCAGTTTGTCGCTTCAAGTACTCGGCCAGCACCTCGGCGTTGTGTCTGTCGCCCAAACACATCATCTGCAACACAGCCTGCTGACGCTTTCCACTAGCTGCTCGATAGGGGGACACATCGTGTGCAACAGTGGCAGCTGCAGATGGAGTGCTCGTACGACTGCGCTCTGTGGACGAGCTGTCGCTTCTGGAGGAGGAGGAGGAGGGTCAAATGCCTACAGCCAACTGTTTCCTATACCGTGGGCTAGGCAGCACTGTCCCACCACCGCTGTCCCCTGTGGACCCTGCATCCACCACATTAACCCAGTGCGCAGTGATGGACACGTAACGGCCCTGGCCATGCCGACTGGACCATGCATCAGTTGTGAGGTGCACCTTTCCGCTCACTGACTGCTTGAGTGCATGGACAATGCGGTCTTTCACATGATGGTGGAGGGCTGGGATGGCTTTGCGAGAGAAGAAGTGGCGACTGGGTAGGTCATAGCGTGGTACTGCATAGGCCATGAGTTCGCGGAAAGCTGTGCTTTCCACCAACCGAAAGGGCATCATCTCAAACGAGATTAGTTTGGCAATGTGGGCGTTCAAACCCAGTGTACGCGGATGAGAGACTGAGTACTTTCTTGACCTACTCATAGTGTCTGGGAGGATGAGCTGGACTTGAGAGCTGCATATGGTGGAAGTAGCGGTGGACAGGGCGGACTGAGAGAGGGTTGATGATGGTGATGGAGTTGTTGTTCTTTCTGATGGCCTAGAATCAGTCTTTCGTTGATATAACAGTGGGATTCCCTGACTGCTGTGGCCTTGCAACGACACCTCAACATTTGCTGCTGTGCTAACCGGTGGGCTTACAGTGGGGGAAACAATGTAGCGTTGCTGACTACCTTCGTTGTGATCAGTTGCACATGTGGCACTTGAGGTTTGGTGTTGTGTCCACGCTTGCAAGTGCATGCTGGTTAAATGTCTAAGCATGCAACTGGTATTCAAATTTTTCAGAATTTTCCCTCGGCTAAAGGTCTTTGCGCACTTCTTACAGATAACCTTGGCCTGATCATGAGGATTTTGTTCAAAAAAGTGCCACACTGCACTCTTCCTACTTTGGCAGACATTTTGCGGCCTAGCACGCTGTGATCTTTTGACCCTCTGGACAAGCTGTCCAGCAACTCTTTTGATGTTTGGAACCTGTCTTTGGAGTGCTCCGGGCCTGCCAGATAACAGCTGTTGCGATGTCGATGTCTGCTGTGGATGCTCCTCATCTGAGCTATTGGAAGCAGCACCCTCTTCCCCCAATGGATGCCAATCTGGGTCAACAACTGGGTCATCCATCACCTCCTCTTCTATGTCATGTGCACCTTTCTCTGTGTCACCGTGTATGGTGGTATAGTGTGCGGGAAGGGGCACCTGAGTCTCATCAGGGTCAAAATCTGGCTCTGTACACTGCGAGGACAATGTAGTGCTCTGAGTGAATGTACCAGCAGAATCATCCATCAGCGGCTGTGCATCAGTGCACTCCATGTCAGATTCATCTTGGCCTGGGTAATTCACCATTTGACTTGATAATCCAGGCATGGTATGTGAAAACAGCTCCATGGAGTAATCAGTAGTATGGCCTGCGTCATCCTTCAATCTTGGTTGGGGTGAAGGACACAAGGAAAGGTGTGGTTCATGAACATGAGCCTCCAATGACGACTCAGTGCTTTTACTTTTTACAACTGAAGAAGAGGAGGCGATAGAGCTGGAGGCTGAGTCAGCAATGTAAGACAAAACTTTTTCCTGATGCTCTGCCTTTAAAAGCGGTTTGCCAACTCCTAGAAAACTAAGCTTTCGAGTCCTTATGTAGCCAGACGATGACGCAGGGTCAGCACCTCCTGCATTCGGTCCTATTTTGCTCTTGCCACTACCATCAGATCCACCACCAACACCATCATTACCAGCTGCCAACCCCCGCCCAATTCCACGGCCTCTTCCACCAGCCTTCCTCATTTTTGGTAGAAATGTAGACAAAATCCAACAAACTATATAGTAATGTAAAACAAGGTACAAGGTGTCTATAGGACAGGGGAGTTTTAGAATTTCTGCACACACTTGTGGACAGTGGACACTTGTGGATTGTGTGCGGCCCACTGATATCTGAGCGCTATGTGACACGCTAGATGGCACAGCTGCCTGTGACCAAATTGACGAGAGGATAATGGAGATTTTGAATCTCTGCGTACACTTGTGGACAGTGGACACTTGTGGATTGTGTGCTGCCCACTGATATCTGAGCGCTATGTGACACGCTCGATGGCACAGCTGCCTGTGACCAAAGTGACGAGAGGATAATGGAGATTTTGAATCTCTGCGTACACTTGTGGACAGTGGACACTTGTGGATTGTGTGCGGCCCACTGATATCTGAGCGCTATGTGACACGCTCGATGGCACAGCTGCCTGTGACCAAAGTGACGAGAGGATAATGGAGATTTTGAATCTCTGCGTACACTTGTGGACAGTGGACACTTGTGGATTGTGTGCGGCCCACTGATATCTGAGCGCTATGTGACACGCTCGATGGCACAGCTGCCTGTGACCAAAGTGACGAGAGGATAATGGAGATTTTGAATCTCTGCGTACACTTGTGGACAGTGGACACTTGTGGATTGTGTGCGGCCCACTGATATCTGAGCGCTATGTGACACGCTCGATGGCACAGCTGCCTGTGACCAAAGTGACGAGAGGATAATGGAGATTTTGAATCTCTGCGTACACTTGTGGACACTGGACACTTGTGGATTGTGTGCGGCCCACTGATATCTGAGCGCTATGTGACACGCTCGATGGCACAGCTGCCTGTGACCAAAGTGACGAGAGGATAATGGAGATTTTGAATCTCTGCGTACACTTGTGGACAGTGGACACTTGTGGATTGTGTGCGGCCCACTGATATCTGAGCGCTATGTGACACGCTCGATGGCACAGCTGCCTGTGACCAAAGTGACGAGAGGATAATGGAGATTTTGAATCTCTGCGTACACTTGTGGACAGTGGACACTTGTGGATTGTGTGCGGCCCACTGATATCTGAGCGCTATGTGACACGCTCGATGGCACAGCTGCCTGTGACCAAAGTGACGAGAGGATAATGGAGATTTTGAATCTCTGCGTACACTTTTGGACACTGGACACTTGTGGACTGTGTGCGGCCCACTGATATCTGAGCGCTATGTGACACGCTCGATGGCACAGCTGCCTGTGACCAAAGTGACGAGAGGATAATGGAGATTTTGAATCTCTGCGTACACTTGTGGACAGTGGACACTTGTGGATTGTGTGCGGCCCACTGATATCTGAGCGCTATGTGACACGCTCGATGGCACAGCTGCCTGTGACCAAAGTGACGAGAGGATAATGGAGATTTTGAATCTCTGCGTACACTTGTGGACAGTGGACACTTGTGGATTGTGTGCGGCCCACTGATATCTGAGCGCTATGTGACACGCTCGATGGCACAGCTGCCTGTGACCAAAGTGACGAGAGGATAATGGAGATTTTGAATCTCTGCGTACACTTGTGGACAGTGGACACTTGTGGATTGTGTGCGGCCCACTGATATCTGAGCGCTATGTGACACGCTCGATGGCACAGCTGCCTGTGACCAAAGTGACGAGAGGATAATGGAGATTTTGAATCTCTGCGTACACTTGTGGACAGTGGACACTTGTGGATTGTGTGCGGCCCACTGATATCTGAGCGCTATGTGACACGCTCGATGGCACAGCTGCCTGTGACCAAAGTGACGAGAGGATAATGGAGATTTTGAATCTCTGCGTACACTTGTGGACACTGGACACTTGTGGATTGTGTGCGGCCCACTGATATCTGAGCGCTATGTGACACGCTCGATGGCACAGCTGCCTGTGACCAAAGTGACGAGAGGATAATGGAGATTTTGAATCTCTGCGTACACTTGTGGACAGTGGACACTTGTGGATTGTGTGCGGCCCACTGATATCTGAGCGCTATGTGACACGCTCGATGGCACAGCTGCCTGTGACCAAAGTGACGAGAGGATAATGGAGATTTTGAATCTCTGCGTACACTTTTGGACACTGGACACTTGTGGATTGTGTGCAGCCCACTGATATCTGAGCGCTATGTGACACGCTCGATGGCACAGCTGCCTGTGACCAAAGTGACGAGAGGATAATGGAGATTTTGAATCTCTGCGTACACTTTTGGACACTGGACACTTGTGGATTGTGTGCGGCCCACTGATATCTGAGCTCTATGTGACACGCTCGATGGCACAGCTGCCTGTGACCAAAGTGACGAGAGGATAATGGAGATTTTGAATCTCTGCGTACACTTTTGGACACTGGACATTTGTGGATTGTGTGCGGCCCACTGATATCTGAGCGCTATGTGACACGCTCGATGGCACAGCTGCCTGTGACCAAAGTGACGAGAGGATAAGGGAGATTGGATTGCTTTTAAAAAAGCAGTTTGCGGAGCAGTGGGTAAACAGCAATGCCAGCGTGTCAGGAAGCCTTAAAAGGCAGCCCAACAACCAACACCACTGATACACCACAATATAGCCTCCCCTTGCACTGCACACACAGTGACTTGTGTGTTGTGCAGGCCAAATCGCTAGCAGCAGAAGCAGTTTTTTTGTCTTCTTCCCTGCCTAACGCTCTCCCTACAGAATTAGCAGCAACCTCTCCCTATACTAAGATCGGCAGAAGTAAGATGGCGGTCGGCGTGCACGCCCTTTTATACCCCCTGTGACGCCCACCAAAGCAAGCCAATCACTTGCATGCCCTTCTGAAAGATGGTGGTGACCCGTGCCTATGTCATCACGTTGCCCACAGTGTCCGTGGATCCTGATTGGCTGAAAAAGAGCGCAAAACAAACTTTTGAAACGCGACTTTGGCGCGTAAGTCGTCGACCTCGTGGCCGACCTCATCCTAGGGTCGGGTTTCGTTTCATGAAACCCGACTTTGCCAAAAGTCGGCGACTTTTGAATTTTTTCTACCCGTTTCGCTCAACTCTAGTAACTATATATTAAGTGACCAATTCCTAATGCTAGGATTCTCGTTTCGAGTAATGAGGATAATGGAAGTCAATGGGAAATTTAAGCATTTTTCCAGCAGACCCTACAAAGAGCTTTGGGGGGCAGTGAAAATGTTCAAATGGATGGAAAAAGTGCTGAATGGAAGGAGAACAGAATGAGGAATACCCTTGGAAGCATCTCTCACTCCCAGACTGCTGTTGAGAACAATGGTGTCTCAGTTTTACTCCACTTTAAGGAGTGACAATAAAACATTCAAAATCAAAAAGAACTTGGAGTTTACAAGAAAATGTGAAGAAATATTCTTTGGGTTCATACTCATTTGCGAGAAAAGCGGACAAATGCAATCTGATAAAAAAAAATCAGATTGCACTCTGACCAATGTTATTCAATAGGTTACATCTAATTTGCGATCAGCTGAAATCGGACTGAGAAAAAAATCGCATCACGCTGCAAATTTATCGCGTATCTTGGATGAAACTCGCCAATGCAAGCCTATGGGTGTGAGAAAAAAATCACATAGAACTCGGACCGTGATGAGTACAGTAAAATCACAGAGTGACAGGATAGAATTGAATAGCTAGAATAGATTTATACACATAAAATGCATAGAAATATAGATGCCAGTGGCACACACATATATTTTTGCATATATATTAGATAGATAGATAGATAGATAGATAGATAGATAGATAGATAGATAGATAGACAGGAGTGTTGGAGCTGGTATTTCACAACTGAAATCTGCTGCTCACAAGGCCCTACCAGCATGTGCACTGTGGAGCCCCATCACGTGGTGATATCACACGCCAGTCAGTGAGCTGGCACTTGCATGCACTGTTGCAGCATTGCCAGAGCAGTGACAGCTGTGGATGACTGGCAGAATTGGGCGCTGATGTGGCGCACCTTGATCAGAATCTCTGGCAAATCTGGGTAGGTTTTCAGAAACCAATGAACTACCAAGTTGAGCACGTGAGTCAAGCATGGTACCTGTGTGAGCTTGCCAAGCTTCACAGCCATCAGGTTGCAGCCATTATCACATATGACCATTCCTGATTGGAGGTTCAGTGGCAGAAAACACAGATCTGTCTGGTATGTTATTCCTTTCAATTACTCTCCTGCAGTGTGCGGTTTGTCTCCTAGACAAATTAACTTCAGCAGAGCTTCCAGCTTCCGGGTGATGTGGACAATGTGCTCTGAGATAGCACATCGGAGCTGGAAGAGGAACAGGAGGGGAGGCAGGAACTGCTGTAGGAGGTGTAGGAAACCCTGATCAAAGTAGGGCCAGCAATCCTCTACACTTGTAGCCTGTGTGCTGTGCCCCAACCCCCACAATGTTCACCCAGTGAGCCATCAGGGAAATGTAGCCTCCCTAGTAGAGTTGAGTGAATTTGATCTGGTCAGGGCTTATTCAGCAAACTGTAGCGCTTACCGAATAAGCTGCAGAGGGATCCGACTTCATGGATCGCTCTGGCTGATCAGCTGTTCGGCTCTGCAGCTATTTGAGGGGGTTAGATATGATGTTTTTCTTGCTCCCCTTACTCAGATTGTCCCTCCTATGCAATTGTGTATATATTGCTAAGTTATAATGTTTAGAATTAATGTCTGCAGTACTGCTACATAGAAATATGTATTATTGTTAGTCTCTAATGGTATTGGCACATGTATGTATTACCATTGTGTAGATAGTTGTAACATATTGTCTTGTGTCTTTGTGTTATATCATTGTGCCTGTTGTCATTTACAGTTAGGGTAAATCAGTGCATCCTTTTGGGGACATTAGAGAAGGGCACTTTAGTGTATAGCTTACATAGTCATGGGTAAGTGTATTTCTGCTGTGGGCCACTAGATGGTGGCATACTAGTGAACTCTAAAGGTATAGTTGATAGGGTGTTAATAGAGGGTTAAGTGTAGGACGTGCTGCCGGGTAGTAAGCGAGGACCTTTGTAGGAAGTTAGGATTGAACTTGACTGACTGGAGAAGAAAAACCTACACCTCTACTGTGACCAAGATGGCGGAGGTATAAATGGTGGGAGATGGTGAAGAAAACATCAAGAACCGTGTTCATCACTTCTTGGTGCCAAAACCTGGCTGCCAGTATGCCATGGTCCGCCCTTGGTGGGTGCAGATGAAGAGAAGGCCTCACCCTCTGCCATCAAACAACAATAGATGGGAGGAGTCATTGGAAGCTGAGAAAATTCCAGAAGGAACTGCGCAGTGCCTCCTTGTACCCATGATCCAGCCATGATGCAGCACTCATGTACACAAAGCTGCCAAGGTGTGGGCCATATTGAGTCGAGGTGGTGGCAGGAAAGAGCGAGTGCCCATTCTACAGCAGTCAGTGAAGAGCCAGCAGAGGCCTCCACCTGTCCTATTTTAGAGTTGCTTCGACCCCAGAGTGTCCACCTGGCAGAGATACCATCTTTCCGGAGGTGGGAAACTGGTGGCTCAGAGCCTGCAGTGCAGCCTCTGGCCCAAGGATTGGGTGAACCGGAATCCCCCTGTTTACTCAGCGAGGAGCGGAGCCATTAGTTGCTCAGAAGGAACCACGACCGGAAGTTGCATCCGAAACGATACACCAGTAGACCGTCACACGTGCGGGCATTCCCGCAGAATGAATTAGTGTGCTGGGAGCCGCATCAGCGAAATGGGTGAATGTGCAGTTGTCACCAACCCCACACAGTTCCGTCCCTGAGGCCATAGTCAGCCCTCGTGTACCTACGGGAGAACCAACCCCTTTACCCCGGCCACCGGCAGTCCAACTAGTTTCCTATTCAGCCACAACTCTGGGGGCTACCCATTCCCACCCGGCCACAGAGGGTCCCTTTCCCACGTCCAGGCAGGCCGCCTTGACCAAAAGCAGCAGGAGATCTGGAGAAAGCTATGACAGCCCAGTGGGGGCGCTCTGGCGGGACGGCGCCCCAGAGGCTAGCTGGTGTACACCGACATCGAACGGGGCTATAGTTTTATTCGGGAGGAAGGAACAGACGCCAAAGTATATGTTAATGTGACATCTGTCAAATTCGGAAGATTGTTGAATAAGGTAGACCAGGTCTCCTACTTTATGGAAGACTATCCACGTGGGTATTATGCAGTAGCGGTTACCCACTATGACAAGGGCGATATTGGCCTCTTCTCGGAGTCCATACAGATCTCACCATCAGCTGACACCCGGAGATCTGATGGTGCTATGGCGGCACCATCCACATCCTATGCGGCTGCAGAGATGACATCTGAGAGAGCGACACACAATGCGTGTCACTGAAGTTTACAGATCATCATGTGCTATGCCTGTTGCATTTTGTTTCACACAATGGGACTGTTCCACGTCCCTGTGGGTACTTTGGCCCTAGAAAAGGTTTTTCCCCCGCTTACGGTGAGTGGGAGTGGTTCGGTTTTTGCGGAGCTGAAGATAAGCATTATCTGCGGTATGTGTTCATGGCCTAGAGGACTGCAAGCTAGGCAGAAGATATGGAGCCTATGGACTCTTTTTTTGTTGCGCTTGTTGCGCCCATTCTGCTGGAAAGAGGAGAGACTGTCTCCTTGACTGGAGACCTCTGTAAAGACTGTACTCCCCTCAAGGGAAGGGGGAGCATTTCTCTTAAGATGGTTCATCATTAAATCCTGGAGGACAGGTAATCAGGACTGTTGCCTGTGCGTCATGAACTGCGGTGGATACCGGATGCGGCTTATATTAAGCCAAGTGACTTGCGCGTTTGTTAAGCGCTATAGCTTGCCGAATAAGCTCTGACCCGATCAAATTCGCTCATCTCTAGTCCCTGGCCACAAGCACTTGTCCTCATGTCAGTGATTAAGTGGACAATCACAGCAACAACGTTGGAAAGGGCAATGTTGATATTCCTTTACATGTGCTGGTACAAGATGGTGACTCCACACTGGGAGAAATACAGTAATGTTGGCTAGAAATTGAGTACAGAGGGAACTAATTTGTGCTCCTATAACAGGCAAATTTTAGTTTTCATTTCAACCCAGGAACATTTCACACAAACTAAGTGTTACAGTATAAATGACAATAGTCACTTTTTGAAAATCCAAATTTGGCTCCTGTAGCAGGACAATTTTGGTTTTAAATTCAAACAAATGAAATTTCACACAAACCATGTTCTACAGTGTATATGACAGTTGGCAATTTTTGAACAACAAAATTTGTATACCTGTAGCAGGCAGATATTTGTTTTTATTCAAACCAACAAAACTTTACATAAACCAAGTTTAACAGTATATAAGATAAGATAAGATAATCCTTTAATCGTCCCACCATGGGGAAATTCAGAGCATTACAGCAGCAAAGCAGGAACAAGTACAGATACAGATGCATAAAGGCATTACATTGACAGTAGGTAGGTAAATATATGAAAAAAAAAAAAAATGTAACCGGACTGTCACAACTTTGGATCTATCAGTTCTCTGTTTGGGTCGTTCTCCATTTTGGACAGTGCTGGTTATACAGCCTAACTGCAGCAGGAAGGAAGGACTTTCGATAGCGCTCCCTCTCACATTTAGGATGAAGTAGCCGGTCACTGACAGTACTGCACATCTTTGTCACGGTCTCATGCATGGGATGGGAATCATTCTGCACCATGTGGCTCACCTTGGCCAGTATCCTCCTGTCGCCTACTTCCTGAACTGGGTCAAGGGGGCATCCCAGGACAGAGCTGGCCCTTCTAATCAGTTTGTCCAGCCTATTTCTGTCCCTGGTTGATATGCCACTACCCCAGCACGCCACACCAAAGAAGATGACTGATGCCACAACAGACTTGAAGAAGGATGCAAGGAGTGCCCCTCTAACTCCGAAGGCCTCAGCCTTCTGAGCAGATAAAGCCTGCTTTGATCCTTCCTGTACACTGCATCCAAGTGATGGGCCCAGTCAAGCTTATTATTGAGGATCACACCAAGGTACTTATAGGTGACGACTATCTCAATGTCATTTCCCTGAATGTTCAACACTACTGGTGGATTTTTGCCCTTGCGAAAGTCCACCACCAATTCCTTGGTCTTCCCGGAATTAATCCTAAGGTGGTTCCTCTGACACCACTCCACAAAAGCTTGGTTAGTATCTCTGTACTCTCTTTCATCTCCTCCTGTGATGAGGCCTACTATTGCAGAGTCATCAGAATACTTCTGCAAGTAGCAGCTTGATGAGTTGCACCTAAAATCCGCAGTGTACAGTGTGAAGAGAAAAGGGGCAAGAACTGTACCTTGAGGTGCCCCTGTATTGCAGATCACTGTGTCTGACACACTGTCCCGAACCTTTACAAACTGAGGTCTGTTCGTGAGGTAGTTAAGGATCCAGGTGGAGAGTTGGAGGTCCACACCAACAAGGCCCAGCTTGTATGAGAATAGTCAATTTTTGGAACAAAAATATTTTGTGCACTATACCAGGCCAACCTGTTTTAAAAATGTTAAACCATTGTAATTTTACACAAAGCACGTTAAACTCTGTGGATGACTATTTGAATACAGGAGAAATTTTGGAATTTTTTTTTGTTTTATTTACGACCGTAATGTAACAACAACTGCCTAAAACTGTATGGATGAATAATTGAATCCATAAAAAAATGAAATTTTTTTGGGAGTTTTAGATACCACTATAATGTAACACAAAGCATATAATACTCTATGGAAGACAAATTAAATCCAGAAAAAAAAATTGAACCTAAATATTTTGAAAGTATGGCTGAAGTACTGCTACACTAATAAAGGCTTTGTCCGTCATTGGACGTTAAGGGGTTAAGGAGCCTGTTGGTATCTCATGCTGTCAGTGGTTATCGCATGAATCTTTTGACAACAGTAAAATGATATATCTTCCTGAGTATTACAATGATCATGGTAATTAAAGTAAATATTTAGTGGCCATATCATGCTAGAATCAATGCTACTTGTCCAATTGTACAATAATCAATAGAGAGACAACTGCTTTTATTGGGAAAGGATACGACAGGATGCTGTCGTATTTCAGACTTCTTCTTACCAGCAGAGATTTCTCTTCACTAACAAAGTGTTCAAAATAAAAAAAAAATGCTTTGATTTCTTTTGCTTGTCTCTGGGGAATCTATGATGAGAACTCCTGGGATGTATCCGCTTTAGACTGCAGGTAATGATTTTACATGTGCACATTGTATGTAGCAACCATTTACTAAAGTGGCATTCAAAAGCTGTATTAGAACATCCTAAGGGTTCCTTAAAGTATTTTCTTATGCTTTTCTTATATTAGTTTTGACAATTCTATTTCTTTGCACTTCTATGAAACAACACAAAAAAGCAGCACATTTCATTACAGCCTTTACCTGCACCTGAATACACATTTCTATTGTAAATTGAAATCATAAAATAGTTTTGGGCTGTAAGTTAACATTTTGGTACTGCTCTGTGTACTAGTTCAATTCATTGCCTTCTTCCCAGGTGCAGAGGGCCATTTAGGACTTAAGGCCCATGGCTAGAGAATGCACCAGATCTTCAATCAGTAATCACTAATATTGCATGAAAAAAAATAAGTGATAAGTACTTCTCATCTGCAATTTGTCAATTGTATTTAGTTGTTTTAAGCCTAGTGATTTTCAAGGCGCACATGACTACAGATGGGTGAACCCAAACATTAAAGTTTGGGGTCCTCACTGAATACCTAGTGTTAGGGCACGGACCCCGAACATGGACTTCTCCAAGAAGTCTATATTAATGTTCAGGTTCAACATCCTGAACATTGGGTCTGATCGACGGTAAGATTATTACCGCCAGTGAGTGAGCTGCGGTTCCCACGCTGTCAGATGACAGCATCGGCTGATGAGAGAGTACTACTCCTGTCAGCCTATGCCTGCCGTCACTGACAACAGTGAGAGCAGGCACCGCTGATAGGAAAATTTATCAGCTGGCACCTGTGCTATAAATAAATTTTTAAAAAATTACGTGGGATCTTTTCCATTTTTGATAAACTGGCCAAAAGAACTGAAAGCTGCCGGCTGCATCCCTCTGCTCTCAGCTTTATCATAATAATAATATAAATAATAATTTTATTTCTATAGTGCCAACATATTCTGCAGCACTTTACATTTTAGAGAGGACTTGTACAGACAATGAAAAACATTACAACATAACAATACTCACATAAATCAACAGATACCAAGAGGAATGAGGACCCTGCTCACAAGCTTACAATCTATGAGGATATAGGGGAGACACGAAAGGTGGACGGTAACAATTTATTTCATTGCTCTGACCAGCTATAATGAAAGAAATTGGGTGTTCATGTAATGCTGCATGAACGGGTTATCAGCCAGAATATGTAAAAGTACAGGCACAGAGGGCTATTAAATGCATAAAGCATGTGAGAACATGATACAAGGAACCTGGTTATCGTGAAAATTTTGAATGGGCAACACAGTGACAGTTAAATAAATGTGTTGAGGAGGTAGGCCAGGCTAAAGAAATGCATTTTTAAGGCATACTTAAAACTGTGGGTACTGGGGATTAATCAAATTATCTTGGGTAGTGCATCCCACCGATTTTTGACACAAAAGCTAAAGCAGACATCAGGGGCTGGTATTCTCATGCTAGAAAGGGGTCAGCATAAAAATAGCAGCTTGCAGCTGCCCCAGAAAAGGCACATCTATTAGAAGCAACAATTCTGGTACCTTGCCTGGCTCTTCCCAATTGCCCTGTGGTGGTGGAAAGTGGGGTAACACTTGTGGGGTTGATGTCAGCTGTTTTATGGCCCCTAACATCAAGCCCACAAGTTAGTAATGGAGAGTAGAGTTGAGCGACTTTTGGTTTTTTAGGGTCGCGTTTCGTTTCGTGAAACCCGACTTTTCCAAAAGTCGGGTCGAGCAAGATCGTCCGATTATAGGGAAAAGTCGGGGTCGTCCCGAAACACGAAACCCAATGTAAGTCAATGGGGAATAAAAGTCGGCAGTGAGAGGAGGACAGGAAACACACCAACAGTGCCCATTTGAATGCCAAAAGCATCAATTCTTCTTACTTAAGCTTGTCAACCTTAATTAACTTCATAATACAAGTTACGCACTGAAAAATGGGGGTTATTTGGCTACAGACTGTGGGGGGGAGGGCTGGCTCCAGGTTTTCATGTGCCCTGGGCGAAAGAGCGCCCCTTTAACACATACCACAACTCATCATGCTCCGATACGGCAGAGAAATAGCGGTATAGTACAATGAAAAATACCTCACTTTTTACATCTCATGACGAGGCCCATCTATTTCTCCATACAGAATCATTGGTCCCATATAATGTTTGAAACAGTATATGATGAGCTCCACATAATGCTACAGTATATGTTGGTCCCCATGGATGAAGCTCTACTGTCTTATGGGCCCAAATAATGCTCCAAACATAATGGGCCCCATTTCTAATGCTCTAGTGTATAATGGGCCCTGTAAATGCTGCTCCAGTGTCTGATGTCCACCTTTGGAATGTTCCAGTGTATGGTGGGCCCCATCTATCATTCTCAGACGGTGTTAGGCCCAGTATGGATTGCACGTGATTGCACAAAGGTTAGAAAGGGTACCGTATCCCCAGATAACATGTATGGATAGCGTACACATTCAAAATATATGTCTCAGGAGGCAGGCTCAGACGGTGTTAGGCCCAGTATGGATTGCACGTGATTGCACAAAGGTTAGAAAGGTTACCGTTTCCCCGGATAACATGTATGGATAGCGTACACATTCAAAATATATGTCTCAGGAGGCAGGCTCAGACGGTGTCAGGCCCAGTATGGATTGCACGTGATTGCACAAAGGTTAGAAAGGGTACCGTATCCCCAGATAACATGTATGGATAGCGTACACATTCAAAATATATGTCTCAGGAGGCAGGCTCAGACGGTGTTAGGCCCAGTATGGATTGCACGTGATTGCACAAAGGTTAGAAAGGGTACCGTATCCCCGGATAACATGTATGGATAGCGTACACATTCAAAATATATGTCTCAGGAGGCAGGCTCAGATGGTGTTAGGCCCAGTATGGATTGCACGTGATTGCACAAAGGTTAGAAAGGGTACCGTTTCCCCGGATAACATGTATGGATAGCGTACACATTCAAAATATATGTCTCAGGAGGCAGGCTCAGACTGTGTTAGGCCCAGTATGGATTGCACGTGATTGCACAAAGGTTAGAAAGGGTACCGTATCCCCAGATAACATGTATGGATAGCGTACACATTCAAAATATATGTCTCAGGAGGCAGGCTCAGACGGTGTTAGGCCCAGTATGGATTGCACGTGATTGCACAAAGGTTAGAAAGGGTACCGTATCCCCAGATAACATGTATGGATAGCGTACACATTCAAAATATATGTCTCAGGAGGCAGGCTCAGACGGTGTTAGGCCCAGTATGGATTGCACGTGATTGCACAAAGGTTAGAAAGGGTACAGTTTCCCCAGATAACATGTATGGATAGCGTACACATTCAAAATATATGTCTCAGGAGGCAGGCTCAGACGGTGTTAGGCCCAGTATGGATTGCACGTGATTGCACAAAGGTTAGAAAGGGTACCGTTTCCCCAGATAACATGTATGGATAGCGTACACATTCAAAATATATGTCTCAGGAGGCAGGCTCAGACGGTGTTAGGCCCAGTATGGATTGCACGTGATTGCACAAAGGTTAGAAAGGGTACCGTTTCCCCAGATAACATGTATGGATAGCGTACACATTCAAAATATATGTCTCAGGAGGCAGGCTCAGACGTTGTCAGGCACAGTATGGATTTGACGGCCCAGATTACACAGCGGAGGAGCAGGGAGAGGTAAAGATTGCAAATGCTGGGGCCCTGCCCAAGCAAGGGGGGCCCACTCGTGGGCGTCGGTACTGGCACTGGGCCCCTCATAGTACAGCGGTGTGTCTGACGGCGGGTGTGCACCACTACCGTCAGAGACACTTGATTGCACTATGAGGGACCCTGTGCCAGTGCCCGCGCCCAAGAGTCGGCCTACCCACCTGTCCAGGGCAACGGCACTCGCACGGTGTCGTGCGCTAGGTGGTGACCCCGGCCATGGGGGGGGAGGCAGCACAGTTAGGGAGTTTTAGAAAGTGGCATATGTTGATGTTGGACATTCAGCTGATGCAAAAGGCGAAATAGGTGAAGTCCCAGGAAGAGGTGGACCAAAGCAAGCCATTTTTCTGTCACCCTATGTGTCATCAGGGGAAGGTGGGACAAAATCCTTGGAAACCTATGCGTGGTTCATTTTAATGAAGGTTAGATCATCCACATTTTGGGTTGACAGACGGGTCCTTTTTTCTGTCAGGATTGATCCAGCTGCACTGAAGACTCTTTCCGATAGCACACTTGCAGCTGGGCAAGCGAGCTCCTGTAAGGCATATTGGGCCAATTCAGGCCAGGTGTCCAGTTTAGCGGCCCAATAGTCAAAGGGGAATGACCTGTGTGGGAGAACATCGATATGGGAGGAAAAGTAGTTTGTAACCATAGTTGACAACTGCTGTCTCCTGTCACTTTCCATCGATGCAGTATTACCAGTTGTGTGAGCGGTATTTGAAAAATCAGTCCACAACATTGTCATGAAACCCCTGTCTCCAACGCCACTTCTGCTGTGTGCACCACGAACACCTATACCAAGCTGCCCCCGGCCCGTACGGCTCGTGTGAGAACCATCACCGCTGCTGTGTGCTGGGAATGCCTCAAGCAACCGATTTACCAGAGTTGCTTGTTTATTAGCCAATATTAGGTCAAGGTTCTCCTGTGGCATGATGTTTTGTAATTTGCCTTTATAGCGTGGATCCAGGATGCTGGCCAACCAGTAGTCGTCATCGTTCATCATTTTGGCAATGCGGGGGTCCCTTTTTAGGATCCGCAAGGCATAATCTGACATGTGGGCCAATGTTCCCGGTGTCAATGATGCACTGCGAGTGCTGGGTGGAGGAGCACTTTCTGGCAAATCCACATCCCTCCAGTCAGGCACAAACCCTGTACCAGACCTTGCCACGCCAACATTTTCACTTGCCCCACGAGATGCATCCTCCTCCCCTAAGTAATCATCCCCATCATCATCCTCCTCCTCCTCTTCTTCCTCCACCTCGTCCAGGAGAGGTCCCTGAGCAGACAATGGCTGAATGTCATCAAGGATTCCCTCCTCCTCTTCCTCCTCATCAACATTGGCTGCAGACGCCTGCTCCTTAAGTTGCATCAAAGTTTGCATGAGCAGACGCATAAGTGGGATGCTCATGCTTAGGATGGCGTCGTCTGCGCTTACCAGCCGTGTGCATTCCTCAAAACACTGAAGGACTTTACAGAGGTCTTTCAGCTTTGACCACTGCACACCTGTCAACTCCATGTCTGCTCTCAAAGTGCCTGGCCGTGTATCCTCCCACAAATGCATTATGGCCTGCCTCTGCTCGCACAGCCGCTCCACCATGTGCAGGGTGTAGTTCCACCTTGTTGCAATGTCGATAATGAGGTGGTGGTTGGGAAGGTAGAGCAATCGCTGCAGCTTCTGCATACAAACGGAGTGTACAGGCGACCGGCGGATGTGCGCGCACAGTCTTCGCACCTTCTGGAGCAGGGCTGTTATCTCCGGATAATTTTTGAGGAAGCACTGCACCACCAGGTTCAAGGTGTGAGCCAAGCAAGGTATGTGGCTGAGTTTTGAAAGGGCTATGGCTGCCACAAAATTACGGCCGTTATCACTAACTACCTTGCCTGCCTCAAGATGTACACTGCCCAGCCATGACTCAGTTTGTCGCTTCAAGTACTCGGCCAGCACCTCGACGGTGTGTCTGTCGCCCAAACACATCATCTGCAACACAGCCTGCTGACGCTTTCCACTAGCTGCTCGATAGGGGGACACATCGTGTGCAACAGTGGCAGCTGCAGATGGAGTGCTCGTACGACTGCGCTCTGTGGACGAGCTTTCGCTTCTGGAGGAGGAGGAGGAGGAGGAGGGTCGAATGCCTACAGCCAACTGTTTCCTATACCGTGGGCTAGGCAGCACTGTCCCACCACCGCTGTCCCCTGTGGACCCTGCATCCACCACATTAACCCAGTGCGCAGTGATGGACACGTAGCGGCCCTGGCCATGCCGACTGGACCATGCATCAGTTGTGAGGTGCACCTTTCCGCTCACTGACTGCTTGAGTGCATGGACAATGCGGTCTTTCACATGATGGTGGAGGGCTGTGATGGCTTTGCGAGAGAAGAAGTGGCGACTGGGTAGGTGATAGCGTGGTAATGCATAGGCCATGAGTTCGCGGAAAGCTATGCTTTCCACCAACCGAAAGGGCATCATCTCAAACGAGATTAGTTTGGCAATGTGGGCGTTCAAACCCAGTGTACGCGGATGAGAGACTGAGTACTTTCTTGACCTACTCATAGTGTCTGGGAGGGTGAGCTGGACTTGAGAGCTGCATATGGTGGAAGTAGCGGTGGACAGGGCGGACTGAGAGAGGGTTGATGATGGTGATGGAGTTGGTGTTCTTTCTGATGGCCTAGAATCAGTCTTTCGTTGATATAACAGTGGGATTCCCTGACTGCTGTGGCCTTGCAACGACACCTCAACATTTGCTGCTGTGCTAAACGGTGGGCTTACAGTGGGGGAAACAATGTAGCGTTGCTGACTACCTTCGTTGTGATCAGTTGCACATGTGGCACTTGAGGTTTGGTGTTGTGTCCACGCTTGCAAGTGCATGCTGGTTAAATGTCTAAGCATGCAACTGGTATTCAAATTTTTCAGATTTTTCCCTTGGCTAAAGGTCTTTGCGCACTTCTTACAGATAACCTTGGCCTGATCATGAGGATTTTGGTCAAAAAAGTGCCACACTGCACTCTTCCTACTTTGGCAGACATTTTGCGGCCTAGCACGCTGTGATCTTTTGACCCTCTGGACAAGCTGTCCAGCAACTCTTTTGATGTTTGGAACCTGTCTTTGGAGTGCTCCGGGCCTGCCAGATAACAGCTGTTGCGATGTCGATGTCTGCTGTGGATGCTCCTCATCTGAGCTATTGGAAGCAGCACCCTCTTCCCCCAATGGATGCCAATCTGGGTCAACAACTGGGTAATCCATCACCTCCTCTTCTATGTCATGTGCACCTTCCTCTGTGTCACCGTGTATGGTGGTATAGTGTGCGGGAAGGGGCACCTGAGTCTCATCAGGGTCAGAATCTGGCTCTGTACACTGCGAGGACAATGTAGTGCTCTGAGTGAATGTACCAGCAGAATCATCCATCAGCGGCTGTGCATCAGTGCACTCCATGTCAGATTCATCTTGGCCTGGGTAATTCACCATTTCACTTGATAATCCAGGCATGGTATGTGAAAACAGCTCCATGGAGTAATCAGTAGTATGGCCTGCGTCATCCTTCAATCTTGGTTGGGGTGAAGGACACAAGGAAAGGTGTGGTTCATGAACATGAGCCTCCAATGACGACTCAGTGCTTTTACTTTTTACAACTGAAGAAGAGGAGGCGATAGAGCTGGAGGCTGAGTCAGCAATGTAAGACAAAACTTTTTCCTGATGCTCTGCCTTTAAAAGCGGTTTGCCATCTCCTAGAAAACTAAGCGTTCGAGGCCTTATGTAGCCAGACGATGATGCATGCTCAACACCTCCTGCATTCGGTCCTATTTTGCTCTTGCCACTACCATCAGATCCACCACCAACACCATCATTACCAGCTGCCAACCCCCGCCCAATTCCACGGCCTCTTCCACCAGCCTTCCTCATTTTTGGTAGAAATGTAGACAAAATCCAACAAACTATATAGTAATGTAAAACAAGGTACAAGGTGTCTATAGGACAGGGGAGATTTTGAATTTCTGCAGACACTTGTGGACAGTTTTGGATTGTGTGAGGCCCACTGATATCTGAGCGCTATGTCACAGGCTCGATGGCACAGCTGTGACAAAAGTGACGAGAGGATAAGGGAGATTTTGAATTTCTGCAGACACTTGTGGACAGTTTTGGATTGTGTGAGGCCCACTGATATCTGAGCGCTATGTCACAGGCTCGATGGCACAGCTGTGACAAAAGTGACGAGAGGATAAGGGAGATTTTGAATTTCTGCAGACACTTGTGGACAGTTTTGTATTGTGTGAGGCCCACTGATATCTGAGCGCTATGTGACAGGCTCGATGGCACAGCTGTGACAAAAGTGACGAGAGGATAAGGGAGATTTTGAATTTCTGCAGACACTTGTGGACAGTTTTGTATTGTGTGAGGCACACTGATATCTGAGCGCTATGTGACAGGCTCGATGGCACAGCTGTGACAAATGTGACGAGAGGATAAGGGAGATTTTGAATTTCTGCAGACACTTGTAGACAGTTTTGGATTGTGAGGCCCAGTGATATCTGAGCGCTATGTGACAGGCTCGATGGCACAGCTGTGATAAAAGTGACGAGAGGATAAGGGAGATTTTGAATTTCTGCAGACACTTGTGGACAGTTTTGGATTGTGTGAGGCCCACTGATATCTGAGCGCTATGTCACAGGCTCGATGGCACAGCTGTGACAAAAGTGACGAGAGGATAAGGGAGATTTTGAATTTCTGCAGACACTTGTGGACAGTTTTGTATTGTGTGAGGCCCACTAATATCTGAGCGCTATGTCACAGGCTCGATGGCACAGCTGTGACAAAAGTGACGAGAGGATAAGGGAGATTTTGAATTTCTGCAGACACTTGTGGACAGTTTTGTATTGTGTGAGGCCCACTGATATCTGAGCGCTATGTCACAGGCTCGATGGCACAGCTGTAACAAAAGTGACGAGAGGATAAGGGAGATTTTGAATTTCTGCAGACACTTGTGGACAGTTTTGTATTGTGTGAGGCCCACTGATATCTGAGCGCTATGTCACAGGCTCGATGGCACAGCTGTGACAAAAGTGACGCGAGGATAAGGGAGATTTTGAATTTCTGCAGACACTTGTGGACAGTTTTGGATTGTGTGAGGCCCACTGATATCTGAGCGCTATGTGACAGGCTCGATGGCACAGCTGTGACAAAAGTGACGAGAGGATAAGGGAGATTTTGAATTTCTGCAGACACTTGTGGACAGTTTTGGATTGTGTGAGGCCCACTGATATCTGAGCGCTATGTCACAGGCTCGATGGCACAGCTGTGACAAAAGTGACGAGAGGATAAGGGAGATTTTGAATTTCTGCAGACACTTGTGGACAGTTTTGGATTGTGTGAGGCCCACTGATAACTGAGCGCTATGTCACAGTCTCGATGGCACAGCTGTGACAAAAGTGATGAGAGGATAAGGGAGATTTTGAATTTCTGCAGACACTTGTGGACAGTTTTGGATTGTGTGAGGCCCACTGATATCTGAGCGCTATGTCACAGGCTCGATGGCACAGCTGTGACAAAAGTGACGAGAGGATAAGGGAGATTTTGAATTTCTGCAGACACTTGTGGACAGTTTTGGATTGTGTGAGGCCCACTGATATCTGAGCGCTATGTGACAGGCTCGATGGCACAGCTGTGACAAAAGTGACGAGAGGATAAGGGAGATTTTGAATTTCTGCAGACACTTGTGGACAGTTTTGGATTGTGTGAGGCCCACTGATATCTGAGCGCTATGTCACAGGCTCGATGGCACAGCTGTGACAAAAGGGACTAGAGGATAAGGGAGATTGGATTGCTTTTAAAAAAGCAGTTTGCGGAGCAGTGGGTAAACAGCAATGCCACCCTGTCAGGAAGCCTTAAAAGGCAGCCCAACAACCAACACCACTGATACACCACAATATAGCCTCCCCTTGCACTGCACACACAGTGACTGGTGTGTTGTGCAGGCCAAATTGCTAGCAGCAGAAGCTGTTTTTTTTTCTTCTCAGGACAAAAAAAAAAAATTGGGATTGCTTTTAAAAAAGCAGTTTGCGCAGCAGTGGGTAAACAGCAATGCAGGAATGTCAGGAAGCCTTAGAAGGCAGCCCAACAACCAACACCACTGATACACCACTATATAGCCTCCCCTTGCACTGCACACACAGTGACTGGTGTGTTGTGCAGGCCAAATCGCTAGCAGCAGAAGCAGTTTTTTTGTCTTCTTCCCTGCCTAACGCTCTCCCTACAGAATCAGCAGCAACCTCTCCCTATACTGAGATCGGCAGATGGCGGTCGGCGTGCACGCCCTTTTATACCCCCTGTGACGCCCACCAAAGCAAGCCAATCACTTGCATGCCCTTCTGAAAGATGGTGGTGACCCCTGCCTATGTCATCACGTTGCCCACAGTGTCCGTGGATCCTGATTGGCTGAAAAAGAGCGCAAAACAAACTTTTGAAACGCGACTTTGGCGCGTAAGTCGCCGACCTCGTGGCCGACCTCATCCTAGGGTCGGGTTTCGTTTCATGAAACCCGACTTTGCCAAAAGTCGGCGACTTTTGAAATTTTTCTACCCGTTTCGCTCAACTCTAATGGAGAGGCATCTATAAGACACCTGTCCATTAGCAGCCCCATAGTTATATTATAAAAAAGACACAGCCTGAAAAAAATTCTTTATCTGAAAAAAGATTAAAAATAAAAAATCACAGCTATACTCACCTTAAATAAAATATTGAAAACAATAAACAGCCAGGAGGCTCACCTTACTCCCATTCCATTGAAGCCCTTGTCCCCTGTAAAAAAAGGAAAATTGTAAACAATCATATCACTTCCTACATAAAAAAACACATGAAAAAATGGAGTGTAGTTCCCCGTAACTTTCAAAAGCAGCAGAGGGAAAACCATCGGCTGAGGGCTGATGTTAATATTCTGGGAAGGAGAGCATTATCCCTAAAGGTTCTCAGGCTATTAATATCAGCTCACAGGTGTTTGGTTAGCCTTTATTGGTTATTTTATGGGGAGACCCCAGAAAAAAATTACATAGGGTCCCCCATAATTTCAAACCAGCAAAGGCTAAACAGATAGCTGTGGACAGATATGAATAGCGAGGGAAGGGGTAGGGAAATTGGCCCTCCTTCCAGGCTTAGAACATCAGCCCTCAACCACCCCAGAAATGGCACATCAATAATATGCACCAAATCTGGCACTTAGCCTCACTCTTCCCTGTGATTGTGGCAAGTGGAGTAATATTTATAGGGTTAATGTCAGCTGTTTTTATGGCTGCTGATATGAAGCCCACAAGTTAGGAATGGAGAGGCATCTATAAGACACCTATCCATTACTAACCCCATAGTTAGATTGTAAAAAAAGATACAGCCAGAAAAAATCATTTATTACAAAGATACTGACTCCTTTATTTGAACTAAAAAGGCAAAGTGATACTCACCTGGTTCCTGTTTCATTGAAGCCCTTGTCTTCTGTTAAAAAAACAGAAAATAATAAACAGCCATGATACTCACCTTTCGCCTATTCCTTTGAAGCCAATGTCCCTTGTAAAAAAAAATCTCAATCTGCGCCTGGGTAATGAATATGGCCTTCAGGAAAATGGCCGCTGGAGGCGGCACATGCACAGATTGAGATCCCGGCTCCGAGTTCTCATCTCCCGAGATCTCGGATGAGATCTCATTGTCGAGATCTCAGTCTGCACATGCACCGCCTCCCGTGGCCATTTTCCCAGAGGCCACAGCATCAAGGCAATAGAACTGCAGGGGCTTCGAGCTTCACATAATGTCGCTGGACCCCCCCCCGCAGCACCGAGCACCATCGAAACTGCCACACCAGCCACACCAGGCTGGGATGGAAGCAAAATCATTGCCCTGCAGCGTCGGACCACTGGAAGAGTCACCCGACTTCTGCTACCACCAGCACTGCCAATTTCCCCCTGGTAAGATGAATTCAGTACTGTAAGATGGACCTCCATTTGACACATTAATTTTTTTTTCCCCATTTTCCTTCTGAAAATTTGGGGTGTGTCTTATGGTCCGGTGCATCTTATAGTCCGAAAAATACAGCAATTGTATTTCAAGAGCAGAATGAATGATGCCAGCTCCACCATATAACTGATTAATGACAGTGAGTCTTGCACCGCCGCTATATTTTCTTCTATCAATTGCATCTTTGTATTATTCGCTGACTACTACACTCATCCCAAAATCAGTGCTTCTCTCCTGGCAATATTAAACACATTTGCATTGTAATGAAGCTCAAGGGCTGATTTTTTAAAAAATATTTATTATATACAGTAAAGTAATCCCTCCATTTACAGTGGCCTCATGTTGAAAATGCTTAAAAGGTTATTTTCACTTGTCATATTTGGGAAAGAACTGATCCCCAGCTTCCTGACGTCCCTTGCCAAATTTAATCCATTTTTACAAACTGTGTGCTTTCAGCTGCTGTAACAACAATGGAGGAGCAAAATTTCAAAAACCCACTACACTACATCACTACACAGAAATTGGAGAGCGGTCACTACCAGTAATGAGTGAGCAGTTATCTGCTCTGGTGCTCGGTACTCAGATCAAGCACTTTGTAATGCTCGGGAGCTCGATTTGACCACAATGTTCATCAATGAAAAAGTCGAGAGAGAGAGAATAAGAATGGATTCCCAGCTTCACTGCTGCATGACTCAGGGACCCAAGCACTCGAGCATGATGTGATACTCGGCACTGCTTTGTACTTGATTGATCACTCAAATGCTTGATCAAGTATCTGGCAGTGGTGACCATGCATGCCCATCACTAGTCACTACCTAATATTGATAAAGCGCTGTCATCCCGCAAGAGGGTAAAATGTCACAGTGTCATAACATCACGATGCGCGTCATGATCTCATTCACGCATGTGCAGTACCATCCTGGACTCATCAGTGATGGAAGTCCCTGCATAGCATGAGAGGCCAGGGGATTAAATGAGGACCAGATAGGTGACAGTAAGGAGCAGAGTTTCTGGAGAGGTGAACATAAAGGAAGTATTTTTCTATATTTTTTAACCTTTTCATCGCCTTTAATGTTTACTGTTCAGATGGCCAGCAAGTTAAAAAAAATACATATTTTGCGGAATGCGGACTTTTGTAAGATTCAAGTAGCATTCGATTCCACGGAAATTCATTCACTCATCTCTACTACAGGCCATGACACTCTCCTGGCATACATATGTACAGCATTGCCTGTGCTGTTGCAGTGTTAGATTACAGTCCTTTATATTGTATTCTGTGTACTGAAGTAAACCATCATCAAATCATTCAGATCTTTCAAACTCATTTTTAATGTCACAATAGTTCCTTCCAATTATAATAATTTTTAAGATGTAGTCATTCTTGATATTAAGGGAAGAGGAGGGAGGTGGTAATACAATTTCCGATTTGAGAAAGCCGCCAAGCTGTGTAAAGAGAGATTGCAGAATACTCATAATATCTAGAATGACTTCATCTCACACTTATGGTAAAAACTATTGTCTCCGGGACAGGATCAGGCCTGTATTTTAGATTCTCCGGAAGACGTGCACCTGCCAGTACATCATCTGCTCAGTTTGAAGTCATCTTGTGTGAGGTCTCATTTCTTCCCACTCATTTCACATGTACAAGAGGTTCTTTGGCATTCTCTCTGTTTCTTTTTTCTTTTATGCTGGCACAGCATTGTAGTGAGGTTCACTAAACCAACCACCAGGCTTTCAGTTTAATATGGGAAACATATAATGGCATTTAGCGTTGTCAGAACATTACCAGACCAGATACAATCATTATTTAACAACATGAAGAACAAAATGTCCCAAATTAAATCATGCCATTGCTTTGAGTGAAAAACATATTAATTACCTTCTATTTGTAGAACTTGCTGTTCAAACTATGGAGCATCACTTCCAGTGCTGAGACAGAATCTAGAACAATTATCTATTTTATGCATACCTAAATTGATAGGTCTCTATACACAAAAAGATAACATAGGGTGACCACTCCTGAGATCCCAGAAATATCAGGGCACTGGACAGGAGTACTGCTGTTTTGTCACTGTTCGATCTGACACAGCAACATTTATACACTTGTGCATACAACCAAAGGTCCCATTTTTTGGGGAGATTGTCCTGCAAAATATGCTTAAGAAAGGGTGTGACTTTTGCAAATGGGACGCCCCTCACACCCATTGCTGTGGCGTACTCGGTACCAGGCCCGGTGGATCTCAATGGAAGTTGTCATGGTAGCTGTGACTCGGCCCGTGGCCCTGGGCGCCCATTGTAAATGTTCAGTGTGAATGAATAAGTCGTGACGCCACCTGTGGTGTTTGGCAATGTAGATGTTAGGCCGACCCTGCAGACAGATCCTCTGGGACAGATGGTGTGGTGCAGCAGTGATGGTATAGCCCTCCACAGGCAGGGCTGTTGTCCCAGGGCAGAGTAGATATGGTGACATTTAGGTGGTGCAGTGTCAGGTGCAGGGGAGGTAGCAGTGCCAGGCAGGTTGACGCTGGAATAAGTGGAGGACACCAGAGCATGTAGTTCCAAAGCTTTACTCACAGTCTGTTGTACAAACATGTGCCTGCCTCCGTGCCGCGTCCTCCGGGTCAGGGACTCAGTCAACCCCCAGGCCAGATGGAATACTCATTTCCAACACTCCGCCAACTTGTACCTTTCTGAACGTCTCCTCTTATAGCGTCTTTAGATGAAGTACTCCTAGTACTGAGTTACACTGGAGTTCCTCCTGTCTGATGTTCCTATGAACTCTACTTGTAAGGCAGGCAGCTGTAGCCTGCTTTGGGGACTCCTTGCTACTAAGTCCCGGCTCACTATCCAGTTGCTGTTGTGCCCCCAAGTCTTGTGTGGGAATAAAATGGTCACTACTTCTATTCATCCGGTGTCTGCTGCAGGACCATTAGTATCCATACAACCTCGGGGACCGGGCCCCGGCCTTGAGCTTAGAACTTCTAGGAAGGGTTCTCTTCTCACCCACGTCCTCTGTTCTCTTTTACTCCTCACGTTCCATTCTAATCCTTTCTTTCTATGGAGAGTCAAGCTTTCAGTCTATGTTGCGCTCTCTTTCTCTCCTTCCCGTGCCAGCAGACCCAGATCACTGGGATCTGCTGCAGCACCTCCATCCATCTATCCCTCTCTCTAGGGATCTTCTTCTCTCTCCACCAACTAATGACTAACTAACTCAAACTCTTCCCGCTCCTTGAAATGTAATCTAACTCCACCCACCTCCCAGCACGTTTCGTGTTCCAAGCAGGGAGCCTCCGAAGGTGCTTTGCTACACTACTTTGTAGTGTGGGTTGCAGGTGTTGGAGTGTGGTCAGGAGTCTCCACCTTACCTGGATAGTGGGGTACCACACCTCAGGAGGAGGTGCAGTACCTCTGTGGCGACTGAGCCTCAGGGGTGCCACACAAACCTGCCAAAAAAGTGTGAGTTACTAGATTGCTTTATGTGCGGTTCAACGCAGGACAGTGCTTAAAAATTTTGCTGCAAATGTTGGGAGGTCTACATGTGTGTCTGAGCTGAAATGAACTAATTTGGATAGGATTACTTGAAAGATGTACTAAGTTTAAACCATTAATGCTAAATGTTGAAAAATCAGGTTAAAGTGGTTGTCCAGTACTAAATTATTTTCTTACTCTGAGACAAAAAGCTAACAGGTTATCCACTACTTGGCTACTTCTATCCAGTGTCAGCCCAGAGCCTCCATTTGGCGTTCTTGTTGGTGATTCATGTCAACAGAGCAGCTTGTCCTCTTCTGGGATGCTCTGTTGATGGGGTGTGACTGCCAACATCATGCTGATTGACAGTCGGCTCCCCTCAGTTAGGCAGTGGGAAGCCAGCTGTGTATCAGCATGGCATTGACAGTGACAACTCATCAAGAGAGCAGAGTGGATGAAAAGCCGATGGGCTGTCGACGTGACATCAATGAAAAGCGCTGAATAGATGGCAGGAGTAGCCTGTGGCTGCTCTGTGCTGGCATAGGGGGGTGAGATAGATTACTGTAAAGGTACTGTCACACTTAGCGATGCAGCAGCAATCCCGACCAGCGATATGACGCAGTCAGGATCGCTGGTGCATCGCTAAGTGGTCGCTAGTGAGCTGTCACACAGGCAGATCTCACCAGCGACATAGCAGGGTCGGGGATCGCTACTTACCTGTCAGACAAGGTGATTCTGACGTCCTCCCGCCTGCGTCCACACGTCGCTCATTGACGCCACAGGAAGCCCAGCAGGAAGCTGACGACGAGAAACAGTCCAGGACGTTCTCGCGCGATCAGCGATAACCAGCGGGGGAGCGGTCGGAGGTAAGTATCAGACATAGCGATATCGCTAGCAATATCGCTATAACATCACAAAAACCTATGACATTATAGTGATATCGCTAGCGATATCGCTTAGTGTGACAGGCCCTTAACTCCTTGCTTCCCTTCCTTTAATTGCTTTCACTGTAATGATGTTTGCATGTGCTATTGTAAGTAATGTCTTTGTAAATATTTGCAGTACTGCTAGATAACAATATGTATTATCGCTCATATTTATGGTACTGCCAAATGCATTCACATGTTACCATTCTCTCTAAGATGATAATGTGTTGTCATGTTCTTTATTGTAGTTAAGATAATAATATTTATTGTGTTTGTGTACAGTTTAGGGAAAGTGAGGTGCATCCTTTTGGGACATTAGGGGAGGACACCTTAGTAGTATAGTTCTTATTGCTAAGGGGTAAGTGTAGTGTCTTTGTGGGCCACTAGATGTGGCATACTAGTGTGCACTGTAGGTTAAGTGTAGGAAGGGCTGCCGGGTGAAAAGACAGGAGTTTGCAGGAAGTTAGGTTAGATGGGGCCAGGGTGCCCAAGTGTCCACATGGGCTATAGGTCCGGACAGCTCAGCAGCCACGTAACGTTAAAGCGCTGCAGCCCACATTACCCATGACCACTGTGCATCGTAGCAGTGGGCCAGAACAGGAAAGGAAAGATGTGGCGACTCATCGCTTGGGCGGATGCCTTTAGGGCAGGAGTCGGTTCAACTGAGGAGCTGAAGGTAGTTGGAGCTTCGACGAGAACGGTACAGACGGGCCGGATGCTTTGCCAGAGGCAATCAAACCAGATGACTGATGATTTCCCGTCTGGGGCGAAGCAGGCAGAAGGAATTGTCATCATGGCGAGGTAAGGCCAGGAAGGAACTGGGGAGAAGTCTAGTATGGTCTGGTCTGGGCGTGTACTGCACAGAAGCGACAGCCAATCAGGGAAAGATGAGGAAACAAGTGAATCTCATGATGTGCGAACTGTGGATGTAATGTGTGAAGTATTAAGTAAAGAGAATGTTCAAGTTAGTGTGGACTGTGTTTCCATTATTGAGGGTTGCCTGAAAGAGGGACCACCGTCGCCTGGAAAGTGCCCGGGAAAATCTGGATTAGGAGATGCGGGCACGCTGAAGGGAAGAATACCGTTTTCTGTGGGGGAAGGACTGGACATAGATATTTCAGTACTTCAGGTCATGACTACAGTCCTGTCCTCCCCTTACACTGGCAAAGATCATGGTTGGGCACATCAGCCAAACTGTCTTGTAGTTCTTAAACTGTTTAAACCAAGCTCAGATATTAAGTGCACCATTGCCATGGCCAAACATTTCAGGTCATCCTTCCACCGACTTGTTTTGCATCCATTTCTGTTCTTCTTCATTGATGGACAATTCAGGCTTTACAGTAGCCAGAGAAGGGCTGAGTTGAAAGAAAAAAAAAGTGGTGGGGAGGTGCACTAAAGTGAATGGCCATACCAGGGCTGCATGATGTGCAAGTGCTTGGTTTGAACAGTCATTTGGAGCTGACATGCTCTCTGATAACACATGTGACATTGCATACTTCATTTCTTTGGTATATATTCTATAAAAATAGAAGTCAGTGTTCTACTGCCTTGTACAATAAAAGGAGAATGAGGCCATCTGATGTGCAAAAGAAATCAATAACAGATTTTCTAATTGCGTCTGTTTATTAACAAAAAAGTCTATCAGTACAATCCAGTTCTTCTTTCAAAGCAATTTAAACTGTGACCCCAATAATAATGGAAGAATAAACCACTTTATTTAATCATTGTAGCATTTCTGTTTGAAATATATTTCCCAAAGAAAAAAAAGTGTTTACAGAATAGTAATGGTTGCTCTGGATAAAGCAGTCTTAAGAGGCGTGAATTCCTTTTGTGTAAATATGAGTTATTAAAGAAGACCTAGTACATGTTCTGTACAGCGTTTTATAATTATTTAAATCACTCTTTCTTGTGTATTCAGATTTGCACTAACTGTACACTTAGTATATTAGAAGAGGTTCTTTAGTAATTTGCCTATTAAAAACACTTCCTGTCTCAAGGAAATAGGCAATAATGCAAAACCAGTGATATAATTGTTTAAAAACGGTAAAAGAAATAAGATATTTGAAATTTTTTTTTATATAAAATGGTCTTTAGACTAGAAGGACTTTCATATAGATCTTCTAGTAGTTTTCATTCGATATTCATTACACAAAAATTATTGAATTATTTGAACATCAAATACATCAGGTTCGGGAAATTTTTCAGAAAAATTTGAACTGACAACAATTTACCATAAATACTGAAAAAAACTCCAAATGAATGGAATATGTGTGTAACAGGATGAGTTCTACTAGGACTGTATCCAAACCCATTCAAGTATTGTAATACAAGCACAGCTTTAGTAACATGAAAAATAGATGGCAACCTGGTAGTAACCAAGAACCCACTTAGTAACACAACACACTGACAGACTTTTCATGAAATTGTGCACACTAAGAGGCACAACCCTGATAAAGAGAGTAGCTATCTCTCGAAACATGTCGGTATTGTGCTGCCTTTGAGCCACCGTCTTACCCCCAGTGTGACTTCACGCTAGCCCCGCCCCATCACACGCCGACTCCCTCAGCGTTGCTCTCGGCCGGAGCACGCGAGGCAGCGGCGGTCCCCACTTCCATACGGATTAGCAGCAGCTGCAGCAGCCCCACGCTGAGCACCCAAGCATGCCTCACTGAGCACTGGCCCTGCAAGTAAGTGCACCAGAATCAAGCACCCCGTTCCACTAGCGGGCACAAGCTGTCACTAACGCTCATTCACTTTGCAGGACCTGTGCCATCATTTGTTTTGCACAGGATTAATTAATTCTGACCTTGCCTATTGAAATTGGCATGCAGTAATGTCAGCATTCCGTTATCATCCCAAACATCTATTTGTCCCCCTCTTTTTTTTGTGTTTCATTTTATTTTTCAAGTATTATATTTTTTTACATCAGAAACAGGCTGCAACATTCCAATCTTAATACCTAGCAACGGCTGCATTTACAGCATGTATTGTATATGGTTCTGACATACTCAAGTGAGTAAATCAAGATTAGTTCATATTTTTTTTTTTCCTCTGAAACACACTAACGGGCTCACCCCCAATTAACCCTATATTATCTACTCAGCAGTTTTCGCATCCAAATGAAAGGCAATATACATCTATGACAAGGTGAATAGTCTCAGGATACTGCTATACATCTACCACCACGTGATTTTTTCACACACCAGCAAGTGAGCACTCAGTTATAGTGGTTTTTGACTGTTTTATATATGTTTTCATAGTGTTTGCAGTAATTTATTTATTTATATATATGAAATATATTTCTTTGGGCATATTTACTTGAATATATTTTTATATTGAAACTTATGATAAATATTATTCAAACGTGCTCTGGTTTATTCAGCTAATTTTACTATATTGTTTAAAATATTTTGCATACTTAATAAAATTTTGATATAATATACTTTATTTTTATTGTCTTTATTGCATGATTTTTTTTAGGATCTTATCTTAATTTGTGCTTGACATATAATTTAATATACAATTTGTTCTGTTTTTGATCATTATTAGTTGTTCTCAAAAGTTTACATACCTCGGCAGAATTTTTGCTTTCTGGGTGTTACCATTAACCCCTTTGCCCCCAAGAGTGGCTTACATGTTAATGACCAGGACAATTTTTTGCAATTCTGATCACTATCCCTTTATGGGGTAATAACTCTGGAACGCTTCCATGAATCCTGGTGATTCTGACATTGTTTTCTTGTGATGTATTGTACTTCATGATAGTGGTAAAATTTCTTTGATATGACTTGCGTTTATTTGTGAAAAAAAATGTAAATTTGGAGAAAATTTAGAAAATTTTGCAATTTTCCAAGTTTGAATTTTCATGCTCTTAAAACAGGGAAATATGTCACAAAAAAATAGTTAATACATAACATTTTCCACATGTCTACTTTATATCAGAACAATTTTAGAACCAACTTTTTTTTGTTAGGAAGTTATAAGGGTTAAAAGTTGACCAGCGATTTCTCATTTTTACATCACCATTTTTTTTTAGGGACCGCATCACCTTTTAAATCAATTTGAGGGGTCTACATGATCAAAAATACCCAAACATGACACCATTCTAAAAACTGCACCCCATAAGGTACTCAAAACCACATTCAAGAAGTTTATTAACCCTTCAGGTGCTTCACAGGAATTTTTGGAATGTTAAAATAAAAATGAACATTTAACTTTTTTTCACAAGAGATTTACTTCAGATCCAATTTGTTTTATTTTGCCAAGGGTAACAGGAGAAATTGGACCCCAAAACTTGTACAATTTGTTCTTAGTATTCTTATACCCAATTTATGCAGGTAAGCCACTGTTTGTGCGCATGGCAGAGCTCGGTAGGGAAGGAGCGCCGTTTGACTTTTCAATGTAAAATTGGCTGGAATTGAGATGGGACGCCATGTCACTTTTGGAGAGCCCCTGATGTGCCTAAACAATGGAAACCCCCACAAGTGACACCATTTGGGAAATTAGACCCCATAAGGAACTTATCTAGATGTGTGGTGAGCATTTTGAACCCCCAAGTGCTTCACAGAAGTTTATAATGTAGAACTGTTAAAATAAAAAAATATGTTTTATCACAAAAATGATATTTTTGCCCCCAATTTTTTATTTTCCCAAGGGCAACAGGAGAAATTGGACCCCAAAAGTTGTTGTACAGTTTGTCCTGAGTATGTTGATTCCCCATATGTGGGGGTTAATCACTGTTTGGGCTCATGGCCGAGCTTGGAAGGGAAGGAGCACCGTTTGACTTTTTCAATGCAGAATTGGCTGGAATTGAGATCAGACGCCTGTCATGTTTGGAGAGCCCCTGATGTGCCTAAACAGTGGAACCCCCAATTCTAACTCCAACCCTAACCCCAATACACCCCTAACCCTAATCCCAACCTAACCATAACTCTAACCACTAACATAATCATAAAACTCCTCTAACCCTAATCCCAACTTTAACCCTAACTTTAGCCCCAACCCTAACCTTAACTTTAGCCCCAACCCTAAACCTAACTTTAGCCCCAACCCTAACCCTAACCCTAGTGGGAAAATACATTTTTATTTTATTATTTCCCCTAACTAAGGGGGTGATAAAGGGGGGGTTTGATTTACTAGTTTTAGAGGGTTTTCATAGCGGGTTTTTATGATTGGCAGCTGTCACACACTAAAAGACGCTTTTTATTGCAAAAATAGTTTTTGCATCACCTCTTTTTGAGAGCTATAATTTTTCCATATTTTGACCCACAGAGTCATGTGAGGTCTTGTGTTTTTGCGGGACAAGTTGACATTTTTATTAGTACCATTTTTGGGCACATGACATTTTTGATCGCTTTTTATTACGATTTTTGGGGGCCAGAATGAAGAAAAGCAAGCAATTCATGACTTTCTTTTGGGGGGTGTTTATACCATTCCGAGTGTGGTGAAATTGATAAAGCAGTTTTATTCTTCGGGTCAGTATGATGACAGCGATACTGCATTTATATCTTTTTGCTATGTTTTTAACATGCCGCGGGGTCTCCGATCCAAAGGCAGAGAGGCTGTCGCAGCTGACAGCCCCTCTGCCTGTTCCCAGAACGTTGCAATCATGTTTGATTGCAGTGTGCCAGGGGTTAAAGTACCGGGAATGATCAGTAACTGCTCCTGGCACTTAGTGCCAGGGGTCAGCTGTGAGAATCAACTGACACCCAGCCACGATCAGCCACGCTCCCCTCGTGAGCACGGCTGATTGCGTATGATGTACTATTTCGTCCAGGGTCATAGGGGCCCAGAGTACATGGACGGAATAGTACGTCAAAGGTCAGAAAGGTGTTAATATACTCTGAAGAAAAAAAAACGCCAAGAAAGCAAAAATTCTACTCGGGTATGTAAACTTTTGAGCACAACAGCTAAGCACTCCTCAACACAGTATATAACAGTAGCACTTGTGAAAATGTAAAGCTGGATAATCAGACAGCTTGTTTTTGTATCATCTGCACAATCAGACCAAGATTTACACAGTATGAAGATATTATTGTTGCATATTTATATTTTTTTCTGTATATTACCTCTTTTATAAAAACAGCACCTTTTTTCATTTATTTAGCACTTTTATGTTTATCATTTGAACATAATATAAGGGCATAACATGTTGTGTTACATAATAAAACATCTATATAATTGAGTCAATTACATCATGGTCCCTAGGATGATATAACCCAACTTCCATACCTTGGGGTAATCCTTTTAAACATGAAATGCACTCCAGAGGATCTATATTCGGGGATTTGATCTTTGCCACTTACTGATGCTTGTTCTAGACTTTTTTTTTTTTTTATAAAAGGTCACATTTATCTAGCTACTCTTCTACCTGATGCCTTAATATTAACCTTTATATCCCTGGTTGCAGGTTTAAATCCTAGTTCTTCAGAATAACTGTACAAAAAAGGACTTTGGAAAACAAGGAACGCAATCATAATAAATGTAGGGCAAAGTGAAAAATCAATAGCAGTTTCAGTTTTACTTTAGGCCTTGGCTTGCTACCTTTCCTTGTGCACTGTTTCTAGTGTATTGTATGTAATGGATTTTCTCAAATGTTACGTTGTTTATACCAATCACCAAAAAAATAAGAAGAATTCTTGTATGGCTGATGTGATCTGGAGGATTGTATTGCCTGGTACTGCAATGTTTAGAGCAAAACCTTCTCCTTTGACTAATATTGTAGATAGTAAACAAATTGAAAATCCAATCTGTGCTCAAAGTTCAGAAAATGTTCCTATTTTATTTTTCCTCCTGTGTAGCTTCTGTTGGTAGATTTGTTTTTCCCATGGTGTCCCTCCACTTATTGCTTCTGAGGCCTTGCTCCATTTAGACATTCATGACTGAGATGAGAAAAGCCTGTCCATGTGTGGTTGTCAGAGTTGGATGGAAGTAACCGAAATGATGCCAAACAGCCCACTCTGCCATTTCAATAATCCAAGCAATCCCATATACAGACAGGTATTCCGAGATGAGAAAGCTCCTTTAGCACATGAATAATAAGAAGACCAGACTCCAGACAGAACCTTGATAGACCTCATTATCAGTCAAGGGGATCCATTAGGATTCATTGTGAACTGTTTTGAAAAACCACATCTGTCATCAATCTCACAGCTCTGGTGTGAATGTAAGTCAAGACAGCAATGTGAATAGAGACCAAGCTATTCATTATAATATTAACCCCTTTACTCCCAAGGGTGGTTTGCATGTTAATGCCCGGGCCAATTTTTACAATTCTGACCACTGTCCCTTTATGAGATAATAACTCTGGAACGCTTCCATGGATTCAGCTAATCCTGACATTGCTTTCTCGTGACATATCGTACTTCATGATAGTGAGAAAATTTCATTCATATAATTTCCGTTTATTTGTGAAAAAAACAGAAATTTAGCGAAAATTTAAAAAATTTCGCAATTTTCCAACTTTGAATGTTTATGCTCTTAAATCACAGAGATATGGAACTCAAAAAAATTAATAAATAACATTTCCCACATGTTTACTTTACATCAGCACAATTTGGGAACCAAAATTTTTTTTGTTAGGAAGTTATAAAGGTTAAAAGTTGACCAGCAATTTCTCATGTTTACAACACCATTTTATTTTTAGGGACCACATCACATTTGAAGTCACTATGAGGGGTCTATGTGATAGAAAATACCCAAAAGTGACAGCATTCTAAAAACTGCACCCCTCAAGGTACTCAAAACCACATTCAAGAAGTTTATTAACCCTTCAGGTGCTTCACAGAAATTTTTTGAATGTTTAAAAAAAATATACATTTAACTTTTTTTCACAAAAAAAATTACTTCAGGTTCAATTTTTTTATTTTACCAAGGGTAACAGGAGAAATTAGACAGCAAAAGCTATTGTGCAATTTCTTCTGAGTAGGCTGATACCTGATATGTGGGGGGAACTACTGTTTCGGCACATGGCAGAGATTAGAAGGGAAGGAGCGCTGTTTGACTTTTTCACTGCAAAATTGGCTGGAATTCAGATCGGATGCCATGTCATGTTTGGAGAGCTCCTGATGTGCCTAAACAGTGGAAACCCCCCACAAGTGACCCCATTTTGGAAACTAGACCCCCCAAGGAACTTATCTAGATATGTGGTGAGCACTTTGAACCCCTAAGGGCTTCACAGAAGTTTATAACGTACTGCCGTACAATTAAAAAATCATATTTTTTCCAAAAAATGATCTTTTCACCCCAATTTTTATTTTCCCAGGGGTAACAGGACCCCAAAAGTTATTGTGCAATTTGTCCTGAGTATGCTGATACCCCACATGTGGGAGTAAATAACTATTTGGGCGCATGGCAGAGCTCGGAAGGGAAGCAGCGCCATTTGACTTTTTTGGCTGGAATTGAGATTGGACACCATGTTGCGTTTGGAAAGTCCCTGATGTGCCAAAACAATGGAAACCCCTCAATTCTAACTCCAACCCTAACCCCAACACACCCCTAACCCTAATCTCAGCCCTAACCCTAGCCCTAACCCTAGCTCTAACCCTAATGGGAAAATGGAAATAAATACATTTTTTTTATTTTATTATTTTTCCCTAACTAAGGGGGTGATAAAGGGGGGTTTGATTTACTATTTATGGCGGTTTATATGTTTGGCAGCTGTCACATGCTAAAAGACGCTTTTTATTGTAAAAATAGTTTTTGGATCACCACATTTTGAGAGCTATAATTTTTCCATATTTTGACCCACCGAGTCATGTGAGGTCTTATTTTTTGTGGGACGAATTGTCGTTTCTATTGGTACCATTTTCGGGCATGTGACATTTTTTGATCGCTTTTTATTCTGATTTTTGGGATGCAGAATGAACAAAAACCAGCATTTTATGAATTTCTTTTGGGGGGGTGCGTTTACACCATTCCGCGTGAGGTAAAATTGATAATGCAGTTTTATTCTTTGGGTCAGTATGGTTACAGCGATACCTCATTTATGTCATTTTTTTATGTTTTGGAGCTTTTATGCAATGAAAACAATTTTATATAAAAAATAATTATTTTTGCATCGCTTTATTCTGCGAGCTATAAATTTTTTATTTTTTCACTGATGATGGTACGGCAGCTCATTTTTTGTGGGACAAGATGACGTTTTCAGCGGTACCATGGTTACTTATATCCATCTTTTTGATCGCGTGTTATTGCACTTTTTGTTTGGCGGTATGATGATAAAGCATTATTTTTGCTTCATTTTTTATTTTTATTTTTTAAGGGGTTCAATAAAGGGGTAAACTAATGGGACAGTTTTATAGGGCGGGTCGTTACGGACGCGGCGATACAAAATATGTGTACTTTTATTGTTTTTTTATTTTCAAAAAATGAATTTAGTAGGGAATTTTTTTAAAATTTATTTAGCGATTTTTTTATAAATTATTTTTACACTTTTTTTTTACTTTATTACATTATTGTAATATGTCAGATCGCTGATCTGACACCTTGCACAGTAGTGTGTCAGATCGGCCATCTGCATGCACTGCTGGAGGCTTTCTCATGCCTGCGCTCAGCAAGCAGTGAGAAAGCTGGCTCCCTGCAGGCCCCCAAAGGTCCCCACTGCCATATTAGATCTGGGGACCTGCAGGGAAGGAGGCCCCCACAGCAGCGCTGCACATCGCGCTGCTGCGGGGGTCTCAGGGAAGCAAGGAGGGAGCCCCCTCCCGATCGCAGTGTGCCAGGGGTTAATGTGTCGGGGGCGGTCCGTGACCGCCCCTGACACAAAGTTCCGGGTGTCAGCTGTGATAATCAGCTCACACCTGGCCACGATCAGCGGCGCTCCCCACGGAAGTACTATGACGTACTATTCCATCCTTGGGACTTAGGTCCCAGGTCACATGGATGGAATAGTACGTCTAATGTAGGAAAGGGGTTAGTGCCAATTTTTCTAGGAAATGTTTTGAGCCTTTTTCCTCCTGTCAAATCAAAAGAATTGAGGTTTATTCATCTGTATAACTGTGCAATATAATGGGTGTTTTTGCACTAATTTACAAAGTAGCATGTAAAATATTCATATGTTTAACTTTTTTTATGTTCATGTTTTTCAATAGCTGCAAAAACTGAATACATTGTTCTCATCTTAAAGTGTTACCAAATCTACAAGTAAATTTGTTGAAAAGTTATGTTACGTACTATCATAATGCGTCTGCAGAGGAAGTGAATGACACATGGACTAAAAGAACACGAAAAGATCATTTAATGTCATGCACCGCTCCTCAGGTCCATATTAAGCATAGCAAAGTGTATTAGTTTTGCTTGGAAAATTACTTTAAATGGTATCAATACTTATAGTCAATTTGATTTTTATTGAAAATGTCATTCTGAAAATCAGTTCTTTAAAAATACTTATCTCCAAAAACTCACACCAAAAAGACAATCACTAGTTTTCTCCCTTTTCTCGAACTTGTTGTCATTGAAATCCTGTTGACAGGTCACCTTTAAAGTCTCTTTCTAAGGGCTCGTACACACGAGCGTATAACTCGGACAAGTGCTCTCCGATGTGCATTTCTAGGCATGACAAAAAACACAACATGCTGTGAGTGGTTCCTCAAAGTGGGTTGCGCACACCCATTCAAGTTTATTGGAGCATTTAAAATACCAGCCTGCACTCGAATGCAGGGCTGTCACCAGGGATTTCAGAGCCCCATAAAGGCAAAATTTTTAGGTTCCCTTGAGGCTCCACCCCAGCTCCGCCTCTACCTCTCTAACCTTCCAAAGTCCCATCGCCCACTGTTGGAAAAACTCCACTTTTGTACCACGGCCTCACCAATCACACATTACCAGTTCCCATCAGCATATCCAGCCAGCCCCAAGATAGGAAATTGGCAAATTAACCATTTGGTTACGCTAAAATGCTAGTGTTTCCTTAAAGAGGTGAGTTACTGTTCATACCCTCTCCTAGAGACCATGTCCTTACTGATTTTCTATTTGTTGTATCTCCATAAAGAGAATACTTTTTGTGTTGCATCAGTTATGCAAATTACTTGCAAAAAAATGTAAAGAAAAAAGGACAAAAAAATGAGTTAGATTTGTTACAATTAGTGAGCTTTGACCAAATCTGTGCACTTTTTTTGGTGCAAATTGATTGCTTCTAGTTTTAGACCTGTTGTGTGAAAAAACCTTTGCATTAACTGATTGGTTAGGACTTACCAGCAAGGAGTGTCTCTAAAGAATAGATTAAATTTTGGTGCCATAAATAGTCTAAAAATAAGCCAGCTAGAAGATAGTGTAAATTTAAAATGAAGCGACTAAAAAAAGGTCAAATTTATCATCATTGAGTCATTTAGATAGCTTATGCTCTTTAAAATCTTCCCCCATATATAATTTATCTTTCCCATTCTGGTCTATTTTGACTGTCATTAAATCTATGCTACAATAGTGCCAGCATCAGTTACATGCAAAGTGAAACTTATTTGCAAAAGATGAGTTGCATCTCCACAGCCTTCACATTTCCTTACAGACTTCTATAGCTTTTCTCATCTGCAGCAACTGTAACTTCACTGGACCATGAAAAATGCATATTACATTGTGTATAGTGAAGATACCGCATAGCCTCTCATTTAGACAAATGGATTGTACTTAGCTTTTCATTACTCAATGTATGTTGCGTCTCATTACTTTAGTTCTAATTTTATTTTGTGCCGGTCTATAATAAGCCTTCTGTAACCAATACTGTAAGAAACTATTTATTCTTTTTTACATTATGTTCTTTAGTACAATTACAGCGACAAGCCAAGATGTGAATTTCATTGCAAACTTTTATTTGGAGATATATAAATAATTTGCTATTATTCAGTTATTAAAAAAAGGTTTATCCAGAACTGTTTAATATATTTTATTACGGACTTAAAAAAAATAACAGGCAGGTAGCTGCTAACGTGGTTGCTGCATGGTTTGTGGACCCACTGTGCCACAGAAAAAAACTACAAGAAGCGAAATAAACATAAACCCTGCTTTAACTAGGTAAGTAAAAAGCAAAAGTGCGTTTAATAACACAGGGTTCTTAGTAATACGATTTTTGATCGAAAATAGCATGAACGCCATCTCACCGTTGCCAAGGTGACCCTGATCGAGACAGTCCTACAATATTAAAAACCTTACCATGTGCCTTGCACAGAATGCAAAAATACAAAGAAAAAACACACAAAAAAAGCATTCTGTATTTTTGCATTCTGTAAAAGTCGGGGTGTGGCCTCACCCTCTTGAGCTGCAAGTAACATTTAAAAGCCTCCCCAGGCTGGTGTTCTTAGGTCAGGACCTGATCCTTTTGTCTGCCCTTATTCACACACTAAGGTCAACTTTGATGCATTGTACGGTTTTAATATTAGACAGGCCTGTCTTGATCAGGGTCACCTTGGAGACTGTGAGATGGCTTTCATGCTATTTTTGATCAAAAATCATATTACTAAGAGCGCTGTGTTATTTAAACACACTTTTGCTTTTTACTTATCTAGTTATAGCAGGGCTTTTGTTTATTTTGCCTCTTGTAGGGTTTTTCAACATTTTATGGCCAAAGTGAACATGTCTTTATATACTGCATGTATACCAACTTTAACTAAGCTCAATTCTTTTGTGGTTTTTCCACTGTGCCACAGAGCCTGGCCTATGTAGGAAGGGGCTAAGCAGCTACCTGGTGTTCATTGCGGCTCTTTATGGTGCAGGTAGACTTGAGCTGCAGGTAGCCACTAATTACCACTCCTAGGCAGAGCCGGGTACTGCAGCAGCTGAACACAAGGGTCGGGTATGCTGGCAAGAATTGGTCTTGGAATTGCTGATAGGACAGGATAACAGAATGGGACACAGTTCAGACTACACAAATTTAGGAAAACCAGGCAGGATGGACTCAGGTAAAGGTACAGGTTCAGACTGTACAGGTTCTAGAACACAGGACGGACTCAAGTATAGGTAAAGGTTCAGAATTTTCAGGATCTGGTACACAGGATGGACTTAGGAAACTTAGAGGTAAATTCATGCTTCTTCAGATGTGAAAAATATAATTTAATGGTAAATACTGGAGTCGGTATTAGCTCTAGTTGATCTGATAATGTGGACAGTCTCTTATGTCCTGCTGGTATAAATTATTACCAGTCTCTTGCAATATAATGGCTGAGCAAAACTGTGCAGATATTTTTTAGTTGCTTATGACAGATTTTTTTTCTTACGTAAAAACGTTTCATTGGTAAAACATGAGTGTTGTGAATTTTTCTGTTTCCCTATATCTAATAGTTGCAAATCTAAGTTTGCGATCCTCAATCCAATATCTTCAACAGGGCCCCCAACAATGACAGGTCTTTAAAAGAATTAGTCTTCTCATAAGGGATAAATGGACTTTTTGGGCCACTGTACAATTGCGCTTCTGTTCATAATTAGAGAATATTTTCCCAAGCTCCATAGTATCTTAATAACCCTATAGCACTTGTTACTATTTTGGAATAGAGATGCTCAAATGTACCAACAAGACAGCAATCTGAAATGTCTAAAGCACATGAGCTCTGATTCACCAAGATCGATTAAATTCTTGCCAGTCTTGATGAGGTTCATTTAAGGGTTCAGTTGCTCCTGATTTACATATGATAAATGCGGCATGCCTCTACGTACATTGCATAAACCTTTCTCCAGTCCCTGACTGGAGTAAGGTTTCTGGCATAAGGAACGTTACAGTTTTATCATACGTTAGATTAGTTGGTGCATCACGCTCTACCCACTCCAGCTTTGCCTATTTAGGCAGGGTACGCCAAGAATATAAAAAATTTTGCACGACTTTGGGTTCCACCAAAATGTTGCAATTTTTCAAACCAATTTACACTAGAATTCTGATGAAATCGTTTTGATGAATAGGAGCCATGGAGACTATGTGTCTACTACTTATAAAAGTGACCATTAATTTACAAGGGGCAGGAGACTGATAGTTTACAAAGTATTTAGCATTTTTTAACACAGTTTAACATTTTAGAGACTTCTCCTGGTTGTTATCCATTTCAAATTTGTGCAGAAATTGCATTACGTTAAGCCTTATTATTGACACTGCTCTGTATATATCCTGGCAAAACATTTTCATAAGAAGCATGAGAGTTAATGGGTTTTAGAAAAGTTCAATGGTAGTGCAGAGCAAATTGCTGTCTGTGAGCTGCTCCGTGTGGCAGATATTTATTCTTCACAGAAAAAAGAAAGTCCAGCTCAAGGAGTATAATCCAGAATTTTCTTTATTTGTTCCATTAAAATACAAGCATGGCTGCTATAGTCATCATTGCGGATTTTACCCTGGCATGAGATAGCCGCACAGAGAGTGCCCAGGAGGTTCTGTACGCGTTTCTAGCGGTATACGCTCTTAGACTCTGAGTCTAAGAGCGTATAAAGAATATTCTGGATTTTACTCCTTGAGTGGGACTTTCTTTTTTCTGTGAAGTATTTCAAGACGTCCAAGTGAAGACGTGTCCTTGCTCGGACCTTGCTGCAGCATCAATGAGGGGTGAGCTGAACTAAATCCTTTTTTTTCCTGATATTTATTCTGCCAGATTTCTAAATACAGCTCGGCTGAGTGTTTTGATGTAAAGGTACTGTCACACTTAGCGATGTACCAGCAATCCCGACCAGCGATATGACGCAGTCAGGATCGCTGGTACATCGCTAAGTGGTTGCTAGTGAGCTGCCACACAGGCAGATCTCACCAGCGACATCGCTGGGGTCGGGGGTCACTACTTACCTGTCACACTAGGCGATCCTCTGTCCTCCCGTCCGGCTCCACGCTCTTAACTCGTCTCTCCACAGGAAGCGCCGCAGGAAACTGACGACGAGAAACAGTCCAGGACGTTCTCGCGCGATCAGCGATAACCAGCGGGGGAGCCGGTCGTAGGTAAGTATCAGACACAGCGATATCACTAGCAATATCGCTATAACGTCACAAGTTATATCGATATTGCTAGCGATATCGCTTAGTGTGACAGGCCCTTAAGGCATCCTGGCTGTGAGTTATTTCCTTTTCTTCCCATTGCGGGACAGTTTTACTCTTTAAAAAGTAGGTGTTAAGAATACTGATCACCAATCTGTGGCTGCCCTTTTCAATTAAGAAATCAATGGACGGTCACAGACTTGAAATTTTTCCAAATAGCGCTTGATTATAAGTGTTTCTTACGCTTCCGGAAAAGATCCTACTTTATAGTAAAAATTTAGTCCAAATTATGGGGATTTTGGAACCTTGGTTTACAGAGTGGGATCTCACAACCTTTCAGAGCTCTCCTCGTTGTGAAAGTGCGAGATCTCGTGTGTTATTTTATCTCGTGGTTACTGAATGTTAACATTAGAGCAACAATCATTTGGTTAGTGTTTGGTAGAGGATGCGGGAGCACTAATTTAGTTCAAAGTGTGATATCTCATAGTAACATGCTTCCACGTTGAGGGGGCCTGCATAAATTTGGAGATTCAAACCCAACTTTTGCTAAAATATTCGGTTCTTTAGGTTAGGGCTACCCTGTGTGTGTCATGTGACAGCAACTGTCAGAAACGTTGCGCAACAAAATAGTGTGTGCAACTTATCGGCTATTGACTGTCACTTGAAACTTGCATTGAAGAATATGGCAAGTGTGTTGCATGTAATTTGAGACCAGTGATAGAAAATCCAACACATTTCAAAACATTTACAGTTCTTTGTCTCTCTTTTTGCGTTGCTGTTATTTAGTGTTACATGAATAATGATGCCATGAAGCCCCCAATGCGTTGCAACCTGTAACGTGTTGCACCATTTCTGTTGCCGGTCACAAGTTAATGCAAGTTACACACAACATGTGACTTGTGTGCTCCTTGTTTGCAGCGTCGGTGTTTTATTCAACTAGCTTCAAATTTTAAAAAAACAGCAGAAAAAAGGCAGCACTGCTAACCTGACCAGGTTTTTTATGTATTTTGTGCACTATATTTTTCAGGGTGCAGCCAAGCCCAGCACATTTGGTCTTGTATACAGGGGTGTTCACACTGGGATGCATTTAGAGAGTGCTGGCCAGCCCGCTCAATCGAATAGTATGGGCGTGACTAAAAGGCTGAGAACCAGACACTATGCAAACCTGCATGTGAACGGGCCTCTATTGTGCAAATGTATACTAAGCAGTCACCCCCTCCATGAATGGGTAGGTGGTGAGTGGCTGTCTATTTAATATTTTGCACCTGTGTTTTGCCACATCTTTGCTATATGGACTGGTTGCATCCTGTAGTGCATTTGTTCAAAAACCTGGGCAAGTAAGCAGTGCTGCCTTTTGGGTGTTTTATTCACAGCAAAAATCACAGCTGGAAAATAGATATCAAGTCGACTATCTCTGCCATTTCCTGTCACGTGTCATGACAACATGTCATCCTAGCCTTAATACTAATAAGTGCTATATAAAAAATCATCCTTCTGTGATTGTTTATTTTTTCTTTAAAAAGGTTACCTACAGACTGGTGATAGGCAATATTTCAATATATTTTGGTCTTGGTGTTGGCTGTTGTATGAAATGGCTAATTTTTATGATCTTGTATATGTAACTTATACTACTGACAAAAAAATTATTAATGTATATTAACCTTTTCACCCTTGGGCATTTTACCGTTTTTTTGTTATGATTTTTGCTCTTCTTCTTCCAAGAGCCATAACTTTTTTTATCTTTCAGTCAATATAACGTTATGATGGCTTGTTTTTTTGCGGACTGAGTTGTACTTGTGAATGAAATTATTCATTTCATCATGTTATGTACCGGAAAGCAGGAAAAAAAAATCATGGTAAAACTGACCTGTCAATATGATTCTCCAGGTCAGTACGAGTAGGCAGATGTCAAACATGTCTAAATAATGTCAGATTTGCATATTGATTGCATTAAGCTGAAAAACTGCATCGCATCATAATGCCACAAAAAGGAGAAAAAGGAGTCAGAATTCAATAAAACAAACTTTAATTTTACAAAATTAAAACACAATTATTGAGGTTCTCAGACTTATCACTAGTGAAACAGTGATGACAATTTTATTGAATTATGACTATTTTTTCTCATTTTTTGAGATAACAAACATGTATAGTTTTTTTTACTTAATTGGTGAAAAAAAATTCTGAAATTTGTTAGAAAATAAATGTTGCTTTTGTTGCCATTTACTGAGACCTGTAATGTTTTTATTTTTCATGATCTTGGGCTGGGTGATGATTTATTTTTTATGCCCTGATCTGTTGTTTTTATTGATACCATTTTGGGGTAGATATGATGTTCTGATTATCTCTTATTGCATTTTATTGCAATGATGTGGCAGCCAAATAAACATAATTCTGATGTGATTTTTTTATTTTGTTGTTTACCAATAGGATTAATTTATTTTACACTTTGATATCTCAGACTTTTACAAATGTGAAACCAAATATGTTTTTTAAATTACTTTATTTTTAATGGGGCAAAAAGGGGGAGATTTGAACTTTTGTGTTTTTTTCATATATATATTTTTAAAACCTTTTTTTCACTTTTCACTGTATTTATTTGTTTCCTTAGCGGATTTAAAGGTATGATCGTCCAATCGCTTGTGCTTTACATAGCGGTGCATCAGCACTGTTACATATAGCTTAAATTGCAATCTCCTGTGAATGCCAGCCATGGGCTTGCTTTCACAAGAGAATCGTAATATGAGGCATTCATTCATTGCCGCCAATAAAATCATCATTATCAACAGTACATTGTCCTATGAAAGCAGACAGAGCATTTGCTGCAGATAACAATGATGTTCTATAAGCACAGCACAATCGCATGAATCTATAATAATAAATGCCCTAACCAGCTTCCGGTTGTAACAACTTCCGTCCAGTTGTAACCGGTGACGTCACCACACACACACACACACACATGTTAACCCTCAACACACCACACCGCCTCAACACACACTCCTCTCACCTTTCACCTCCACTCATGTCCACTCACTCTTTCACTCCACATACGTTCCTTTCTCTCACTCCGTTTCTCATACTCATACCGTCATCGTCGCTGCCCCGACATCTTCCTCCGCCGCCGCGATCCAGGATCCAGACGTTCTCCAGGCCGCCGACATGTTCTTGCGGGACGCCATCTTGGATGTCGTGAAGTCCCGCGAGATTCAAGATGGCGTCGCCGCAACAATATGTCGCTGGTGTGGACGACATCAGGATCCAAAAAGATGGCGTCGGCGAAATCTCGCGAGATTACGCCGACGCCATTTTGGATCCCGATGTCGCCCATGCCAGCGACATGTTGTTGCGGCGACGCCATCTTGAATATCGCGGGACTTCACGACATCCAAGATGGCGTCCCGCAAGAATATGTCGCTGGCGTGGGCGACATCGGGATCCAAAATGGCGTCAGCGTAATCTCGCGAGATTTCGCCGACGCCATCTTTTTAGATCCCGATGTTGTCCACGCCAGCGACATGTTGTTGCGGCGACGCTATCTTGAATATCGCGGGATTTCACGAAATCCAAGATGGCGTCCCGCAAGAACATGTCGGCGGCCTGGAGAACGTCTGGATCCTGGATCGCGGCGGCGGAGGAAGATGTCGGGGCAGCGACGATGACGGTGTGAGTATGAGAAACGGAGTGAGAGAAAGGAACGTATGTGGAGTGAAAGAGTGAGTGGACATGAGTGGAGGTGAAAGGTGAGAGGAGTGTGTGTTGAGGCGGTGTGGTGTGTTGAGGGTTAACATGGCAAGAGGTGTTAACGACGTCGGCGAAATCTCGCGAGATTTCGCCGACGCCATCTTGCATTCGTGAAATTGCGTCATTTACCTCACGCCGACTTGCTGTGCGGACGCTTGGCATTGCCTGTACCACCATAACTACTGCTGCCTTGGTCCTATGCCTGTTTACTGCCGGTGTCTAATTACTGGACCAATTTGCCTGTACCGCCATAACTACTGCTGCCTTGTTCCTCTGCCGGTGTCTAATTACAGGACCAATTTGCCTATACCACCATAACTACTGCCTTTGTCCTCTGCCGGTGTCTAATTACAGGGCCAATTTGCCTATACTGCCATAACTACTGCTGCCTTTGTCCTCTGCCAGTGTCTAATTACAGGGCCAATTTGCCTCTATCGCCATAACTACTGCTGCTTTGGTCATCTGCCTGTTTACTGCCGGTGTCTAATTACAAGGCCAATTTGCCTCTACCGCCATAACTACTGCTGCCTTGCTCCTCTGCCGGTGTCTAATTACAGGGCTAATTTGCCTCTACCGCCATAACTACTGCTGCCTTGCTCCTCTGCCGGTGTGTAATTACAGGGCTAATTTGCCTCTACCGCCATAATTACTGCTACCTTGCTCCTCTGCCGGTGTCTAATTACAGGGCCAATTTGCCTCTACCGCCATAACTACTGCTGCCTTGCTCCTCTGCCGGTGTCTAATTACAGGGCCAATTTGCCTCTACCGCCATAACTACTGCTGCATTGCTCCTCTGCTGGTGTCTAATTACAGGGCCAATTTGCTAATACCGCCATAACTACTGCTGCCTTGCTCCTCTGCCGGTGTCTAATTACAGGGCCAATTTGCCTCTACCGCCATAAGTACTGCTGCCTTGCTCCTCTGACTGTTCACTGCCTGTGTCTAATTACAGGGCCAATTTGCCTCTACCGCCATAACTACTGCTGCCTTGCTCCTCTGCCGGTGTCTAATTACAGGGCCAATTTGCCTCTACCGCCATAACTACTGCTGCCTTGCTCCTCTGCCGGTGTCTAATTACAGGGCCAATTTGCCTCTACCGCCATAACTACTGCTGCCTTGCTCCTCTGCCGGTGTCTAATTACAGGGCCAATTTGCCTCTACCGCCATAACTACTGCTGCCTTGCTCCTCTGCCGGTGTCTAACTACAGGGCCAATTTGCCACTACCACTTCATAACTACTGCTGGGCAATTACAGGGTCAATTAGTATCTGTTTACTCTACAATACTCCAGGACGCCTTCTTCACTGCCAGATAACTGCCAAATAGACTCCTTTACCTGTGCCAACATGAGTCATAACAAAAAGTATGCCAATGCCAGTGAAAGGAAAGCAGCTTTAGCACTATGACAAAAACAACGCCGTGCTAATGAGACTCCTGAGGAAAAACACCATCGCCTTGAGAAGATTAAGGCTTATAAACGCCGTCGCCTCACACACGAATCCCCTAACTCTAAATCCATAAGATTGGCTGAAGAAGCCTCTGCACGCCGTCACCGCCGACAACAGACGGCCTCTTCCTCATCATTATTATTAGACTCACAACAGGATGCTTCCACATCAGCATGTGGAACAATTTACTGCTACACTTCATCCCATATGCCGTTCACTGACATAACTAATCAGCAATCTGTTTCTGCCCTATCAATACCACCATTCAATACCGATGCACAGTATGCCAATGCCAGTGAAAGGAAAGCAGCTTTAGCACTACGACAAAAACAACGCCGTGCTAATGAGACTCCTGAGGAAAAACAGCATCGACTTGACAAGATTAAGGCTTATAAACGCCGTCGTCTCACACACGAATCCCCTAACTCTAAATCTATTACATTGGCTGAAGAAGCCTCTACACGCCATCACCGCCAACAACAGACGGCTTCTTCCTCATCATTATTAGTAGACTCACAACAGGATGCTTCCACATCAGCATGTGGAACAAGTTACTACCACACTTCATCCTATATGCCGTTCACTGACATAACTAATCAGCAATCTGTTTCTGCCCTATCAATACCACCATTCAATACCAACGCACAGTTTCTTCACATACAAGCTGCAGTTAGCCCGCAGAAAGTGCAACCAAGACAAATATACGTTGGTCTCAAAACTAGGCGCACCCCATCGGTTGGACATGCACTTCTACTACAACCTCACATTTTCACTAATGATGAAAATAGTATTACCGAACACAGCTGTGGTGACATGACCCATGTATGTGAGCATTGCGAAGCTTTGCATTTTGTAGCAGAGATACCTTCTGATAACAACTTTACGCTCTGCTGTCAGAAGGGTAAAGTCCATGTACCCATACTACAATATCCTGATGTCTTTACACATTTTCTGAAAGGGCAAAGTGAATTTAGCAAAAATTTCATGGATAATATTCGAAGTATTAACAGTTCCTTTGCTTTTGCCTCCATGGGTGCAAATATTTCACCACCTCCTGGATATGGCCCATACTGTTTCCGCATACATGGCCAGATCTATCATAGAACTGGAACACTACATCCCTCAGATGACCAGTAACGCGCATTTGCCCAACTTTACATTCTCGATACCACTACCGCAAACGAACAACGCTTACGATGTAAAGAAAATCAAAAATGTCATCCTACATTGATGAACAGTATTGCCCTTCAAATCCAAACTATTAATCCTTTTGTGGAAGCTTATCAAATGTTACGTGATGTGGAAGAACAAGAAAAAATTAAATCTCTACAAAATGGAACTGTCATGCCAAACATCACTATGGCTATTAAACAAGATCGTACTCAAGACCCTCGACGCTACAATAATCCCACTGTCAGTGAAGTAGCAGTCGTGTTTCAAAATGACAATGGTGAGCCACCTTTCAATAGAGACATATTAATTCATTTAAAACCTGATCCCCATAACCCTTTAGCTCCAAAAACACAACAAATTAGTGTTCTCCATAGCAATTTGGATGCCCTCCTCTATCCAATATTTTTCCCTTATGGAGACCAAGGATGGCATGATGGACTCAAACAACAAGGCAAAAGTTCGAGGAGGATCACTCAACTCCAATACTATTGCTATATGTTATCTGTCAGAAATTACTTTAATCCACTCCTCAATGGTGGTAAGCTAACACAGCAATATTTAGTAGATGCTTATGTCAAAATCGAAGCTAATCGCCTACATTACATCTGCAAACACCAAAAAGATTTAAAAGTGGAGGATTACTGCCTCCTTCAAGAACATCTACTCAAAAAATCGGTTCAAAAGGGCATCCCTATTGGGAAAACCGTCATTTTACCATCTTCTTTTGAAGGCAGTCCAAGAAACATGCAGCAGCGCTACCAGGATGCTATGGCTATTGTTACAAAGTATGGTCGACCAGATCTATTTATCACCATGACATGTAATCCTAAGTGGAATGAGATTACTACACATTTAGAACCGTGGCAGCGTGTTGAACACAGACCAGACTTGGTTGCACGTGTCTTTAAAATTAAACTGGAATCCCTCTTAAAAGACATTAGCAGTGGATTATTTGGACACGTCACTGCAATGGTCCATGTCATTGAATTTCAGAAGCATGGTCTCCCACACGCTCATATTTTAATTATTCTTGACAGCCTGTCTAAATTACGGACTGAGGCGGACATAGACAATATAGTCTGTGCTGAAATACCTGATGAAACAATCTACCCTCAGCTCCATAACATTGTTCTTCAACACATGATTCATGGTCCCTGTGGAGAACACAATCCTAATTCTCCCTGTATGGATCTTGGAAAGTGTAGCAAAGGTTTCCCAAAACAAAACCAACCATATACCATCAAAGATGGCTATCCCACTTACCGCAGACCCATTGGCAAAACATATGAACACCATTCTAAGACGATTGACAATTCATGGGTAGTTCCATATAACCCATTTTTACTCACCAAATACAAGTGCCATATTAATGTAGAAATATGTGCTTCCATTCAAAGTGTAAAATATTTATTTAAATACGTTTACAAAGGACATGAGAAAGCCAACCTTGAAATTTCCCAAAATAACATCCAACATGATGAAACACACCAATTTACGGATACCAGATATGTTAGTGCACCTGAGGCTGCATGGCGGATATTTGCTTTTCCTATGCATAAACAATCTCATGCCATCATTCGCCTAGCCGTACATCTGCCTAATTCTCAACCACTCTATTTTCATGAGAATGACTCTGCAGACAACATCCATCAAAAGCTCAATTCCAATTCTACACTTATGGCGCATTTCAACCTTAATAAGATTGACCACAATGCACATAACTATTTCTACCGCGAAATTCCAGAACACTACGTTTGGAAACAAGGCACATGGGAACAAAGAAAATGAGGGGGTCTCACAGTTATTGGAAGAATGTATACTGTTAGTGTGAAAGACCAAGAACACTATTATTTACGTTTGTTGTTACTGCATGTAAAAGCTGCTACCAGTTTTGACAGCATTAAAACCGTCAATGGAGTTATGCATGAAACCTTTAAGGATGCTGCGTTAGCACTTGGATTATTATTCGATGATAGCATTTGGAGACATACTTTAACAGATGCTTGCATTCTTAACATGCCTTCCCAACTTAGAGACATGTTTGCTTATATCTGTACTTTTGGCCCCCCCAGTAATCCACTTGAATTGTGGAATGAATTTAAGGACCATTTTTTACAAGACTATTGTCATACATACCACAGCAACACTGAAGAGTGTATCGATTGTGAAGGATATGCTATGAAAGATGTCCAAGATGTCCTCATAGTCCATGGAAAAACTTTTGCTGATTATAATTTACCACGCCCAGCAAAAAATATTAAACAACTCCTTAAACAATATGATAAGGATTATGAGTTAAAAAAAGCTGCAGAGATGGAAGAAACTCTTAATCAGGAGCAACTTTTTGCCTATGATGTCATTACTGAAGCTTTACAAAATAGCAGTTTAATACCAAAGTGCTTTTTTCTCGATGGACCTGGTGGCAGTGGAAAGACCTACCTATACCATCTACTTACACATCATTTAAGAGGACAAGGAGAAATTGTGTCACCTGCAGCAACTACAGGAATAGCATCTAACTTGATACAAGGAGGCCGAACAATCCACTCTCTATATGGCATACCTATTCCGATCAACGAAACATCTGTTTCCAGGATTAAAAACGATACAAATGCAGGAAACCATTTACAGAGTACAAAACTTTTTATTATTGATGAGTGCACTATGCACTCCAAAAACATGCATTGAATGTGATAGATAGACTTCTGCGTGACATCATGACAACAAATGTTGCTGAAAAAAATAAAACACCATTTGGAGGTAAAGTTATTGTTCTTGGAGGAGACTTCAGACAATGTCTTCCCGTCATCGCTCATGGAACAAGAATAGACATTGTAGATTCCTGCATTAAATATTCAGAACATTGGCAACATTTTACCAGACTACCGCTAATTAACAACATGCGCTCCACTGATCCTGAATACAGCACTTGGTTGCTTAAACTTGGAAATGGTGAGCTGTCTAATGAACATAACCTTGGAGAGGATGTCATTGAAATTCCTCCAGACATGCTTTGCACTGGCTCTATAGTAACCGAGATCTTTGGAGACCATATTTGCATTGATGTTAATGACCAACAAAGCCTCGACACTGCTGCATCACATGCTATACTATGTCCGAAAAATGATGACGTCGATTTTCTGAACTGTAAAGTAATGGATCGCATTAGTGGTGATTACAAGTGATGATTCTGTCGATGCTGATGAGGCAGAGGAATGTGAAAACTACCCAGTTGAATTTTTAAACGCTCTGACACCATCAGGAATGCCATCACATCTCTTAAAACTTAAAATTGGCACCATTGTGATGCTATTAAGAAACCTAAACACCAAGAAAGGTCTCTGCAATGGCACTCGCCTCATTGTCATTGCCTTACTCCGCAACATCATACAGGCTAAAGTGATTACTGGCTCAGCTGAAGGAGACATTGTGTTTATTCCACGCATCGATTTGTGTCCTTCAGAAACTGGGTTACCTTTTAAATTAAAACGTCGACAGTTTCCTCTAAAACCTGCTTTTGCTATGACCATTAACAAATCCCAAGGACAGACCCTCAATCGAGTTGGAATTTTTTTGCCCGAACCTGTATTTGCCCATGGACAATTGTATGTTGCATTCTCCCGAGTAAAGCAACGCAGCAACGTTAGGGTCAAAGTGGTGGATACACCACTTCAAGGACAATTGCTACCTAATAGCCCAAAAATCTTCACTAGAAATGTCGTTTACAAAAATGTCTTACTTTAAACTATTTAAGTTGGTCCTGGAATTGATAGATATATAGATATATAAATAATAGTTACATTCTAAATAGATATAGATAATAGACTTCTAAGACTTCTATACATAGCTTGATATATGTTATATATATAAATATTTTAAGCAGATAGATATATCTTACACTAATTATCTCTTTCACATATATGTCATAGACATATTTAAATCCATAAAAATATACATAGGTATAGGTATATATAGATTAAAAAAAAAAAGGCAAAAACAAAAAAAATTTAGGCAAACATACGTAGATTTCAACTACATAGCTAACACATAACTACATAACTTAGGTAATAATAATTAATTTTTTATTTATTAATAGAGTACTATTATTTCAATAGCACTTTACATACATCAGTAATACTGTCCTTCTTGAGGCTCACTATGTAAATATCTTATCCACATAAAAACATAGGTGTGATACATCTATCTACTATAATAAATGCGCTAAGCAGCTTCCGGGTTGTAACAACTTCCGTCCAGTTGTAACTGGTGACGTCACAGCACACCTCTTGCCATGTTAACCCTCAACACACCACTCCTCAACACACACTCCTCTCACCTTTCACTATCTCCACTAATGTCCACTCGCAGGATTTCAGAATACTCAAGATGGCATGGCCGCAAGAACATGTCGCCGGCGTGGACAATGTCGGGATCCAGGATGGCGCCGGCGGAAGAAGATGTCGGGGATCATGGAGCAGCGACGATGACGGTGTGAGTATGAGAGACGGAGTGAGAGAAAGGGTCGTATGTGGAGTGAAAGAGTGAGTGGACGTGAGTGGAGATGGTGAAAGGTGAGAGGAGTGTGTGTTGAGGAGGTGTGGTGTGTTGAGGAGGACTGTGTGTTGAGGGTTAACATGGCAAGAGGTGTGTCACTATCCTCTCGATGCGATAGCATCGGGCCTTAATCTAGAATAATAAATGCGCTAAGCAGCTTCCGGGTTGTAACAACTTCCGTCCAGTTGTAACTGGTGACGTCACAGCACACCTCTTGCCATGTTAACCCTCAACACACCACTCCTCAACACACACTCCTCTCACCTTTCACTATCTCCACTAATGTCCACTCGCAGGATTTCAGAATACTCAAGATGGCATGGCCGCAAGAACATGTCGCCGGCGTGGACAACGTCGGGATCCAGGATGGCGCCGGCGGAAGAAGATGTCGGGGATCATGGAGCAGCGACGATGACAGTGTGAGTATGAGAGACGGAGTGAGAGAAAGGGTCGTATGTGGAGTGAAAGAGTGAGTGGATGTGAGTGGAGATGGTGAAAGGTGAGAGGAGTGTATGTTGAGGAGGTGTGTGTGTATTGAGGGTTATCATGGCAAGAGGTGTGTCACTATCCTCTCGATGCGAAAGCATCGGGCCTTAATCTAGTAACTAATAATCATTCTGTGAGCATTTAATTTAATTAGGCAAAAATGTAATCGCCTATTCAGAATGTCAATAGTTGTGCATGTTGATAGTTCGCAATTGTTTAAAGAAGCACTCCGATCAAACTTTTCATCATCTTAAAGGGAATCTGTCAGCAGGCTTTGCTACCTTTTCTGAGAGGAGCATGATGTAGGCAAATAAAAGCTGAATCCAACCATGTATCACTTAGATAACTGGGTGCAGCACTTCTGACACAATCAGAGCATTCATATTTAGCATGAAGAAGTGCTGAGAGAGCTAACCCCGCCCACACCAGGCTCTCCTTTTCCAAAGTCCATAGTCAGTGAGGTGCCTGTCATAGGAAGGGGCGTGTCAGACCAGGGATCACACAACCAGCTAGTCACAGCAATGATAAGCTACTTGTTAGGGCTGTCAGAATGCACCAAATAATAAGAAGGTAGTAATAAGGTGCATTTGCAGCCCGGGGTCCACCGTGCAGAGATGTTACCTGCTTCCTGGTAACGGCGGACGCTATATGGTGGTATAATAGATGAACACGCAGGTTAACGTCACCCGGTGTGTACAGAGATGGACTCAGTTGCTTCACAGAACCGCACTATCGTGGAATATAAATGCCGTAGCCTGTTAATGCTCCCAGAGCTCGGCAAAGTAAGCACTAGGGTACAGTCACAGGACTCTGCCCCAAAGACACAGGGTTAGAGTCTCTCTAGACCAACTAAGCATGTGGTGTCGCACCTGCGAACACCAATAATAGATGCTGGCTACTGTGGAGTGCAGACCAAGTGCACAGTAACATACAGGCAAAGCCAATACTTGGCGCTGATGCTAGTCCCTGACTCTGCCTCCTACCTGCACTAACAGTCTAGGCAATAACTGGCAAGGCTGAGCAACACATGTATACCAAGAGTAGGGGTTTCAAAATGAGTCATTCACCAGAGACATTCATACGTGCATACAACACTCACTCCAAATGGTTTATATGGATCGCCCCAAGGGCTCTGGGGTTACTCGGTACCGGGCCGGTGTGTCAGAGGGATGTGTCACGGTGGCGATGACCCGGTCTGTGGCCCTGGGCATCCATTCAAAAGGAGTGAAACGTAGCCGACTAAAGTTTATAGGTAGATGATACGTGACGCCACCTGTGGTGCTCTGCAATGAAGGGGTTACGCCGACCCTGCAGTGCAGATCCTCTGGGACAGATGGTATAAGGCAGCAAAGATGTGATAGCTCCCCACAGTTTGAGCTGTAGTACCAGGGCAGTAGTAATAGGTGTTGAGGAAGAGGGTGTAGTGTTAGGCACAGAGATGTAGCAGTGCTGAAGGGGTTGCAGGAAGAAGGCAATGACACAATAGGGTGCAGTTTCCTTTACCTTTACTTTGCTTTGTAAGTGCAGTCCAGGATCCAGATTACAGGTGGAACAAGAGTTAATCAGCCTGGAAGCAACTTAGGAATCTCTCTATGCAGATGGGTTGTGTAGTCTCCTTCTTTGCGCTTATATTAGCTACTTGCAGTTCTGAGTTACACTGAAGTTCCTCTTGCTTATGCTCTTTTAGAACTCCCCTCGTATGGCAGGCAGCCGTAGCCTCCTCTTTCTGGCTCACACATGTTGCTGCTGTGACTCCGAGTCTTAGTTGGGGACAGAGCATTTACAGCCTCTTGTTCCTCCGGTTATTGCTGCAAGACCATCAGCATCCATACAACCTGAGATACCGGACTCTGGACAAGGTGCTACAGCTAGAAGTGAGCCTGACTTCAGCTCAATCCTTCAGCTCATCTCACCCACGTCCACACACTTCGCCTTCTCCACACAAACTCTTCTAACTTCCCTTTCCTGGCCACAGAGTGCAGCTCCTCAGCAGTTTGGGTTCAAAGCTCCCTCTGCTGGCCTGGAGTGGGAACTGTGCTGTGTTCTGGATTTACCTGACAGAGAGATCCTTCATTGCTTCCAAGCATGACATCACCCTCCCTAAGAGGAAGGTAATGCCACTGTGGCGACCATACTCCTGGGGGCACCACATTCCCCCTAGTGCATTTCAGTACTCCCAGACTGAGAAAACATGCGAACATATAAACAAATCAAAAATTGTAACTGTTACAAGATTTCAAAAATGAAAAATTACAAAAACCAAAGCTCAAAAATAGTCCTTGTGACAATTAGTCCATGCGTCAATGTCCATGGTCCAATTCCTGAGCAAGTTGGTAACTATATACAAGGATTGTTTTGGCCACACATAGTCCTGTGTCCCAACTGTCCATCAAAACAAAATAAGACATTCAAAAAGTTCTTACAGTGTCTCTGTAGGCACATAAGATTGAAAAGTTGCATATTTACAGGTACAGTTTACATTTTCTATTTGCACTTTAATCTCTATATCTAACTGGGATCTCACCTTTTGTAGTACAGGTAGATCTGCGTAGCATGGGTACTTCTAATGGCCTATTTAGGTTTAGTGGGCCTGTTACTGCTGTTGGTAAACTGGGTAGTAGCCGTCTGCAAACTCTTAGACTCACTGTGGGCATGACAGATTCACCACTGGCAGGGCGAGGATCCTCTTGCTTCACTGCTGGCGTGGCATCCGCTGCCTGAACTTCCTGACTTTCAGAGTTGTCTTGAGTCTCTGCTACTCCAGTTGCAGTAGGCTGGGGAAAGATTAGGACAGGAACTACGATGGCTTGATCCACTCTTGTCTAGTTTGCAGGAAATTCTCCGAGTACAGTGCTGACCTTTTTCTCTACTTCCTCTATGGGTTGAAGTTTGTTTTGCTCTCCCATCTTTTCCTTTAGTTGGTCAGGGCACAGTTTCAGATGATCCCTCAATACTGCTGATGAGGTTTCTCCTCCATCCTTTCTGATAAGGCACACTTTGGCGTTGTCAAAGTTTGATGGTAGGATGGTGTAGGGTTCAGCTTCCCATTGGTCATCCAATTTATGCATCCTCCTTTTCCTCTTTAGGACCTGTTCTCCTGGTGACAAAGGAACTGCAGGTGCATGTTGATTGTAGTTCTTTTCCTGTTTTTGTCTCGCCTGAGCTAGACTCTTTTCTACGCACTCTTATACTCTTCGGTATTGCTGCTGCCTCTCTGTGTCCCAGTCAGCATCTGGTGATGTCACCTCAGGTGTCAGGACTCCCATATCCAAATCAATAGGCAACTTGCCAGGCCTCGCTCTCATTAAGTAGGCTGGTGTGCAATTGGTGGAATTCACAGGAATGTGATTGTAGAGGTCTACCAGATCTGGCAACTTCAATGGCCACAGATTCCTCTCTTCCAAAGGCAAGGTCTTCAGTAGATCGATCACCATTTTATTCATCTTTTCACACATGCCATTGGTCTGTGGATGGTACGGAGTTGTCCTGATCTTCTTGCAACCGTATAAGTTACAGAATTCCTGGAACACTTCTGCCTCAAAGGCTGGACCTTGATCTGTAAGCACTCGCTCGGGATATCCGTGTAGTCGACAAAAGTGCTGTTGGAATGCTCTGGCTGCTGTCCTGGCTGTTTGATCCTTGACAGGAACGACTACCAGGAATCTCGAGTAGTGGTCAACGATGGTAAGAGCATAAATGTAGCCTGAACGGCTTGGGACCAGCTTCACATGGTCCAGGGTTACTAACTTGAGTGGCTGTTCAGTTATTATTGGCTGGAAAGGAGCCCGCTGGCTGTTACGGTCCTTCCTGCGCAGGTTGCATTGTCCACACTCCCGGCCCCAATTTTCAATAACCTTCCTCATACCAGCCCAGTAGAATCTCTCTCGGAGCAAGGCCTCCAACTTCTTCCATCCAAAGTGTCCTGCTCCATTGTGGTACGCTTCCAAGACCATTGATGCCTTCCTCTTTGGGACTACCACCTGCCAGACCAGCTCATGAGTGCGGGCATTGATACTCCTCCGACACAGCTTTCCCTCATAGATGAACAGCCTGCCTCTTTCCTTCCACAACTGCTGGGTTTCTTCAGGAGCATCTGGACCTGGGTGTGAGTCAGCTTGTGACAGTAGCTCCTTTACCAGGTGGACTGCGGGGTCGCTATCCTGTGTTTCTGCCAAGTCATGATGAGGCAACAGATTTAGTGTGGCCTCTTTCACAAAAGATAGTCTGTTTCTCACTCCTTGGGCACGTTGGGCCGCAATTGGCTGGTGGAAGGCAGGTAACTCTATTTCTTCGAGTGCCTCAGGGTCTTCTCCCCATCTGGCAGATTGGGCATCCTGGACAGTGCATCAGCATTGGCGTTCTTGTGCCCCACTCGGTACTTGATGGTAAATTCATAGATAGACTGCCTGGCCATCCATCGCTGCTCCAGTGCACCTAGTTTGGCAGTTTCCAAGTTAGTCAGCGGGTCATTGTCGGTGAAGATGGTAAACTTGGCTGAAGCTAGGTAATGCTTGAATCGTTCAGTCACAGCCCAGACTACGGCGAGGAACTCCAGTTTGAAGGAACTGTAATTGTCAGGGTTCCTTTCAGTGGGACGAAGCTTCCTGCTGGTGTAGGAGATCACTCTTTCTTTGCCATTCTGTACCTGTGACAGTACTGCTCCCAGTCCCACGTTGCTGGCATCAATATACAGAACAAATGGTTGGTCATAATCTGGGTAGGCCAGAACTTCATCTTCCGTGAGAGCCATTTTCAGTCGAGTGAAGGACCTCTCCAGTTCCTCATTCCATTCAAATGTAGGACTCTTCTTCCTGGCTTTCTTGAGCTGGCCCACCGGAAGATTTTGCAAAGGTGTGGCTATCTCAGTGAAGCCTTTAATGAACCTTCGGTAGTAGCCTACCAACCCGAGGAATTGACGTACGTCATGGAGGTTGCTGGGCTTCTGCCAGTCCCAGATGACAGTGACTTTGTCAGGATCTGGTGCCACACCTTCTGCACTCACTACATGACCGAGGTACTGCACCTTGGGCTTCAGGAGGTGACATTTGGATAGCTTCACTTTCAGGCAAAAGTTGGATAAGGCTTCAAACACCTCAGCCAGGTGCTCCAGATGGTGTTCATAAGTCTTGGAGAAAACAATGACATTATCAAGGTACAACAGAACTGTCTCAAAGTTCTTGTGTCCAAGACAGCACTCCATCAGCTGTTGAAATGTCCCTGGGGCTGTGCAGAGCCCGAGCGGCATGTAGTTGAACTCGCAGAGACCCATTGGTGTGGTAAATGCTGTTTTCTCCTTGTCTGCCTCTACCACGGGAACCTGCCAATACCCATTAGTGAGATCTAAGGTGGAAAAATAGTTAGCAGTTTTAAGTGCAGCTAATGACTCTTCAATTCTGGGTAATGGGTAGGCATCCTTATGTGTAATACTGTTAATTTTTCTGTAATCAACACACATTCTCATGGTAAAATGTTTCTTTTTCACAAAGACTATTGGGGCTGCCCAGGGGCTACAACTATCTCTGATCACCCCAGCTTCCTTCATTTCCCGCAACGTACTTTTGGCACAGTGATATTGTGTTGGGGGTATAGGCCGGTACCTTTCTTTAATGGGTGGATGATCTCCATTGGGAATATGGTGTTGAACCCCTTTTGCCTTCCCAAAGTCTAGAGTGTTTGCTGAATACCCGCTCATACTCCTGAGCCACTTGGTAAACCCCATTCTTTTGATATGAAGGGGTGGAGTCAATTCCCAAATGCAGCTGCTGACACCACTCCTCCAGCTGCTTTACAGAGCCACTGTCCCCTGCCTGGTCGGATGAGACCAAGGGCTCTGCTGCCTGTATTGTGCTGTTACTGACAGTAACCAGCTTAGCAACTGTGGCATACCGAGGTATTGTGGCCTCCTCCTCCCCACAATTCAAGAGGCGTACAGGTACTCTTCCTTTGCGGACATCAACTACCCCTCTGGCTCTCTGGACAGTGGGCCGGATATCAGAGTACACTGGCTCTACCAATGTGTGGTAATCTTTTCCTCTGAGGCCTATGGCTGCCCGACACCAAATTAACATTTCACATCTGGGGGGTATCGCAATGGGGAAAGAATCACTCACTCTAACGCTGCCAATTTCTCCGCCAGACATTCTCCCCCCCTATTTAACATTGGCCAGGCCCTGTGTTTCACTGGCTTACCGGTTGCCGCTCCGCAGGCTGGATGATTGGGGGATACCGAGACTGCAGGCTTCAGCTCCTCATTTCCCACCCGCTGGTCTCTTCATGTGCAGCACCTCACTTTTTGCGCTCTCTTGCAGGCTCCACCCATGACGGCATGCCCCTCTGGCTTCCCACACGTGCCAAGTGACGGGGTAAAGGCGGCAATTGCACAATAAGTCTATGGCACACAATACAGTCTCTGGCATACAGGACCCGGTGACACCGGGCTTCATAAATCCTGTTTGTGACGCCAAAGATGGGTCACCCACCCCCAGGGCTGTGGGGTTACTCGGTACCGGGCCGGTGTCTGAGAGGGATATGTCATGGTGGCGGTGACCCGGTTCGTGGCCCTGGGTGTCCATTCAAAAGGGGTGAAACGTAGCCGAATAAAGTTTATAGGTAGATGATACGTGACGCCACCTGTGGTGCTCTGCAATGAAGGGGTTAAGCCGATGCTGCAGTGCAGATCCTCTGGGACAGATGGTATAAGGCAGCAAAGATGTGATAGCTCTGCACAGGTAGAGCTGTAGTCCCAGGGCAGTAGTAATAGGTATTGAGGAAGAGGGTGTAGTGTTAGGCACAGAGATGTAGCAGTGCTGAAGGGGTTGCAGGAAAAAGGCACTGACACAACAGGGTGCAGTGTCCTTTACCTTTACTTTTGCTTTGTAAGTGCAGTCCAGGATCCAGATTACAGGTGGAACAGGCGCTAATCAGCCTGGAAGCAACTTAGGAATCTCTCTATGCAGATGGGTTTTGTAGTCTCCTTCCTAGTGCTTATCTGAGGTACTTGCAGTTCTGAGTTACACTGAAGTTCCTCTTTCTTACTCTCTTTTAGAACTCCTCTCGTATGGCAGGCAGCCGTAGCCCCCTCTTTCTGGCTCACACACGTTGCTGCTGTGCCTCCGAGTCTTAGTTGGGGACAGAGCATTTACAGCCTCTTGTTCCTCCAGTTTTTGCTGCAGGACCATCAGCATCCATACAACCTTGGATACCGGACTCCGGACAAGGAGCTACAGCTAGAAGTGAGCCTGACTTCAGCTCAATCCTCCAGCTCATCTCTCCCACATCCACTTACTTCACCTTCTCCACAAGAACTCTTCTAACTTCCCTTTCCTGGCCACAGAGAGCAGCTCCTCAGCAGTTTGGGTTCAGAGCTCCCTCTACTGGCCTGGAGTGGGAACTGTGCTGTGTGCTGGATTTACCTGACAGAGAGATCCTTCATTGCTTCCAAGCATGACATCACCCTCCCTACGAGGAAGGTAATGCCACTGTGGTTATCATACTCCTGGGGGCGCCACATTTACTAGAGCACGGCCATGCGGCCATGCGATCCTTTTATAACTGCAGCCTTCCAGGGCCTTGCTGATGGCCCAATCCGAGCTGCCTGAGGACCTGAGCATGTGACCTCTGACCACCAAAGAGCAGTCGTCTCATGGGCATGCTGAAATGGAGAAAAGCAGGACTTAGTCCCAGGGGCGAATGCTCTCCACTGAGTAACGCTGGATGCTTTAGCTGAACCTGGGGCAGCAGCAACAACCAAACGCATAGCGTTATCCGGAGCAAGATGCTGGGACTGACGTCTCTGCTGAGCAGGAACCTCTGCGGCTGAAGAAGAATGGGAGACCGCAGAGGACATGGCTTGAGATTCCCTTTGTGCAGTGGTGGGAACTCCATGCCTAACACTACTGGTGCTAATGAATTGATGGCCGGCGGACCACCACAATGCAGGGAGACCACGGCATACAAGATGAGGTGCAATCAACAAAGGGCCTACCCATCCACAGGCAAGGAATGCAGTGTTAGGAAAGTGCAAACAGGGGTATGCAATGATAAAACAATTTACAAAAGTGACACTCTAGCTGGGCTGCACAAATGGCACGGAGCACAAAGCACTACAGATCAGTGCATCCTTCAAAACAATGCAACAAAGTACAGTATGCCGCTACTCCAACTGTAGCCTGACTGACCTCGGCCGCACGGCTACCGTGCTCTGTCTATTGCAGCCTATCCTAAGCCCTAAACATGTGCGCACATAGGGTTAACACTCACGGTAAAGTAGGTGTATCAGTTCCTTCCTGGGGGGCCCCCTGCAGTTCTCTGCAAGATGATGCAAAGTCCTCCCTGGAAGCTCTGTGCAATGTGGTCTTGTCCTTGTGTGAAGATTCCAAGCCTTCTCCTAGAAACGGTGAATTCTCTCCTCTGAATTTCTTCTTTGTAGATCTTTGTGGCTATTCGCAGCAACATGGGAAGGACACCTTCATTATCCCCAGAAGAGTATGCACAATCCCACAAGTTCAGTCAGTTACAAGCTGCACGTTTTTCTCCTCACAGCTCACAGCACACCAGCTTCCTGCAGACTCTCAGTTCAGAACACTCACTGGAAAAACAGCCCCTCCTCCTCCATAGCTGGAGGAGCAAACCAAAACCAGTCTTATTGCAGGGAGAGACGAATGTCCCATTGCTCTAGCCAACGGGGTTCTGTCTCTGAAAATGGCAGTTTGTCTCCACTGTCCATAGCAATGCCACCCCCTTACACTAAAACAATCATTGTAAGCAAACAAAACCTTAGAGCTTGATAAGAGCAGCTTCACTGAAATCTGTGTTTAACCCTTACAGCATGCTGTTTTCAGCTTACATCTCAAATATCTACTGACAGATTCCCTTTAATATATTACAATCATCATATTATGTCGCACTATTTACTTACAATTGCTCATTTTGCCTTTGTACCCAGATAATTCTCTTTTGCATTAGGTCTATGATATAATCCTGAATCCTTCTAGGTGCTATGTAGAAATAGAAAGTCTCTATTCCCTGCACGAGTTATCCCCCTCTTCAATCCTGACCTAACTGTTCCACTGCACTCCCCTGCCTGGGACTTTGTAGAGTTGGCTCATGCAGGGAAAAGAGACTCCTTGTTTTACATAGAAGATCAGCATATAAACAAAATGGAATTTTAGGTATTGGGTAATTTCCAGTAGTGCCAAGGAGAGTCATTTTTGCTACTTAATATACAGAACAATCCTCAAAATTCCAATAGAACGGCAGTGGATATTTATTACAGTTGCTTTTCAGTAGAAAGATGTTTTATTCACCACTTAATTCACATGTTTATGGGTAGCCTATTCAACAATGAAAACAAACAGAATCATTCTTATTTGAGTTATCTCCTTTTTCACTTCTAAATACTGTATATGGTTGTAATAGAGAAATTACTGCAAATTCATGAACACAGCACAGATTACTTGGGTTCTTCTTCAAAAGAAAATGATCCAATAATCTTGATTGCATAAGTCCACACGAAGAAAACAGCATAAGAATTATAATTATTCTATATGGAGATTTTTTTCATCTGTTCATACTTTTACTGTACCGACAAAACAATTCTGGGTAGCAATCGGAGTTAATTACAAAATAATGTACACCAAGCAAGTAGTTTTGGATTAATAGAATGAGAAAATGCCTTTCCTCTCATTCAAATGATGGGATGTTAAGTATTTATACCGGGTGAGTCATAAAGGACGGATGTATTTGAAGTGGCTATAACTCACCACCAGGTGGAGGTAGAGATGTGCGGGAGGCGGGGTTATGTTTGTGAGGTGAAAGCATTGTTTTTATTTTAGTTTCAGTTTAAGCTATGGTGCCGTGGACGATAGAACATCGCGTTTTTGCGTACGACAGTTTTGTCAAGAATAATGAGTGTATCACAGCCATTCAGCGTGAGTTTCGGCGTTATTTCAATATTCACAGAAATCAAGCTGTTCCCGCTCGTAACACTATCCTACGTTGGGTTGAAGCACTCCGTACACGAGGTACACTAATGAACAAACGACCACCGGGGGCTCCACGAACGGCACGTACCCCTGAAAATGTGGAACGCGTCAGGCAAGCCATGCTGCGTAGTCCGAGTCGATCTGCTCGGAAACATTCTTTAGAACTTGCCCTCAGTAATCGTACAGTAAGGCGTATTTTGCATTTAGACCTGCATTTCCACCCCTATAAATTGGCCATTGTGCAACAGTTGGAGCGCGGGGATTACGCAGCGCGACTGAAGTTCGCACATGAGATGGAAGCAATTATTGAGCAAAACGACAACCTTATTTTATTCATGAGTGATGAAGCTCATTTCCATGTCAATGGCATGGTTAATCAGCAGAACTGCCGTTATTGGGCCTATGAAAATCCGAAAGAATTACATGAACGACCGCTGCACAGCCCTAAGGTAACGGTGTGGTGCGCTATGGGCAAATATGGCGTGATCGGTCCGTACTTTTTCGAAGGCGATAATGGCAATACTGTTACCGTGAACTCACAAGATGGGGCAACGGCCCACACAGCCGGAGCAACAATGAACGTTCTTCGCCCTCTCTTCCCTGGTCGCATCATTTCCAGGTTTGGCGATATTAATTGGCCTCCTAGGTCCCCAGACCTGTCCATGTGCGATTATTACTTATGGGGTCACCTCAAATCACGTGTATACAAGCTTAAGCCTCGATCATTACAAGAACTGAAGGAAGCTATTCGAGTGGAAGTTGCCCAAATCGACAGAGTTGTGTTGGAACGTGTTGATGCCAACTTCCAAGAACGCCTTTGGAAATGCATCACTGATAATGGCCACCACATGGCAGATGTTGTTTTCCACACTTGAATTTGTCAAATGCTATTAGTATACGTAACCAAATCTGTGAATACATTTATATTTAATAAATATTTAACGATTTTATGATTAGTTTAAAAACGTCCGTCCTTTATGACTCACCCGGTAGAACAGCTGGAATTTGGATCTTCTCCCAGAATCTTTTGGGAACATTCCATAATCCCTTGGGGCCATTTTACATCTTGATGGGGTCATTTATCAAAGAAAAAAAAATCTCAGAATTTAAAGGAATTGAAATTTTGCTTTAGAAACCGTTATATTGTCTTATTCTCACTCGACTGAACGACATTAATAAATAGTCAGATCTTGTGTAATAAAGAAATGACATCTTATTAGTAGAGTTGAGCGAAATGGGTCTTCATATTCAAAAGTCACAGACTTTCGCTGAAGTCGGGTCTCATGAAACGAAACCCGACCATAGCGTGAGGTCGGCCACGAGGTCGGCGACAAGAGCGCCAGAGTCACGTTTCAAAAGATGCTTCCAGCCCCCTTTTTCAGCCAATGATGGAGGACGCACACTGTGGGCAACGCGATGACATAGGCATCGATCACCACCATCTTTGAAAAAGGGCATGCAAGTGATTGGCTGGCTTTGTGTGGCGTCACAGGGGCTATAAAAGGGCGTGCATGCCGACCGCCATCTTACTTCTGCCGATATTAGCATTAGGGAGAGGTTGCAGCTGCTGATTCTGAATAAGGGAGAGCGTTAGGCAGGGAAGAAGAACCAAAAAACTGCTTCTGCTGTTAGCGATTTCCACTTACAACACAACAGTTTGTGTGCAGTGACAGGGGAGGCTCTATTTTTGTGCATCAGCTCTGTTGGTTATTAGGCTGCCTTATAAGGCTCCCTGATTGCTGCATTACTGTTTGCACACAGCTGTGCAAACTGCTTTTTTAAAAGCAAAATTACTTCTCTTCCTCTTTTCTGCACAGTTACCAAGGGTTCATTTTTCCACCCTTTTGTGTGTGCACTGTGCAGCAGTCCTGCTTATTAGGCTGCCTGCGTCCATACTTGGACTGAGACCATCATTGCCAGCGTCCTCAAATCTCTAGTGAGATCCAAAATCTCACCAATCCTATAGACACCCTCCACCTTGTCATACACCATCCAATTTCAGCCTGTTACATTGAGGTGTAATCTCTACTGAGCCAGAGACAATAGTTCTACGTCCTCAAATCTATAGTGAGATTCAAATTCTCACCAATCCTATAGACACCGTACACCTTGTCATACACCATCCAATTTCAGCCTGTTACATTGAGGTGTAATCTCTCCTGGGCCAGAGACAATAGTTCTGCGTCCTCAAATCTATAGTGAGATCCAAATTCTCACCAATCCTATAGACACCCTACACCTTGTCATACACCATCCAATTTCAGCCTGTTACATTGAGGTGTAATCTCTACTGGGCCAGAGACAATAGTTCTGCGTCCTCAAATCTATAGTGAGATTCAAAATCTCACCAATCCTATAGACACCCTCCACCTTGTCATACACCATCCAATTTCAGCCTGCTACATTGAGGTGTAATCTCTCCTGGGCCAGAGACAATAGTTCTGCGTCCTCAAATCTATAGTGAGATTCAAATTCTCACCAATCCTATAGACACCCTACACCTTGTCATACAACATCCAATTTCAGTCTGCTACATTGAGGTGTAATCTCTACTGGGCCAGAGACAATAGTTCTGCGTCCTCAAATCTATAGTGAGATTCAAATTCCCGCCAATCCTATAGACACCCTCCACCTTGTCATTCACCATCCAATTTCAGCCTGTTACATTGAGGTGTAATCTCTACTGGGCCTGAGACAATAGTTCAGTGTCCTCAAATCTATAGTGAGATTCAAATTCTCACGAATAGTAGATACACCTTCTACCTTGTTTTACAGCACCATATAGCTGGTGGTATTTTGGGTACATTTTCACAAAAATGAGCAAGTATGGTGGAAGACGCCATGCAAGTGGGCGGGGGTTGCCAGCTTGTCCCGATGGTGGTGGTGTTGCATCTGTTGGTAGTGGCAAAAGCACAATAGCACCTAATGCTCTCTTTTCTGGGAGTAGGTAAACCACTTTTAAAGCCGGAGCTTCAGGAACAAGTTTTGGCTAACATTGTTGACACAGCCTCCAGCTCTCTCGCCTCCTCTTCTGAAGTTTTAAAAAATAAAAGCACTGAGTCGTCATTGGAGGCTCCTGGTCAGGAACAACACCTTTCCTTGTGTCCTTTACCCCTACCAAAAGTGAAGGATGTGGCAGGCCACACTACCGATTACTCCATGGAGCTCTTTTCACATACCATGCCTGGGTTAGAAAGTCAAATCGTGAATTCCCCAGTCCAAGATGAATCTGACATGGAGTGCACTGATGCACAGCCACTGCTAGATTTTTCTGCTGGTACCTTCACTCAGAGCACTACATTGACCTCGCAGTGTACTGAGGCAGAATCAGACCCTGATGAAACTCAGGTGCCCCTTCCCGCATACTATACCACCTTACATGGTGACACAGAGGAAGGTGCACATGAAATTGAAGAGGATGTGATGGATGACCCAGTTGTTGACCCAAATTGGCATCCATTGGGGGAAGAGGGTGCCGCTGCCAATAGCTCAGAAGAGGAGGAGGAGGATCCGCAGCAGGCAATGACATCGCAACAGCTGTTATCTGGCAGGACCGTAGCAGGCCAAAAACATGTTAGAAAAACCAAAAGAGTTGCAGGACAGCTTGGCCTGACGGTCAAATTAGCACAGCGTGCAAGGTCTCAAAATGTCTTCCATAGAGTTGAGCGATACCGTCCGATACTTCAAAGTATCGGATCGGAATGGATCGGCCGATCTTAAAAAAAAGTATCGGTATCGCCGATTCCGATACCGGAAGTCCCATTCAAGTCTATGGGACTTCCGGTATCGGAATAAGAAAAACCCTGTTTTTGCCTTGTACAGCCTCTCTGGGGTCTGTACGGGCCTTTCGGGGGGCTGTGCCGGCCTGCCAGGGGGTCTGTGCAGGCTCCGGTGGTCTGTGCCGGCCTGCCGGGGGGCTGTGCCGGCCTGCCGGGGGGGCTGTGCAGGCTCCGGTGGGCTGTGCCGGCCTGCCGGGGGGCTGTGCCGGCCTGCCGGGGGGCTGTGCAGGCATCGTCCGATGGGACTACAAGTCCCATCGGGCGATGCCTGCTACCATGACAGTGATTGACACATTAGCCAATGATGGGACAGTAGTAGTCCCATCATCCGGCTAATGTGTTGAATGTAAAAAAAAAAAAAAAAAATTACATGCTACATACATGCTACATTCATACTACATACATGCTACATTCATACTACATATATACTACATGCAACATACATACTACATATATACTACATGCATGCAACATGCATACTACATATATACTACATGCTACATACATACTACATATATGCTACATATATACTACATGCATGCTACATACATACTGCATGCTACATACATACTACATATATACTACATGCATGCTACATACATACTACATATATACTACATACATACTACATGCATGCTACATGCTACATACATACCACATACATACTACATACATACTACATACATACTACATGCTACATACATACTACATATATACTACATGCATGCTACATACATACTACATGCTACATACATACTACATATATACTACATGCATGCTACATACATACTACATGCTACATATATACTACATGCTACATACATACTACATGCATGCTACATACATACTACATACATACTACATGCATGCTACATACATACTACATACATACCACATACATACTACTTATATACTACATGCATGCTACATACATACTGCATGCTACATGCATGCTGCATACATACTACATACATACTACATGCTACATACATACCACATATATACTACATACATACTACATACAATACATTCATACAATACATACATAGACATACAGTACATATAACATAGAGTAACATACTTACCAATACTTGTCACATTGTTCCCCGAAGCCATTGTCTTTTAAAGGAATAAATATTAACATAACAAACCACAAATATACTCACCCACGATCCGAAGCAGTCCACGAGTGTGTCCCACGACGATCTTGGGTAGAGAACTGCAGCATCAGCTGATGCCGCCGTTCTCTACGGGCTGCAGGAATCCAATGACGGAAGGTAGGTATCCTTCTGCACTGTATTCCTCCGCCACTTAAAAAAAAAAAAGTCCCTAGTCTCACTTTATGCCAATGCTGCGTGGGAAATTCCCACACAGCAATGGCATAAAGTGAGACTAGGGACTTTTTTTTTTTTAAGTGGCGGAGGAATACAGTGCGGAAGGATACCTACCTTCCGTCATTGGATTCCTGCAGCCCGTAGAGAACGGCGGCATCAGCTGATGCTGCAGTTCTCTACCCAAGATCGTCGTGGGACACACTCGTGGACTGCTTCGGATCGTGGGTGAGTATTTTTGTGGTTTGTTATGTTAATATTTATTCCTTTAAAAGACAATGGCTTCGGGGAACAATGTGACAAGTATTGGTAAGTATGTTACTCTATGTTATATGTACTGTATGTCTATGTATGTATTGTATGAATGTATTGTATGTAGTATGTATGTAGTATATATGTGGTATGTATGTAGCATGTAGTATGTATGTAGTATGTATGTAGCATGCAGTATGTATGTAGTATGTATGTAGCATGCATGTAGCATGCAGTATGTATGTAGCATGCATGTAGTATATATGTAGTATGTATGTGGTATGTATGTAGCATGTAGTATGTATGTAGCATGCATGTAGTATGTATGTAGTATGTATGTAGTATATATGTAGTATGTATGTAGCATGTAGTATGTATGTAGTATGTATGTAGCATGTAGTATATATGTAGTATGTATGTAGTATGTATGTAGTATGTATGTAGTATGTATGTAGCATGTAGTATGTATGTAGCATGCATGTAGTATATATGTTATGTATGTAGCATGCATGTAGTATGTATGTAGTATGTATGTAGCATGCATGTAGTATGTATGTAGTATATATGTGGTATGTATGTAGTATGTATGTAGCATGCAGTATGTATGTATCATGCATGTAGTATATATGTAGTATGTATGTAGCATGTAGTATGTATGTAGCATGCATGTAGTATGTATGTAGTATGTATGTAGTATTTTTTTTTTTAACATTTAACACATTAGCCGGATGATGGGACTACTACTGTCCCATCATTGGCTAATGTGTCAATCACTGTCATGGTAGCAGGCATCGCCAGATGGGACTTATAGTCCCATCGGACGATGCTTGCACAGACCCCCGGACATCAGCACAGCCCCCCGGCAGGCCGGTACAGACCCCCACAGGGTGCACAGCCCCCCGGCAGGCCGGCACAGCCCCCCGGCAGGCCGGTACAGACCCCGGGCAGTCCACACAGCCCCCCGGCAGGCCGGCAGAGACCCCCGGAAGCCCCGAAATGACGGCGCATCATGATGCGCACACACCGCGCATCATGATGACGTCAGGCTGTCAATCAACTTTGAACTTCCGATTCCGACTTCCGATATTGAAAAAATATCGGAAGTCTGTATCGGAATTCCGATACAGCAAGTATCGGCCGATACCCGATACTTGCGGTATCGGAATGCTCAACACTAGTCTTCCATAGTAGGAAGAGTGCAGTGTGGCACTTTTTTGAACAAAATCCTAATGATCAGGCAAAAGTTATCTGTAAGAAGTGCGCAAAGACCTTTAGCCAAGGGAAAAATCTGAGAAATTTTAATACCAATTGTGTGCTGAGACATTTAACCACCATGCACTTGCAAACGTGGACGGACTACCAAACCTCACGTACCACATGTGCATCTGCTCCGAATGAAGGTAGTCAGCAACGCTACATAGCTTCCCCCACTGTAAGCCCACCGGTCAGCACACCACCAGCAGCAAATGTCGAGGTGTCGTCGCAAGGGCAAAGCAGTCATGGAATCACAATGTTATTGCTACGAAAGACTGAATCTAGGCCATCAGTAACACCACCAACACCATCACCAACCCTCCCTCAGTCTGCCATGTCCACCGCTAGTTCCACCATATGCAGCTCTCAAGTCCAGCTCACCCTACCAGAGACTCTGAGTAGGACATGAAAGTACTCATCCTCTCATCCGTGTACACTGGCTTTGAACGCCCACATTGCCAAACTAATCTCGTTAGAGATGATGCCCTACCGGTTGGTTGAAAGCAAAGCTTTCCGTGAGCTCATGGCCTACGCAGTACCACGCTATGACCTACCCAGTCGGTACTTCTTTTCGCAAAAAGCCATCTCAGCCCTCCACGTGCATGTGAAAGACAGCATTGTCCATGCACTCAAGCAATCAGTGAGTGGAAAGGTGCACCTCACAACAGATGCATGGTCCAGTAGGCATGGCCAGGGCCATTATGTGTCCATCACTGCGCACTGGGATAATGTGGTGGATGCAGGGTCCACAGGAGACAGCGGCGGTGGGACAGTGCTGCCTAGCCCACGGTATAGGAAACAGTTGGCTGTACGCGTTCGACCCTCCTCCTCCTCCTGAAGCGAAAGCTCGTCCACAGAGCGCAGTCGCACGAGCACTCCATCCGCAGCTGCCATTGTTGCACACAAGGTGTCCCACTATCGAACAGCTAGTGGTAAGCATCAGCAGGCTGTGTTGAAGGTAATGTGTTTGGGCGATAACAGACACACCGCGGAGGTACTGGCCGACTACTTACAGTGACAAACTGAGTCATGGCTGGGCAGTCTACATCTTGAGGCAGGCAAAGTAGTTAGTGATAATGGCTGGAATTTTGTGGCAGCCATAGCCCTTTCAAAACTCAGACACATACCTTGCCTGGCTCACACCTTGAACCTGGTGGTGCAGTGCTTCCTCAATAATTATCTGGAGTTAACACCCCTGCTCCATAAGGTGCGAAGACTGTGCTCGCACCTCCGCCGGTCGCCCGTACACTCCAGTCATATGCAGAAGCTGCAGCGATTGCTCCACCTTCCCAAGCACCACCTAATTATCGACGTTGCAACAAGGTGGAACTCCACCCTGCACATGGTTCAGAGGCTGTGCGAATAGAGGCAGGCTGTAATTTATTTGTGGGAGGATACACGGGCAGGCAGTTTGCAGGCAGACATGGAGTTGTCTGGTGTGCAGTGGCGAAGCTGAAAGACCTCTGTAAAGTCCTTCAGTGTTTTGAGGAATGCACACGACTGGTAAGCGCAGACGACGCGATCATAAGCATGAGCATCCCACTTATGCATCTGTTCATGCAAACTTTGACGCACATTAAGGAGCAGGCATCTGCAGTCGAGGAGGAAGAGGAGGAGGGAAGCTTTGATGACAGTCAGTCATTGTCTGCTCAGGGAAGTCTTAAGGATAAGGTGGAGGAAGAAGAGGAAGAGGAGGAGGAGGAGGAGGATGATGGGGATGATTATTTTGGGGAGGAGGATGCTTCAGAGCAGGAAAGAAAAAATGTTGGTGTGGCAAGGTCAGGTACAGGGTTTGTGCGTGATTGGAGGGATGTGGATTTGACGTGAAAGTGCTCCTCCACCCAGCTCTTGCAGTGCATCAATGACACCTGGAACATTGGCCCACATGTCTGATTATGCCTTGCAGATCCTAAAAAGGGACCCCTGCATTGCCAAAATGATGAACGATGACGACTACTGATTGGCCAGCATCCTGGATCCACGCTATAAAGGCAAATTCCAAAACATCATGTCACAGGAGAACCTAGAGCTAATATTGGCTAACAAACAAGCAACTCTGGTAAACAGTTTGTTTGAGGCATTCCAAGCACACAGCGGCGGTGATGTTTTTCCAACAAGCCGTAGGTGGCAACATGAAAGAGGTGTTTGTGGTGCACACAGCCGAAGTGGCGTTGGACACAGGGGTTTCAGGACCATGTTGTGGACTGATTTTTCAAGTACCGCTCACACGACTGGTAATACTACATCGATCGAAAGTGACAGGAGACAGCAGTTGTCAACTATGGTAACAAACTACTTCTCCTCCCATATCGATGTTCTCCCTTACCGGTCATTCCCCTTTGACTATTGGGCCAGTAAACTTGACACCTGGCCTGAATTGGCACAATATGCCTTACAGGAGCTCGCTTGCCCTGCTGCTAGTGTGTTATCTGAATGAGTCTTCAGTGCTGCTGGATCAATCCTGACTAGAGTTGAGCGATACCGTCCGATACTTCAAAGTATCGTATCGGATGGTATCGGCCGATCTTTAAAAAAAGTATCGGTATCGCCGATTCCGATACCGGAAGTCCCATTCAAGTCTATGGGACTTCCGGTATCGGAATAAGAAAAACCCTTTCCTGCCCTTGTACAGCCTCTCTGGGGTCTGTACGGGCCTTTCGGGGGGCTGTGCCGGCCTGCCAGGGGGTCTGTGCAGGCTCCGGTGGTCTGTGCCGGCCTGCCGGGGGGCTGTGCCGGCCTGCCGGGGGGCTGTGCCGGCCTGCCGGTGGTCTGTGCAGGCTCCGGTGGGCTGTGCCGGCCTGCCGGGGGGCTGTGCCGGCCTGCCGGGGGGCTGTGCAGGCTCCGGGGGGCTGTGCCGGCCTGCCGGGGGGCTGTGCCGGCCTGCCGGGGGCTGTGCAGGCATCGTCCGATGGGACTACAAGTCCCATCGGGCGATGCCTGCTACCATGACAGTGATTGACACATTAGCCAATGATGGGACAGTAGTAGTCCCATCATCCGGCTAATGTGTTAAATGTAAAAAAAAAAAAAAAAAAATTACATGCTACATACATACAACATGCATACTACATACATGCTACATTCATACTACATACTACATACATGCTACATTCATACTACATAAATACTACATGCAACATACATACTACATATATACTACATACATACTACATACATGCTACATTCATACTACATAAATACTACATGCAACATACATACTACATATATACTACATGCATGCTACGTACATACTGCATGCTACATACATACTACATGCTACATACATACCACATATATACTACATACATACTACATACATACTACATGCATGCTACATGCATGCTACATGCTACATACATAACACATATATACTACATGCATGCTACATACATACTACATGCTACATACATACTACATGCTACATACTACATATATACTACATGCATGCTACATACATACTACATACATACTACATATATACTACATGCATGCTACATACATACTACATACATACTACATGCATGCTACATACATACTACATACATACTACATGCTACATACATACCACATATATACTACATACATACAATACATTCATACAATACATACATAGACATACAGTACATATAACATAGAGTAACATACTTACCAATACTTGTCACATTGTTCCCCGAAGCCATTGTCGTCTACGGAATAAATATTAACATAACAAACCACAAAAATACTCACCCACGATCCGAAGCAGTCCACGAGTGTGTCCCACGACGATCTTGGGTAGAGAACTGCAGCATCAGCTGTTGCTGCCGTTCTCTACGGGCTGCAGGAATCCAATGACGGAAGGTAGGTATCCTTCCGCACTGTATTCCTCCGCCACTTAAAAAAAAAAAAAGTCCCTAGTCTCACTTTATGCCATTGCTGTGTGGGAATTTCCCACGCAGCAATGGCATAAAGTGAGACTAGGGACTTTTTTTTTTTTAAGTGGCGGAGGAATACAGTGCGGAAGGATACCTACCTTCCGTCATTGGATTCCTGCAGCCCGTAGAGAACGGCAGCATCATCTGATGCTGCAGTTCTCTACCCAAGATCGTCGTGGGACACACTCGTGGACTGCTTCGGATCGTGGGTGAGTATTTTTGTGGTTTGTTATGTTAATATTTATTCTGGAAAAGACAATGGCTTCGGGGAACAATGTGACAAGTATTGGTAAGTATGTTACTCTATGTTATATGTACTGTATGTCTATGTATGTATTGTATGAATGTATTGTATGTATGTAGTATATATGTGGTATGTATGTAGCATGTAGTATGTATGTAGTATGTATGTAGCATGCATGTAGCATGCAGTATGTATGTAGCATGCATGTAGTATATATGTAGTATGTATGTAGCATGCATGTAGTATATATGTAGTATGTATGTAGTATGTATGTAGCATGCATGTAGTATATATGTAGTATGTATGTAGCATGTAGTATGTATGTAGTATGTATGTGGTATGTATGTAGCATGTAGTATGTATGTAGCATGCATGTAGTATGTATGTAGCATGCATGTAGTATGTATGTAGCATGCATGTAGTATGTATGTAGTATGTATGTAGCATGTATGTAGTATGTATGTGGTATGTATGTAGCATGTATGTAGTATATATGTGGTATGTATGTAGCATGTAGTATGTATGTAGTATGTATGTAGCATGCATGTAGCATGCAGTATGTATGTAGCATGCATGTAGTATATATGTAGTATGTATGTAGCATGCATGTAGTATATATGTAGTATGTATGTAGTATGTATGTAGCATGCATGTAGTATATATGTAGTATGTATGTAGCATGTAGTATGTATGTAGTATGTATGTAGTATGTATGTGGTATGTATGTAGCATGTAGTATGTATGTAGCATGCATGTAGTATGTATGTAGCATGCATGTAGTATGTATGTAGTATGTATGTAGTATGTATGTAGTATGTATGTAGCATGTATGTAGTATATATGTGGTATGTATGTAGCATGTAGTATGTATGTAGTATGTATGTAGCATGCATGTAGCATGCAGTATGTATGTAGCATGCATGTAGTATATATGTAGTATGTATGTAGCATGCATGTAGTATATATGTAGTATGTATGTAGCATGCATGTAGTATATATGTAGTATGTATGTAGTATGTATGTAGCATGCATGTAGTATATATGTAGTATGTATGTAGCATGTAGTATGTATGTAGCATGCATGTAGTATGTATGTAGCATGCATGTAGTATGTATGTAGCATATATGTAGTATGTATGTAGCATATATGTAGTATGTATGTAGCATGCAGTATGTATGTAGCATGCATGTAGTATATATGTAGTATGTATGTAGCATGCATGTAGTATATATGTAGTATGTATGTAGCATGCATGTAGTATATATGTAGTATGTATGTAGTATGTATGTAGCATGCATGTAGTATATATGTAGTATGTATGTAGTATGTATGTAGCATGTAGTATGTATGTAGCATGCATGTAGTATGTATGTAGCATGCATGTAGTATGTATGTAGCATGTATGTAGTATGTATGTAGCATATATGTAGTATGTATGTAGCATGTAGTATGTATGTAGTATGTATGTAGTATTTTTTTTTTTTTTTTTTTTAACATTTAACACATTAGCCGGATGATGGGACTACTACTGTCCCATCATTGGCTAATGTGTCAATCACTGTCATGGTAGCAGGCATCGCCCGATGGGACTTGTAGTCCCATCGGACGATGCTTGCACAGACCCCCGGACATCAGCACAGCCCCCCGGCAGGCCGGCACAGCCCCCCGGCAGGCCGGTACAGACCCCCACAGGGTGCACAGCCCCCCGGCAGGCCGGCACAGCCCCCCGGCAGGCCGGTACAGACCCCCACAGGGTGCACAGACCACCGGCAGGCCGGCACAGCCCCCCGGCAGGCCGGTACAGACGCCCACAGGGTGCACAGACCACCTGCAGGCCGGCACAGCCCCCCGGCAGGCCGGTACAGACCCCGGGCAGTCCACACAGCCCCCCGGCAGGCCGGCAGAGACCCCCGGAAGGCCCGAAATGACGGCGCATCATGATGCGCACACACCGCGCATCATGATGACGTCAGTCTGTCAATCAACTTTGAACTTCCGATTCCGATGCCGAATTCCGATATTGAAAAAATATCGGAAGTCGGTATCGGAATTCCGATACAGCAAGTATCGGCCGATACCCGATACTTGCGGTATCGGAATGCTCAACACTAATCCTGACAGAAAAAAGGACCCGTCCGTCGACCCAAAATGTTGATGATCTAACCTTCATTAAAATGAACCATGCATGGGTTTCAAAGGATTTTGTCCCACCCTCCCCTGCTGACATGTAGGTTGCCAGAAAAATGGCTCGCTTTTGTCCTCCTCTTCTGCGGACTTCTCCAATTACTCCATTTGCAGCTGCTGAATGTCCAACATCAACATGTGCCAATTTTTCCACCTCCCTAAGTGGGCTGCCTCCACCCACAGGGCTGGGGTCACCACCTGGCACACGCACCCATGCGAGTGCCATTGCCCTGGACAGGTGGGTGGGCACACTGTTTGGCAACAGCACTGGCACAAGGTCCCTCATAGTAGAATCAAGTGTCTCTGACGGTGGGGCTGAACAACCGCCGTCAGACACACCGGCGTACTATGAGGGGCCCTGTGCCAGTGCCGTCGCCAATGAGTAGGCCCCCTTGCTTGCTCATGATCACAGCACTTGCAAAGTTGAAATACTTACCTCTCCCTGCTCCACTGCCGTGACGTCTTCCGCATTTCCTGACAATGACATTCTGGTCAGAGAGCGCGATGACATCACGTCTGTACGCCCTCTGCCTAAACAGTCCAAGTGCAGTGAGATGGAAGATGGGGACGAGGAGGAGTCCAGACTAGTACAGGGGTTCCCTAGTGAGGAGACTTATTTAATTGTTTTCAATGTTGGGACAGCTATTTTTGGGGAGCACTATACTCTGGAGAATGATATATGAGGCCCACCATACACTGGAGCATTCCAAAGGTGGACATCAGACACTGGAGCAGCATTTACAGGGCCCATTATGCACTGGGGCATTAGAAATGTGGCCCATTATATATGGAGCATTATTTGGGCCCATAACACAGTGGAGCTTCATCCATGGGGACCAACATATACTGTAGCATTATGTGAAGCTCATCATATACTGTTTCAAACATTATATGGGACCGATGATTCTGTATGGAGAAATATATGGGCCTTATTACTCTGTATAGCGCACTATGCGGTGGCCATAATACTGTATGGAGTAATATACTGTCCATTTTTGGAGCTATTGGAGAATTTAAAATGGATATCAGTCATGAGATGTAAGAAGTGAAGTATTTTTCATTGTACTATACCGCTATTTCTCTGCCGTATCAGAGGATCATGAATTGTGGCATGTGTTCAAAGAGCCCAGTGACACTCTTTGGCCCTGGGCCGACGAAAATCTGGAGCCAGCCCCCCCCCACAACTTTAGCCAAATAACCCCCAGTTTTCAATGCGTGACTATTATTATAAAGTAAATTAAGGTTGACAAGCTTAAGTAATAAGAATTGATGTTTTTGGCATTAAAATGGGCACTGTAGGTTTGTTTCCTGTCCTCCACTCCCTGCCGACCTTGGTTCCCCTTTGACTTGCATTGGGTTTCGTGTTTCAGTCAGCCTTCGACTTTTCACGATAATCGGCCAATTTCGTTCGACCCGACTTTTGAGAAAGTCGGGTTTCATGAAACCCGACTCGACACGAAAAAAGGCAAAGTCGCTCATCTCTACATATTAGCATTCTATATACTATTGGATTTTGTAGATATTTGTATTAACCAGCTCAAAATTTCATTACTGATTTCTCATGATTTACATCAATATGATCTTAGTATTATAGTTTATTTTTTATTTATGTATTCTTTGTTTGTTTTTTGGTTTTAACGTTATCATTTGTTCTATTCTTTAATTTCCATTGCTCATACCAATGGCAACGTTATGAAAAAAAGTTTTTTATAGTTCCAGCACACGATGTGAAAAAATTAAGAAAAGCCTTTATTTAATCCATAATTAAAAAATGCAATTCCAGTGATGATAAAAGCATGTGTAGGCTTACACGTTTCGGATCATATTTGACCCTTAATCATAGCATGCTATGATTAAGGGTCAAATATGATCCGAAACGCGTAAGCCTACACATGCTTTTATCATCACTGGAATTGCATTTTTTAATTATGGATTAAATAAAGGCTTTTCTTAATCTTTTCACATCGTGTGCTGGAACTATAAAAAACATTTTTTCATTGAGCATTTCTCCCAGATGGGGATGGATCCACTCCGTGCACCGAGATTATGGAAAGGAGGACTGGGCAGGCTGAACCAGGTGAGCTGAAGATCAATCCTACATTGTTTGACAATGGCAACGTTATGTGGTTTTTGTATTAGATTTTATTTGTTGCGCCTGTGTATACAAACGTGTGGTGAGATATTATCATTCACTTTTTCAAAAAGAATGCAGGAGAGAATTTGAAACGCGTTGCTCTTGACTGCTCAATTTTTGATCACACTATGGATCCAAGTATCTAAATGTTAAACTATGTATTGAATACATTTTGGATTTTTAAGAAACTGGAAAATTTTCTTTTTTCTTGTTATACTATAATTTTCATTTCAGCAGACAGAACTTCAGATTTAACAAATCGCTACAAAATATATAATAATACCCCCGCACTATGGAAAGCCACTTGACAGGGCTAAAATACTGCTCAAGTGGCCATTTGTGTGAATGAGTAACCAATATGAAATTTTGTAAAAAATTAATAAAAATAACTAAGATTGAGATCGTTCACCTGGTTGACCAACGATGATGGTACACAAATTGGTTTGCAAACACAGCATGTAACGGCTCTGCAAAGACCCTTCACATAGGTAATTCTGACCATGAACCAGATCAGGCTATAAGTAGTTAACACTCAAATAGTTCAAATATGGCAAAAATCTTTTTTGGTATATACTGTATATGGTAACAATAATACAATTAAAATGTGAGGGTAAGTCCACGTGCATGAAAATAGTATCAACTAGGTCCAGCATTTCCTGTACCAGATTGGGTAAGGTATTATATCCCAGATGGTAGTCTGCAGACTGACTCACTGTTAGCAGTCTAAATAGTCCATTGTTATAGTATTCATAACACCCCTCACTGTAGAGTCGTTGGATGTGTAGCTGCACTATAATGTTCAAGGCTTCCCGGCTGGAGACAGACCTGAAGCTGAATGGAGCAAGATGAAAAAAACGGCATGTGAGGGCCTGAGGGGTCGTATCTATCCTTTACATGTTTCGGAACAGCTCAGTTTCCTTCGTCAGAACTTAAAATTTACCATAGACTTTACACGTGCCGCGCCAATTCTTTGGAATGCACTTCCCAGGTCAATACGATTAGTCCCCAATCCCCACAATTTTAAGCGTGTCCTGAAAACGAATTTATTCAGACTGGCCTATCGCCTCAACACATTAACCTAACTATCCCTGTGTGGCACAGCCAAAAGTTTTACCATAACCAGGTTCCCAGCATCACGTTCCCACATGCTTTATGCATCCATTAGCCCTCTGTGTCTGTACTGTTACACACTTAACATTATGGCTGGTCCATACAATCAGAGCAACTGTTACCACCCACCTTTCGTGTCTACCTCTTTCCTCATAGACTGTAAGCTTGCGAGCAGGGCCCTCACTCCTCTTGGTATTTGTTATAATCTACTGTATGTGATTATTGTTATGCTGTAATGTCTATTGTCTGTACAAATCCCCTCTGAAATGTAAAGTGCTGCGGAATATGTCGGCGCTATAAAAATAAAATGTATTATTATTATTATTATTACTACCATATATTCTGTTCCATCCCCATTATGAGAGATAAGCCGATCTGGCGATCTTTTCCAAATCAAGCAGATTTTACCAGTAAATTGAATTTACAGTGAAGTTATCTATGACTTGAAAATACTGTATGTTGCTCTGTTGTCTCTGCAAACCCAATAACATAATATACATAGGATGTAAAGGATAAAAAAAAAGATATTTGTACTCACCTTACTGCTCATTTCTCCACCCGCTCTCACTGCTCCATGCCTGCTGTCCAGTGCTCCATACCTCCAATATGGTATGTACTCTAGGCTATAGTTTCCCAGCTTAGAGTGATCATCAGCATGGATTTCATGCATTCTCAGTGATCTCTGAGTCCTGATCAGAGCTGGAAGAATCAACCTAGTGTTAACAATGGGCTGGAAATCTGGTATGAATGAGGACCAGACAATCAACAGGGTGAGATGAGTATCTCTTTTTTTTCTTTTAATATTTTACCGACCTTCTACAGTTCAGCAAGAAAACAGCTACAGTTGGACATTATTTTGCAGAATTCATGAGGAATGAATTGTAAAAAAATCTGTATTCTACAGAATGTGGATTTTTGTAAAATTTGGGTAACATTCAATTCCACTTGTCTGAATTTGCCCATCTCTATTACACATTCAAGCCAATAATAACACAGTAGGCCGTAAGCTCCTAAGTTCCACATCTGGATGCAGCACTCCTCATTGTTGGATGAAAATTGGTTATGCTTCTTTATTAATATCCAATGGGACAGTTTGTTGAGGCAATAGTCGGAACTGCAGCACGTATCATTTATACGCCCCCGTATTAAAATTATTTTGTAAGCACTTTATCAGGTGGAATCAACCTCAAAAAAAATTGTGTGCAAATATCCTTAAAGAGTTGTTTTTATCATCTTGGACATTTACAGTGTAGTTTACCAACAAGATATGCAAGAAATGTCTGAAAGATGTGTGACCTCATCTTTGTGAGATGGGCGATCATGCATCACTTTCTCACTTCTTTACCTACTTCTATACGATTTCTAAAAAAAAGTTCTATCCTACTTCTATGGGAGTTCTATTTATGGCATATTTTGTGTATGTTTAATAAACCTTTAATTGTGAGATGGGAATACACCTTTATGGATATTTCAAAGAGCATAGTGTATCATGTTCTTGTAAGAGGACTTTTCACTGACTTTTTTTTATTTAAATTGATTACGCTCCTGAATTGGTGCGGCGCCACTCATTCAGGAACCTTTTTTCTCTTTTTTCTGTACCACTCTGCTCCAATATTATGATCCCTAGAAATAAAGATTTACATTTTCTTTCCAACCAATTGGGCATGTACCACAAAACTTTTCTGCAGGCATTTGTCTTTGCTTCTCTGACGCTGGCCAATTAAACATTGTTGCACCCAAAGAGAAGGTTTATGGTATATACATAGTTGGTTGCAGGGAAAGTTTGCATCTTTTTTTTTCCAGGGGGCATATACTTTGGAATGGAGGGTAACAGAGGAAATTTTTCTTCGAATTTGAATTTTTTTGGAAAAGACAAAACTGCATTAAATAAAAAAAATCTTCAGGTCATTAATGGGTTAGAACAATACTTGACAATCCTCATATATTTAAAGTCAAAGATCTTTCACAAATCCTGCCTTATTTAATGGGCTCACTGGAGTAAAATGTGCCTAAAGCCGGGGTCACACTTGTGAGAAACTTACATGAGTTTCTCGCATCAATACCCGTCACTGCCACCGGCACTCGTCCATTTGCATTACTCTATGGACCTTTGAGTTTCCTCGGTGGGAAATGCCCCAAACAACCTTTGTTTCATCCCTGGGCGTGGCTGCGGTACTCCAGACCTGACTTTACCTGTCTCTTCGGCCACACCGACAGTTTATATTTACGTTAGGTTGGGGAACAATATACAATGAAGTCCTGGCCACACATGTGTGGCCCAATCATCCTTGAACAGGTTATATACAGATGCTTAAAAGTTCTTACAGCAAGTCACTGTAGGCTCTTACTCTTAATGGTTTCCTATTTACATGTTTAAATTATTTACATCAAGTATTCTGTATAACAGGCAGAGATTTGACCTCTGGTACTACAGGTGGATCTACGCAGCACAGGTATCTGACCTGATCTCTAGTGTCTACTTTTGGGGCAACGGGTGCACCAGTCACTATGCTATGAGTGGAACTGCATAGTACTGGTATTCTGGACTGCCTTCTCCTGACTTTTAGACTTACCATGAGACCGACAGATTCACCGCTAGCAGGGGGTCGAGTCCACTGTTCCATTGTGTTTGTGGTGTCTGTTTCTGGAGCCGTTTCATCAAGAGTCTCTGCTTCATCTGGTGCAGTAGGCTGGCGAAAGGTTAGGACTGGTACTACCATAGCCTGATTCACTTTTGTCCACGAAAGGGCAAATTCTCCAAGGATGCTATGGATCCTCTCTTCCACCTCTACTGTGTGCCGAGGGGTGTCTTGGACTTCCTCTTTGTCTTTCAGCTGATCAGGGCACACCTTTAGATGATCTCTTGAGACTGCCTCTGTGGTTTCTCCTCCATTCATGCTAATGAGGCATACCTTGGTGTTATCAAATTTTTAAGGCAAAATAGTGCATGGCTCAGCTTCCCACTGGTCGGCAGATTTGTGCATTCGCCTCTTTCTTGTGAGGACCTGTTCTCCAGGTGACAAGGGAACTGCAGGGGCATGTTGGTTATAATATCTCTCTTGCCTCTGTCTTGCCTGGGATAGACTTCTCTCCACACACTCTTGGACTTTGCGGTATTGTTGTTGACGCTCGGTATCCCAGTCTGCATCTGGTGGGACTGTCTCAGGTGGTAAGACTCCCATGTCCAGGTCAATGGGTAACTTGCCGGGTCTTGCCCACATCAGGTAGGCCGGGGTACAGTTAGTAAAGTTTACTGGAATATGGTTGTACAGGTATACCTGATACGGCAACTTTTCTGGCCACAGGTTATGCTCTTCAAGAGGCAGAGTCTTCAACAGGTCTATTACCACCTGTTTCATTTTCTCACATAACCCGTTGGTCTAGGGATGGTACGGCGTTGTCCTGATTTTCTTGCAGCCGTACAGGTTACAGAACTACTGAAACACCTCTGCTTCAAAGGCTGGACCTTGGTCAGTGAGCACTTATTCAGGCAACCGGACCCTGGGGTGCCACAAATGCTTCACCCATTTTAGTAAAGCTAGGGAGGACTGGAGTGAAAATGGGAAGTGTTGCAAAAATCATGCACAAATTCTGAACTACACAAAAAATAAAAAATGGAGATGTTTTATTCCTGAAAACTGACATAAGCACCATCACAAATTTTGCCAAAAGATGTTGAATGATGTGGACATGTATATGTGCAGATTTACACTCAACTCTTCCCACATATAGCGTCCTAAGAAGATCTAAGGTAAAATTAAATATAAAAAATTCCATGGTGATAAATAGGAATCCCAATAGCAGCGTTGCCAAATTTATCTTCTCATGTTTTCTGGACAGTTTATCAAAAAATCATGGTCACTAAATATTTTTTGGGACATATTGGAAAGCCAAAATAATAATAGTTTTAGTTATAAGTGAAACATGTCTACAATCCATAATTTGGATATTCAGATATCAGCTGCATTCATAGTGAATTGAAAACTGCTGATAATTATATTCATTATTATCTGTGGAGGTTTCTCCAGTTTCAAGAAAATCACTGACTTGACAGAGGAAAAAGTGCCATTTTTTTTACTGACAATCTAGGAATTTACGGACACTTGTCGACCCTACCCAGTAGTATGACTCATACTAATCTATAAGTCTCCAGAGTTTAGATGATAACATGCTTAGACCATAATAGTCCCTTACAAAAATATTGTACCTCTTGGCATTTTTCATGTTTGCTTCTTTACAACCTGGAATGTCACTGTTTTTTTTGTGAGGGTTTGCTTCAGTTCACGTAAAGAACGTGCCTACAACTGTGAACATTTAGTTTTCTTTCTATTTTAAAGAATACAAAAAAGTAGGACAACATATCTGAAAAATTCAGGGTGCATAACAATTCATCCCCTAAAGTCAGTACTTTGTAGTGAGTTCTTTTGCGGCAATTACAGCTGCAAGTCACATTGGATAAGTCTCTATGAGCTTTCCACATCTTGCCACTGGGATTATTCCCATTCCCTATGGCAAAACTGCTCCAGCTCCTTCAAGTCAGATGGTTTCCTCTGACAAACAGCAATCTTCAAGTCTGACCACATATTCTCAATTGGATTAAGGTCTGGGCTTTGACTAGGCCACTCAAAAACATTTACATGTTTCTTCTTAAACAACTCGAGTGTTGCTTTAGTAGTATGCTTTGGGACTTTGCTTTTTTGGAAGCTGATTCTATGTCTCAGATCACTGACAGACTGAAACAGGTTTTGCTCAAGGATATCCCTGTATTTTGCCTCATCCATCTTCTCCTTGACTCAGACCATTTTCCCTGTTCCTGCTGCTGAAAAACATGTTTCACTGTGGGTATGGTGTTTTTGGGGTGATGAGCTATGTTGCTTTGGCACCTGAAATAGCATTTGCTTTGGTGGCAAAACGTTAAACTTTGGTCTCACCTGACCATAGCACCTTATACATTTGGGGAGTCTCCCACATTTTTCTTGGTAAAACTAAAATAAATCTTGAAATTGTTGTGTGTAAGTAAAGGTTTTTTTTCTGGCCACTCTTGCATAAAGGCCACCTCTATGGAGTGTATGACTTATTGTTCTCATATGGACACATACTCCAGTCTCTGCTTGGGAACTTTGCAGCTCCTTCAGGGTTACCTTTGGTTTCTGTGCTGCTTCTCTGATTATTGCCATAAGAGATTTGTTAGGTTTGTTGTGGTACCATGTTCTTTCCATTTGATGATAATGGATTTGATGATGCTAAGGGGGATCAACAGAGATTAGAATATTTATTTTGTAACCTAATCCTGGCATGCACTTCTCAATAATTTTGTCCCTAACTTGTTTGAAGATCTTCCTGGTCTTCATGGTGCTTTTTGGTTAGTGGTGCCTTTTGCTTAATGATGTTGCAGCCTCTGGGGCCTTTCAGAAAAGGTAAAGTGTATATACTGACAGTCATGTGACATATAGATTTCACACAGGTGGACATACTGTTACTAAGAATATGACTTATGAAAGGAATTGCTTGCACCAGAAATTTTTAGGTGCTTCATAGCAAAATGTGAATACATATGCACGTGCCACTTTTAGTTATTTCATTCCATAAATTTATGCCTATATTTTTCTCACTTCACTTCAACAACTTAGACAATTTACTGCTGATGCATCACACACAAATCGGATACCAAAAATATTTAAACACGCTGTAATATAGGAAAATAAGCAAAAAGCCAAGGAGGTGAATACTTTCGCAAGCCAATCTAAGTCCCAAAAGTATTTTGAAACTTTATACAGAGATGCAGATAATTTTTGGAGACTATTTAGCACATTTGAGACAAACTTTGCAATGGCTGTCTGCGTTTGTTCTCAGTCAATAGACTATACAGGGTGCCAGGATTGAAAGCCCACTGACAGATCCCTTTATGAAAAAGATTGTAAATTCCTGGATCTCATGAATAGAACAAGCATTCTATAAAGAAATTACTATTCATTCTGTTCTCTAACATATTCTTTAAAGAAATATTCAGGGCGTATTGTGTTCCCAGACAAACCTTTACCTTTGAAGAACTTTTAATATATTTCTTAGAATTCACGGTATTGCTGCAATTGAAAAATTGCCATCACATCTCATAAAGAAAGGGCAAGTGTCTGTAGACCCAGATGGCACAGTCCTGTTCTTGTCATAGTACGAGCACTTCTACAGCCGAAATCTAACTAAGTCACAGGCGCTTACACGTTGCGAGAGGATTGAGTTAATGTAACGTGGTCCAGAGCATCAGACAGCAGACGATGAGCCATCTGTATACGCTGCCGGCACAAAATATAATAACCAAATGTAATAACCAGGTTTCCCTTTTTATGTGTTTTATATGATAATGGTTTGTGTTGTATCTGTCAGTTTTCATTCCTGAAACATTGCCACTAACCATGCAAAGCTTTCAGGCTGCATTTATATATAACCACATGGCCAACCTAGAATGTGTCAAAATAGTACATCATAATGCAAAAGGTGGATAGGAACTCATGGCTAATAAATAATTAGGAAATCTATGCCAAGTGATGTGTTGTCAGAAATAATAGCTTTTACTTATATATCTAGTATGAGAAGATGACTTTGATAAACTGCTTCATAGATTGCAATTATTGATGTCAGAAGCATTTTAAAATTGTGGCCTTCTTAGACAAAGACTATATTTTCTACCCTAATAGTTGTCATAATAAAAGGTAAAAAGAGAAAAAACATCCTGCAATTCTAATATAGTGTGATACTATACAGTATGATTATTCTCAGGCAATCCACAATAGAAACAATTAACTTAATATTTTTCAATGCAGAGTTGAAGGAAGCTCTCAGAGGGTCACTCTAGTGGTCTCTCATTTAGGTCCCTGTGTTGCCTCTGCTCAAGGATTGAATCCAGCTGTTCCGTGCCACCACCCCGTCTTCCACAAGACATCCAATTCCTCCTGCTTCTGTTTGGCACATAGCAAGCCCAATGAAGACCCCTGTACACGTCTGATTATGTCTGGGTTTTGACAGCCATTTACATAAAACTGACCATTCGCTTTCACAAATGTCATTCATGCTTGCAGCCTCATGTGCTTTTTTATATTGTGGATAAATGCAGGAACTGAATTCTATTGCATGCACTGCTTTGATCTTGAAAACAGTCCATAATAACTAATTCTGCTATTTTTTTGTACCCAGACCACCAGATTGAGTGGAAAATTTGCCATGTTCACTGTGCTTAGTATATCGTACCTAAAAAACCTATGGACAGAAACCAGACATTCTTGAATGTGACTCAAATTATCAAACTTAGCTTTAGGTTTTAAGATCTTCTATGGTTGCTGCCATAACCAGGTTCCTAATAGCAGGCGCAAACATAAAATGTTCTGGATGTAAAATTTCTACTGCTCTAACAGTGTGGGAAAAGCCAAAGAAGACTCAAATAGTGAAATGCTGCCAGCAATGAGCTACAGGGCCCTAAAGCTTTTATTATACGCACAAAATTCCAATAAAAAAAGATATTAAAAAGCATTTTCCAGCATTTAATCCAAGCAGTGTATGTGTTGCACACTTGCTCAACTTTTACAAGTTTTACCTTACAGGCTTTGTTCAGGTCATGCCCAGAAGAAGCCAATTAGGCGAAACTTGAGGTGGGCAAGAGTGTAATACACACACTGTTTGGATTAAGTGCTGAACGCTTCTCTTAACTGCTTCATCCAGACATTATCAAAGATTTTATCTCTGTGTCTGCTGTTAAGAACCTGGCCGTGGGACCTGGAAACGCCTGTAGAAGATCCTGGCAAGTTCAGCTAAGTTTTTACCTGCAGAGTTTATCTAAGATTTGATTATTTGACTCTGTGCATTGGCCTGCATTCTATACACCTGCTTTGGCTATTATCTATGACTGTTTGGACATTTTCTTTTCTTTTATATAAAATCATCCAAACCTGCCAATTTGATAGGAATGGCAGTGCAGCCAACGAGTATGGCCTACTCTAGCTCTTCTCTAGCATCATGTGTAAAATTAACATAATTATAATTCTAATGCCAAATCCTTTTTGTTCTCCAGGAGATATGCAATTGTCAGAGGTGTCTGGCAGTAGCTTTTTCTGGTTTTTCCAACATGTACATTCAGCCAAGCTGACCATTTCTGCAGAGTTATTAAAAAAGATGGCATAACAAGAGTGCAGCCTGCAACTATCTAAAGCTGCATGGACACATAAAAAGTGTTTTGAAATTTCAGAAAATCCTGGTCCCTGGGAACATTTTGGTATAAAAAAGCAAACTGTGCTTAGCGTACTATCTCTGGACATGGCGCTGAGTGTCCACCTCTGCTCCCGATGCCCGTTATTGGCTGCAGCGCTGATGCCTTGTTGATAGTGTAGAAGCCAATCAACCAGCTCAGCAAATCTGCTTATGTAGAAGGAATACACTGAAGTCAGCATTCCAGCCAATTGGGAACAATGTAAGCAGAGGTGGAGAATTAGTGCCTCACCTGAAGATGGTGAGTAAATAGCAAACAAACTGCTCCCAGGGAGTGGAATTTTTGGAAGGAGGCAGTCGCCTTAACACTTTAAATATTGCACGCAATGTACAGGCAGACCATCCATTTAAAAACTGTTATAGAGGGATTTCACCACTATTTAGGACCACCTTCTATGTGCCAGAAAGGACAGACTCTTGGTATAAGATTTCCCCACTTCTGGTGGACTCAAGCAGTCCCTGTGTTACTTGAATGACTATTAATCTAAATGGCTAACTTGTAATAATGCTACTGCATCAGTTATGTGTTGCCCATCTTTAGCCTGTCCAAAATAATTGTTAAATTAAGGATATCTAATAAAGCTAAAAGCCTACAGTCTGCAATGTTTACTGATAATGATGCTATTAGGCTCCATTCACATTATGATTTTGCACTATGTTTAACACCTCATCTTACTGTGACGTTGAATTGAAAGCTGTAAATGCTGTCCCATACCTCATGCCTGTCTGATTGCTGCAGTCCCATGCTGGAGTTTGTACTGTAGGTGAATTTAGGCCACTTTCCTGGTGTCTGTCCCTTATTTGGTGTGTTTTGGCAGCATTTGGGTCGTTGTAAAGTGTTGTGCATGCGTTTGTTTTTGCCTCCCATTGAGGTGAATGGCATTCGATAATGTTTGGCGAATATTTGACAAATTAATCAGCGAATATTGCAAATTTGGCGAACGTAATCAGAACCGAACATTGAAATATTCACTCATCTCTAATTACTACCCTTGACCGCACAAAAGGGTATTGGCAAATTCCCATGTCCCAAAGCACCAAAGAGAAGACTGCCTTTTCAATACCAGATGGATGCTTCCAATACAAAGGATACGATTTGGGTTACAAGGAGCTCCAGCAACATTCCAAAGAGACATGGATCGCATCCTAACTCCCCACAAAAAGTACTCAGCAGCCTACTTGGACGATATTGTGATCTTCAGCCAGGATTGAGGAAGCCATCTGAGCAAGGTCCAGGTGATCTTTGATGCTCTAGGAAAGAAGTGGGCTGTGGGAATGGAGGAAGCGAGAAACTTGTCTTTACTTTTGGCAGGGGCGAAATAAAGAGCCAGATAAGCAAAGTTGAGGCAATCCAGGGCTGGCCACAGGTGAGAAGCAGGTGAGGGCGTTCCTGGGCATTGTGGGATATTACTGCCAGTTTATTCCAAACTTCTCCATCATAGCTGCCTCTTTGGCAAACCTCCTTAAAGGGACAAAGTCGGCTATGGCGAAGTGGTCTCCAGGAGCTGTGATGGCGTTCCAGGAACTGAAGCTGGCCTTGTGCAAACAGCCGGTGCTAGTAGCACCCAATTTCTCCAAAGAGTTTGTGGTTCAGTGTGTGTGTTGGATGTCGAGCTGGGAGTTGTCTTGCCTCAAGAGGTGAACGAGGAAGAGCACCCCATAATGTATCTCAGCCAAAAGTTGTTATCCTGCAAAAAAAATACTCCATAGTGGAGAAGGAATGTCTAGCCATCAAATGGGTGTTGGACTCTCTAAGGTACTACCTCTAGGGTAGGAAGTTCAGACTGGTGTCAGACCATGCCTCACTGAAGTGAATGAGGTGGTTCCTAGCACTTCAGGATTTTAACTTCCATGTGGAGCATAGGTCAGGGAGACTGCATGGCAATGATGATGCTCTGTCGAGGATCCACTGTTTGTTGGCAGAAGGTGCCAAGCCCCCCGGCTTTGAACAGGAGGGGAAGGTATGTAAGATGGCCACCAGACAAGTCCTGGTTGGGAGATTTGTGTCATCGTGGTTATTAGCTGCAGTGATGTGAGCTCACAAGTATGCTCCAGCGCGTATTGTGCTGAGAGAGTTATTTGGCCATTCCAGGGCCGGGTTTTACTAGCAGTCATAAGTGATTGGTGGGAATGACCGCTCACATATTCCAACCCCAGGGGTGTGGTTTGGCTAATAAAATGGAGGCTAATTGCCTCATTCTGTGTCTACAGCTGGAGGTGTGAAGACCTCCATTGTGTGAGTGCTAAAGACACTGCAGACCCGCAGTACTATATGGACTGTTTATTTTTCTGGTTGTTACTTTGTGGTGGAAAAAAAGGCTGTTCATTTGTTTTCCCATCCAGAGCAGTTTATGCTGTTTTAATAAACTTGCTTGGACATTTCAGCAATATACCGCTTTATGTGCCTACCTCAACCGCAGCCGAGTGAGTACGGATCCCTACAATACCCAATTAATACTATTTTTATGTCATTCCTTTTTATAGAAAGAGTCCTCCATTATCATACACAGCGACAGATAACAAAGTGTATTGACTATATTTGTTTAGGGGTCTGGTCTTTTTTTGAGGATGAGTTAAGTGGGGCTATATTTACTACTAGCTGAAGAGCCCGACGCTGCCCGGGCATAGTAACAAACTGTGGTTAGTTATAGAAAATTATAATTATCCTCCATCCCATAGTCCCGTGCCCATATACCCATCATACATATCCATGATCCCATAGGCCTGTGCCCATATACTCATCATACATATCCTCCATCCCATAGTCTAGGGCCCATATACCCATCACACATCCTCCATCCCATAGTCCCATGCCCATATACCCATCATACATATTCTCCATCCCATAGTCCCATGCCCATATACCGATTATACATATTCTCCATCCCATAGTCCCATGCCCATATACCCATCATACACATTCGCCATCCCATAGTCGAGTGCCCATATACCCATCACACATCTTTCATCTCATAGTCCCATGCCCATTTACCCATCACACATCCTCCATCCCATAGTCCCATGCCCATATACCCATCACACATCCTCCATCCCATAGTCCCATGCCCATATACCCATCATACATATCCTCCATCCCATAGTCCCGTGCCCATATACCCATCATACATATCCGCCATCTCATAGTCCCGTGCCCATATAGCCGTCATACATATCCTCCATCCTATAGTCCAGTGGTCATATACCCATCACACATCCTCCATCCCATAGTCCCGTGCCCATATACATATCCGCCATCCCATAGTCCCATGCCCATATACCCGTCATACATATCCTCCATCCCATAGTCCAGTGCCCATATACCCATCACACATCCTCCATCCCATAGTCCCATTCCCATATACCCATCATACATATCCTCCATCCCATTGTCCGGTGCCCATATACTCATCACACATCCACCATTCCATAGTCAACCATTATGACATCATAATGAGCGGCGGCAGGGCTTGCAACCATTGATGACATCAGCGTCGCCATGGCAACCATTGTGACATCATAATGAGGGGCGGGGCTTGATACACACACACTGCTTCCCCAGTATGCAAATAGGGGCATTGTGACATCACAATGAGGGGCGGGGCTTGAAGCACACACATTTTTTCCCCCAGTATGTAGATAGGGGCAAAATTGTTTGGTGAATTGGAACGCGCAGGGTTAAAATTTCGCCTCACAATATAGCTTAGGACGCTCTCGGGGTCCAGACGTGCGACTGTGCCAAATTTTGTGGCTGTAGCTGCGACGGTGCGGATGCCTTTCCCTTACATACACACATACACACACACACATACACACACACACATACATACACACTTTTAGCTTTATATATTAGATTTGCAATTAAGATCTCAAAGGGGGCATGTGCTGAGTTGAGCGAAACAGATTGGTCAGATTCAAAAATCGCCGACTTTCGCCAAAGTCGGGTTTTGCCGATCGAAACCCGACCCTAGCGTGAGGTCGGCCATGAGGTCGCCGATCAGCGCGCCAAAGTCGCGTTTCAAATGATGCTTTCAGGGCCTTTTCTCACCGAATGATGGAGGACGCACACTGTGGGCAACGCGATGACATGCACAGTGGCCAGCACCATCTTAGAGAAGGGTATTGAAGTGATTGGTTGGCTTTGTGTGGCGTCACAGTGGGTATAAAAGGCTGTGAACGCCGACTGCCATCTTACTTCTGACGATCTTACAATAGGGAGAGGTGCTGCTGCTGATTCTGAACAGGGAGAGCGTTAGGCAGGGAAGAAGAAAAAAATAGCTTCTGCTGATAGCGCTTTTCACTGTACAGTTAGTGTGCAGTGAAAGGGGAGGATTTTTGGTGTGTGCAGTAGCGCTGGTGGTGATTAGGCTGCCTTTTAAGGCTACCTGCTAGCTGCATTGCTATGTGCACACTACTGTTCAAACTGCTTTTTTCAAAGCACTCCAAATTGTATTATTTTGTCCTGGTGAGTTACTGAGTGTTCATTTTTTCACACATCATCTAGCGGTGTATGCTCCTCACACACTACCGTGTACCGGTGGGTATCATGGACAAATAGAAGCTTTCTGGGTTTGACACTGGAAGAAAAAGCCAAGGATTTTGTCTGTTTTTCCAGACCTAGAGTCGTGTCCGTTTTTCATACAGTTTCGCATATCTGCTATTTGATTACTGTCAAAACTAGACAGAGACAGCGTGTCCATCCGAATACAAATACACAGAGCCTGACAGTTTTCCATACAGACACCGTCTAGTGGTGTACGCTCCTCACACACTACCGTGTACCGGTTGATATCACGGACAAATAGAAGCTACCTGTGTGTGACTCTGGAAAAAAAAGCTGAGGAGTTTTTCCATTATTCCAGACCTACACCTTAGAGTCCTGTCCATTTTTCATACAGTTTTGTATATCTGCTGTTTGAATACTGTCAAAACTAGACAGAGACAGCGTGTGTCAGGCCATATACAAATACACGGAACTTGACAATTTTACATACACACACCGTACAGCTTTATACGCTCCTCACACACTACCATGTACCGCCTTCTAGCACAGACAAATAGAAGCTACCTGTGTGTGAATCTGGAAAAAAAAAGCTGAGGAGTTTTTCCATTATTCCGTTTTTCCAGACCTACACCTTAGAGTCCTGTCTGTTTTTCAAACAGTTTCGTATATCTGCTGTTTGATTACGGTCAAAACTAAATAGAGTGTCATGTGCCCCGTCCTGTGTGACACGGCCAGCGGGCCGGTAACTAATACAACAGGACACGGCACGTGTAATTGTCCAGTGTGACGCGGCCCGCAGGCCAGTAACTAATACAACAAGACACAGGGGATAGGGAAACATTTACAATGGTGGGCCCTGTGATAGGGAACGGGGATGTGGAGACCTCCTGCACTCCCCTGAGTCAGTGTCCCTAACACTCCTAATGTTCCCTGTATAGTATAGGCTCCTCACCTGTCGCCGATCCGGATATCTGTCACCCTAGCACACCCTACACCTATTCCTTACTAGGGAGCTGGGTGGGGCAGGCACTGGCCCCACCGCTGTACTAACACCAATATGAGGAAAAGTGACAAACAGGGAACCACTTAGCTTTGCTCTGATGCACTTGCTCCAGGCAACACCTGAGTGCATCTTCCTCCCACCGTGTTCAACACCTGGGTGCCCTGTCCAGCAATGGAGTCCAGCACCTGAGTGCAGCTGTCCAGCAACGGAGTCCAGCACCTGAGGGCAGCTTCCAGCAAAAGAGTCCAGCAACTGAGTGCAGCTCTACACCATAGCTGCCACTCCACCAAGCTTTGCAAGAATTCTTCACTGACGCCATAGCTGCCACTCCACCATGCTTTACACGAACTCCTCGGTGACACCATAGCTGCCACTCCAGGACTCAGACTGAGTTGTCCTGGACTCTCCTCAGTTCCTTCCTTCACCCAGCATGGAGTCCAGCACCTGACTGCAGCTGTCCAGCAACGGAGTCCAGCATCTGAGTGCAGCTTCCAGCAACTGAGTGCAGCTCTACACCATAGCTGCCACTCCACCAAGCTTTGCCTGAATTCTTCACTGACACCATAGCTGCCACTACACCATGCTTTACACAAACTCCTTGCTGACACCATAGCTGCCACTCCAGGAGTCTGACTGAGTTGTCCTGGACTCTCCTCAGCTCCTTCCTTCACCCAGCATGGTTGGAAAAGCCAAACAATATCATCAATATCAGTGAGTACAACTAACACACCTTTATTAAGTAAACACACCTGTTAGTGATTCCTGTGCAATTACACTAACCACCACCGGGGGTAAAATTATCTCTAAAAATACCAGTGCAATGACCATACTGGCCACCGGGGCAAAAATATCTCTAAGCACAAAGCTTAGAGAGAGAAAAAAAAAAGGTTACCAGTGCTCTTATCTGACATGATCCCGCATGGATCATGACATAGAGACAGTGTGTGTCAGTCAGTATACAAATACACAGAGCTTGACAATTTTACATACACACACCGTACAGCGCTGTACGCTCCTCACACACTACCGTGTACCGCCTTCTAGCACAGACAAATAGAAGCTACCTGTGTGTGACTCTGGAAAAAAAAGCCAAGGAGTTTTTCCGTTTTTCCAGACCTACACCTTAGAGTCCTGTCCGTTTTTCAAACAGTTTCGTATATCTGGTGTTTGAATACGGTCAAAACTAGACAGAGACAGTGTGTGTCAGTCCAAATACAAATAAATGGAGCTTGACAATTTTACATACACACACCATACAGCGCTGTACGCTCCTCACACACTACCGTGTACCGCCTTCTAGCACGGACAAATAGAAGCTACCTGTGTGTAACTCTGGAAAAAAAAGCTGCGGAGTTTTTCTGATTTTTCCAGACATACACCTTAGAGCCCTGTCCGTTTTTCAAACAGTTTCGTATATCTGGTGTTTGAATATGGCCAAAACTATACAGAGACAGCGTGTGTCAGTCCGTAAACAAATACACGGAGCTTGACAATTTTACATACACACACCGTACAGCGTTGTACGCTCCTCACACAATACCGCGTGCCGCCTTCTATCACGGACAATTAGAAGCTACCTGTGTATGATTCTGGAAAAAAAAGCCGAGGAGTTTTTCCAGACCTACACCTTAGAGTCCTGTCCGTTGTTCAAACATTTTCGCATATCTGCTGTTTAAAGACGGTCAAAACTAGACAGAGACAGCGTGTGTCAGTCCAAATACAAATATACGGAGTTTGACAATTTTACATACACACACCGTACAGCGTTGTACGCTCCTCACACACTACTGTGTACTTCCTTCTAGCACGGACAAATAGAAGCTACCTGTGTGTGACTCTGGAAAAAAAAGCCGAGGAGTTTTTCCATTTTTCCAGACCTGCACCTTAGAGTCCTGTCTGTTTTTCAAACAGTTTCGTATATCTGGTGTTTGTATACGGTCAAAACTAGACAGAGATAGCGTGTGTCAGTTTGTATACAAATAAACGGAGCTTGATAATTTTACAAACACACATCGTATAGAGCTGTCCGATTCTCCAACAGTATTGTATATCTGCTGTTCGCATTACAGTCACTTTTATACCTAGTCAGCGTGTGTGTGTGACACTCCGTAAATACATATGCGGAGATTGTTAGTTGCACAAAAATCGTATACAGCTGTACACTTCTGATACAGTTCCTTATATCTGCTTGTTGGATTACGGTCCAATACATACTGTGAGAGCGTCTGTGACTAACAATATATACGTTGATTGAATTTGTTTAATACACCTTACACAGTACAAACTCTCTGCTGGTATTTTTGGTACATTTTCCCAAACATGAGGAAGTATGGTGGAAGAGGCCGCGGACGTGGGCAGGGGGGCGCAGCTGGTACTGATGGTGGTGGTGCATCGGCTGGTTCTGGCAAAAGCACAATAGCAGCTAAGGCAGGAGGTGTTGAGCCTGCGTCATCCTCTGGCCCAAGAAGGCCTGTAAGGTTGCCTTTTCTTGGAGTAGGAAAACCGCTTTTAAAGCTTGAGCATCAGGAACATGTTTTGGCGTACATTGCCGAAACAGCCACCAGCTCTATTGCCTCCTCTTCTGGAACGGTCGAAACCTGCAAGCACGGAGTCGTCAGTGCAGGGTTCTGGTCGCAAAAACCCCTTTCCTTGTGTCCTTCACCCCCACCAAAAGTTAAGGATGCGGCAGCCCACACTTCAGATTACTCTATGGAGCTCTTTTCACATACCATGCCTGGGTTATCCAGTCCAATCCTGAATTCCCCAGTCCAAGATGAATCTTACATGGAGTGCACTGATGCACAGCCACTGCTAGATGATTCTTCTGGGACATTGACTCACAGCACTACGTTTCCCTCGCAGTCTATTGAGCCAGAATCTGACCCTGATGAAACCCAGGTGCCCCTTCTTGCATGCTATACCACCTTACACGGTGGCACAGAGGAAGGTAAAGAGGAAGGTGCAGATAACTTTGAAGAGGAGGTGATGGATGACCCAGTTCTGGACCTGGATTGGCATCCATTGGGGGAGGAGGGTGGCGCTGTCAATAGTTCAGATAAGGAGAAGTATCCGCAGCAGGCATTGACATCGCAGCAGCGGTTATCTAGCAGGCCCGTAGCTGTCCTAAAACGTGGAACAAAAACAAAAAGAGTTGCAGGACAGCTTGACCAGAAGGTCAACTTAGCACAGCGTGCAAGGCTAGAAAATGTTTACCATAGTAGGAAGAGTGCAGTGTGGCACTTCTTTGTCCAAAATCCTACTGATGAGGCAAAGGTTACCTGTAAGAAGTGCGGAAGGACTTTTAGCCGAGGTAAAAAACTCAGAAATTTGAATACCAGTTGCATGCTTAGACATTTAATCAACATGCACTTGCAAGAGTGGACGGACTGCAAAGCCTCAGGTAGCACATGTGCACCTTCTCCGACTGAAGGTAGCCAACAATGCTCCATCGCTACCCCCACTGTAAGACCACCGCCACCATTAAGCACACCACCAGCACTAAATGTGGAGGTGTCATCACAAGGCCAAAGCACTCAGGGAATCACAATGGTTTTGCAACACAACACTGAATCTAGGCTATCACCACCAATACCATCACCAACCCCCTCTCACTCTATCAGGTCTACCGTTACTTCCCCCATATGCAGCTCTCCAGTCCAGCTCACCCTACCAGACACTCTAAGTAGGACAAGAAAGTACTCCTCCTCTCATCCGCATACACTGCGTTTGAACGCCTACATTGCCAAACTAATCTCATTAGAGATGGTGCCCTACCGTTTGGTTGAAAGCGAACCTTTCCATAACCTCATGGCCTATGCTGTCCCACGCTATGACCTACCCAGTCGGCACTTCTTTTCTCGAAAAGCCATCCCTGCCCTCCACCGGCATGTGAAAGACCGCATTGTCCATGCACTAAAACAGTCAGTGAGTGAAAAGGTGCACCTCACAACAGATGCATGGACCTGTAGGCATGGCCAGGGCCATTATGTGTCCATCACTGCGCACTGGGTTAATGTAGTGGATGCAGGGTCCACTGGGGATAGTGGCGGTGGAACATTGCTGCCTATCCCACGGTATAGGAAACAGTTGGCTGTAGGCTTTCGCTCTTCCTCCTCCTTGTCTATCAGCGAAAGCTTGTCCACAGAGCGCAGTTGCACGAGCATTACATCCGCTGCTGGCACTGTTGCACACGAGGTGTCCCACTATCGAACAGCTAGTGGTAAGTGTCAGCAGGCTGTGTTAAAGATGATGCCTTTGGGTGACAAAAGAGACACCGCGGAGGTACTGGCCGACTACTTACAGTGACAGAGTCATGGCTGGGCTGTCTACATCTTGTGGCAGGCAAGGTAGTCAGTGATAACGGCCATAATTTTGTGGCAGCCATAGCCCGTGCAAAGCTCACACACATACCTTGCCTGGCTCACACTTTGAACCTGGTGGTGAAGTGCTTCCTTAATAATTAATAATTATCCTGAGTTAACATCCCTGCTCCATAAGGTGCGAAGACTGTGCTCGCACATCCGTCGCTTGGCCATGCACTCCAGTCGTATGCAGAAGCTGCAGCGATTGCTCCACCTCCCCAAGCACCGCCTAATCATAGACGTTGCAACAAGGTGGAATGCCACCATGCACATGGTTGAGAGGCTGTGTGAACAGAGGCAGGCTGTAATGTATTTGTGGCAGGATACATGGGCAGGCAGTTTGAGGGAAGACATGGAATTGTCGGGTGTGCAGTGGTCAGCTGAAAGACCTCTGTAAAGTCCTTCAGTGTTTTGAGGAATGCACACAGCTGGTAAGCACAGACGACACCATCATAAGCATGAGCATCCCACTTATGCGTCTGCTCATGCAAAGTTTAGGATCAGGTGCCTGCAGCGGAGGAGGAGGAGGGAAGCCTTGATGACAGTCAGCCATTGTCTGGTCAGGGAACTGTCCTGGACAAGGTGGAGGAAGAAGAGAAAGAGGAGGAGGATGACGATGATAGGGATGATTATTTTGGGCAGGAGGATGTTTCTCAGGGGGCAAGAGAAAATGTTGGCATTCCAAGGTCAGGTACAGTGTTTGTGAGTGACTGTAGGGATGTGGATTTACCAGAAACTGCTCCTCCACCCACCACGGGCAGTGCATCATTGACACGGAACATTGGCTCACATGTACGATTATGCTATCCGGATCCTAAAAAGGGACCCCCGGATTGCCAAAATGAGGAGGGATGATGATTACTGGCTGGCCAGCATCCTCGATCCACGCTACAAAGGCAAATTACACAACATCATGCCACAAGAGAACCTAGAGATAATATTGGCAAACAAACAAGCAACTCTGGTAAACCGTTTGTTTGAGGCTTTCCCAGCACACAGCAGCGGTGCTGGTTTTCCCACAAGTTGTAGTGGGCACAATGGAAGAGGTGTTCGTGGTGCACACAGCAGAAGTGGCGTTGGAGACAGGGGTTTAATGACCATGTTGTGGAATGATTTCTCAAGTACCGCTCACACGACTGCTAATACTGCATCGATTAAAAGTGACAGGAGGCAGCAGTTGTCAACTATGATTACAAACTACTTTTCCTCCCATATCTATGTTCTCCCTCAGAGGTCATTCCCCTTTGACTATTGGGCCTCTAAACTGGATGCCTGGCCTGAATTGGCACAATATGCCTTACAGGAGCTCGCTTGCCCTGCTGCTAGTGTGTTATCTGAAAGAGTCTTCAGTGCTGCTGGATCAATCCTGACAGAAAAAAGGACCCATCTGTTGACCCAAAATGTTGATGATCTAACCTTCATTAAAATGAACCATGTATGGGTTTCAAAGGATTTTGTCCCACCTTCCCCTGATGACGCATAGTTTACCAGAAAACTGCCTCGGCTTTTTCCTCCTCTTCTTCGGACTTGCCCAATTACGCCCTTTGCAGCAGCTGATTGTCCAGCCAACACATCAACATATGCCAATTACTAAACCTCTCTAACTGGGCTGCCCAGCCCTCCCCCAATGGCTGGGTTCAAGACCTGGCACACCCGGGCAACTGCCGTTGCTCTGAACAGGTGGATGGGCCCACTGATGGCCGAAGGCAATGGCACAGGGCCCCTCATAGTACAAAACAGTGTCTCAGATGGTGGGAGGGCCCACTCGCCGTCAGACACACCAGCATACTATGAGGGGCCCTGTGCCAGTACCATCGACGATGATTGTGCCCCCCCTGCTTGGTCATGGCCATAGCACTTGCAAGTTGCAATACTTACCTCTCCCTGCTCCACTGCTGTGTAGTCTGGGCAGTTAAATCCTTTACAGGGACGGCCACTAGAAATTTGGTGTATTGATCGATGATGGTTAAGATGTAGCTATGGCCTGTCCTGCGGGCCCCTACCTTCACATGATCAATGGCTACCATTTGAAATGGACGTCAACTTACTAGCGGATGCAGTGGTGGTTTATGATCACCTTTCACAGTTGTGATAGTCAAAAATGTGTGACATTCATGCCACCATTTTTCAATGTCTCCTCTCATGCCAATCCAATTGAATCGCCTACGGCCTGTGGCTTCTGTCTTTTGCACTCCAAAATGACCAGACACATCATGATAGGCAGTGAGGACTAGAGTTGAGCGACTTTTGGTTTTTTAGGGCCGCGTTTCGTTTCGTGAAACCCGACTTTTCCAAAAATCGGGTCGAGCAAGATCCTCCGATTATAGGGAAAAGTCGGGGTCGTCCCGAAACACGAAACCCAATGTAAGTCAATGGGGAATAAAAGTCGGCAGTGAGAGGAGGACAGGAAACACACCTACAGTGCCCATTTGAATGCCAAAAGCATCAATTCTTCTTACTTAAGCTTGTCAACCTTAATTAACTTCATAATACAAGTTACGCACTGAAAAATGGGGGTTATTTGGCTAAAGTTGTGGGGGGGAGGGCTGGCTGCAGGTTTTCATGTGTCCTGGGCGAAAGAGCGCCCCTTTAACACATACCACAACTCATCATGCTCCGATACGGCAGAGAAATAGCGGTATAGTACAATGAAAAATACCTCACTTTTTACATCTCATGACGAGGCCCATCTATTTCTCCATACAGAATCATTGGTCCCATATAATGTTTGAAACAGTATATGATGAGCTCCACATAATGCTACAGTATATGTTGGTCCCCATGGATGAAGCTCCACTGTCTTATGGGCCCAAATAATGCTCCAAACATAATGGGCCCCATTTCTAATGCTCTAGTGTATAATGGGCCCTGTAAATGCTGCTCCAGTGTCTGATGTCCACCTTTTTAATGTTCCAGTGTATGGTGGGCCCCATCTATCATTCGCCAGAGTATAGTGCTCCCCAAAAATTGCTGTCCCAACATTGAAAACAATCAAATAAGTCTCCTCGCTAGGAATCCCTGTACTTGTCTGGATTCCTCGTCGTCCCCATCTTCCATCTCACTGCACAGTATTTCAACTTTGCAAGTGCTGTGATCCTGGGCAAGCAGGGGGGGCCCACTCGTTGGCGACGGCACTGGCACAGGGCCCCTGATAGTACACATTCAAAATATATGTCTCAGGAGGCAGGCTCAGACGGTGTTAGGCCCAGTATGGATTGCACGTGATTGCACAAAGGTTAGAAAGGGTACCGTTTCCCCGGATAACATGTATGGATAGCGTACACATTCAAAATATATGTCTCAGGAGGCAGGCTCAGACGGTGTTAGGCCCAGTATGGATTGCACGTGATTGCACAAAGGTTAGAAAGGGTACCGTATCCCCGGATAACATGTATGGATAGCGTACACATTCAAAATATATGTCTCAGGAGGCAGGCTCAGACGGTGTTAGGCCCAGTATGGATTGCACGTGATTGCACAAAGGTTAGAAAGGGTACCGTATCCCCGGATAACATGTATGGATAGCGTACACATTCAAAATATATGTCTCAGGAGGCAGGCTCAGACGGTGTTAGGTCCAGTATGGATTGCACGTGATTGCACAAAGGTTAGAAAGGGTACCGTTTCCCCGGATAACATGTATGGATAGCGTACACATTCAAAATATATGTCTCAGGAGGCAGGCTCAGACGGTGTTAGGCCCAGTATGGATTGCACGTGATTGCACAAAGGTTAGAAAGGGTACCGTATCCCCGGATAACATGTATGGATAGCGTACACATTCAAAATATATGTCTCAGGAGGCAGGCTCAGACGTTGTTAGGCCCAGTATGGATTGCACGTGATTGCACAAAGGTTAGAAAGGGTACCGTTTCCCCGGATAACATGTATGGATAGCGTACACATTCAAAATATATGTCTCAGGAGGCAGGCTCAGACGGTGTTAGGCCCAGTATGGATTGCACGTGATTGCACAAAGGTTAGAAAGGGTACCGTATCCCCGGATAACATGTATGGATAGCGTACACATTCAAAATATATGTCTCAGGAGGCAGGCTCAGACGGTGTTAGGCCCAGTATGGATTGCACGTGATTGCACAAAGGTTAGAAAGGGTACCGTTTCCCCGGATAACATGTATGGATAGCGTACACATTCAAAATATATGTCTCAGGAGGCAGGCTCAGACGGTGTTAGGCCCAGTATGGATTGCACGTGATTGCACAAAGGTTAGAAAGGGTACCGTTTCCCCGGATAACATGTATGGATAGCGTACACATTCAAAATATATGTCTATACATCAGGAGGCAGGCTCAGACGGTGTCAGGCACAGTATGGAATTGACGGCCCAGACTACACAGCGGAGGAGCAGGGAGAGGTAAAGATTGCAAATGCTGGGGCCCTGCCCAAGCAAGGGGGGCCCACTCGTGGGCGTCGGTACTGGCACTGGGCCCCTCATAGTACGGCGGTGTGTCTGACGGCGGGTGTGCACCACCACCGTCAGAGACACTTGATTGCACTATGAAGGACCCTGTACCAGTGCCCGCGCCCAAGAGTCAGCCTACCCACCTGTTCAGGGCAACGGCACTCGCACGGTGTCGTGCGCTAGGTGGTGACCCCGGCCATTGGGGGGGGAGGCAGCACAGTTAGGGAGTTTTAGAAAGTGGCATATGTTGATGTTGGACATTCAGCTGATGCAAAAGGTGAAATAGGTCAAGTCCCAGGAAGAGGTGGACCAAAGCAAGCCATTTTTCTGTCACCCTATGTGTCATCAGAGGAAGGTGGGACAAAATCCTTGGAAACCCATGCGTGGTTCATTTTAATGAAGGTTAGATCATCCACATTTTGGGTTGACAGGATTTTTTCTGTCAGGATTGATCCAGCTGCACTGAAGACTCTTTCCGATAGCACACTTGCAGCTGGGCAAGCGAGCTCCTGTAAGGCATATTGTGCCAATTCAGGCCAGGTGTCCAGTTTAGCGGCCCAATAGTCAAAGGGGAATGACCTGTGTGGGAGAACATCGATATGGGAGGAAAAGTAGTTTGTAACCATAGTTGACAACTGCTGTCTCCTGTCACTTTCCATCGATGCAGTATTACCAGTTGTGTGAGCGGTACTTGAAAAATCAGTCCACAACATTGTCATGAAACCCCTGTCTCCAACGCCACTTCTGCTGTGTGCACCACGAACACCTCTGCCAAGCTGCCCCCGGCCCGTACGGCTCGTGTGAGAACCATCACCGCTGCTGTGTGCTGGGAATGCCTCAAGCAACCGATTTACCAGAGTTGCTTGTTTATTAGCCAATATTAGGTCAAGGTTCTCCTGTGGCATGATGTTTTGTAATTTGCCTTTATAGCGTGGATCCAGGATGCTGGCCAACCAGTAGTCGTCATCGTTCATCATTTTGGCAATGCGTGGGTCCCTTTTTAGGATCTGCAAGGCATAATCTGACATGTGGGCCAATGTTCCCGGTGTCAATGATGCACTGCGAGTGCTGGTTGGAGGAGCACTTTCTGGCAAATCCACATCCCTCCAGTCACGCACAAACCCTGTACCAGACCTTGCCACGCCAACATTTTCACTTGCCCCACGAGATGCATCCTCCTCCCCTAAGTAATCATCCCCATCATCCTCCTCCTCCTCCTCTTCTTCCTCCACCTCGTCCAGGAGAGGTCCCTGAGCAGACAATGGCTGAATGTCATCAAGGATTCCCTCCTCCTCTTCCTCCTCATCAACTTTGGCTGCAGACGCCTGCTCCTTAAGGTGCGTCAAAGTTTGCATGAGCAGACGCATAAGTGGGATGCTCATGCTTAGGATGGCGTCGTCTGCGCTTACCAGCCGTGTGCATTCCTCAAAACACTGAAGGACTTTACAGAGGTCTTTCAGTTTCGACCACTGCACACCTGTCAACTCCATGTCTGCTCTCAAAGTGCTTGGCCGTGTATCCTCCCTCAAATGCATTATGGCCTGCCTCTGCTCGCACAGCCGCTCCACCATGTGCAGGGTGGAGTTCCACCTTGTTGCAATGTCGATAATGAGGCGGTGGTTGGGAAGGCGGAGCAATCGCTGCAGCTTCTGCATACGAACGGAGTGTACAGGCAACCGGCGGATGTGCGCGCACAGTCTTCGCACCTTCTGGAGCAGGGCTGTTAACTCCGGATAATTTTTGAGGAAGCACTGCACCACCAGGTTCAAGGTGTGAGCCAAACAAGGTATATGGCTGAGTTTTGAAAGGGCTATGGCTGCCACAAAATTACGGCCGTTATCACTAACTACCTTGCCTGCCTCAAGATGTACACTGCCCAGCCATGACTCAGTTTGTCGCTTCAAGTACTCGGCCAGCACCTCGGCGGTGTGTCTGTTGCCCAAACACATCATCTGCAACACAGCCTGCTGACGCTTTCCACTAGCTGCTCGATAGGGGGACACATCGTGTGCAACAGTGGCAGCTGCAGATGGAGTGCTCGTACGACTGCGCTCTGTGGACGAGCTTTCGCTTCTGGAGGAGGAGGAGGAGGGTCGAACGCCTACAGCCAACTGTTTCCTATACCGTGGGCTAGGCAGCACTGTCCCACCACCGCTGTCCCCTGTGGACCCTGCATCCACCACATTAACCCAGTGCGCAGTGATGGACACGTAACGGCCCTGGCCATGCCGACTGGACCATGCATCAGTTGTGAGGTGCACCTTTCCGCTCACTGACTGCTTGAGTGCATGGACAATGTGGTCTTTCACATGATGGTGGAGGGCTGGGATGGCTTTGCGAGAGAAGAAGTGGCGACTGGGTAGGTCATAGCGTGGTACTGCATAGGCCATGAGTTCGCAGAAAGCTGTGCTTTCCACCAACCGAAAGGGCATCATCTCAAACGAGATTAGTTTGGCAATGTGGGCGTTCAAACCCAGTGTACGCGGATGAGAGACTGAGTACTTTCTTGACCTACTCATAGTGCCTGGGAGGGTGAGCTGGACTTGAGAGCTGCATATGGTGGAAGTAGCGGCGGACAGGGCGGACTGAGAGAGGGTTGATGATGGTGATGGAGTTGGTGTTCTTTCTGATGGCCTAGAATCAGTCTTTCATTGATATAAAAGTGGGATTCCCTGACTGCTGTGGCCTTGCAACGACACCTCAACATTTGCTGCTGTGCTAAACGGTGGGCTTACAGTGGGGGAAACAATGTAGCGTTGCTGACTACCTTCGTTGTGATCAGTTGCACATGTGGCACTTGAGGTTTGGTGTTGTGTCCACGCTTGCAAGTGCATGCTGGTTAAATGTCTAAGCATGCAACTGGTATTCAAATTTTTCAGATTTTTCCCTCGGCTAAAGGTCTTTGCGCACTTCTTACAGATAACCTTGGCCTGATCATGAGGATTTTGTTCAAAAAAGTGCCACACTGCACTCTTCCTACTTTGGCAGACATTTTGCGGCCTAGCACGCTGTGATCTTTTGACCCTCTGGACAAGCTGTCCAGCAACTCTTTTGATGTTTGGAACCTGTCTTTGGAGTGCTCCGGGCCTGCCAGATAACAGCTGTTGCGATGTCGATGTCTGCTGTGGATGCTCCTCATCTGAGCTATTGGAAGCAGCACCCTCTTCCCCCAATGGATGCCAATCTGGGTCAACAACTGGGTCATCCATCACCTCCTCTTCTATGTCATGTGCACCTTCCTCTGTGTCACCGTGTATGGTGGTATAGTGTGCGGGAAGGGGCACCTGAGTCTCATCAGGGTCAGAATCTGGCTCTGTACACTGCCAGGACAATGTAGTGCTCTGAGTGAATGTACCAGCAGAATCATCCATCAGCGGCTGTGCATCAGTGCACTCCATGTCAGATTCATCTTGGCCTGGGTAATTCACCATTTCACTTGATAATCCAGGCATGGTATGTGAAAACAGCTCCATGGAGTATTCAGTAGTATGGCCTGCGTCATCCTTCAATCTTGGTTGGGGTGAAGGACACAAGGAAAGGTGTGGTTCATGAACATGAGCCTCCAATGACGACTCAGTGCTTTTACTTTTTACAACTGAAGAAGAGGAGGCGATAGAGCTGGAGGCTGAGTCAGCAATGTAAGACAAAACTTTTTCCTGATGCTCTGGCTTTAAAAGCGGTTTGCCAACTCCTAGAAAACAAAGCATTCGAGGCCTTATGTAGCCAGACGATGACGCAGGCTCAACACCTTGTGCATTCGGTCCTATTTTGCTCTTGCCACTACCATCAGATCCACCACCAACACCATCATTACCAGCTGCCAACCCCCGCCCAATTCCATGGCCTCTTCCACCAGCCTTCCTCATTTTTGGTAGAAATGTAGACAAAATCCAACAAACTATATAGTAATGTAAAACAAGGTACAAGGTGTCTATAGGACAGGGGAGATTTTGAATTTCTGCAGACACTTGTGGACACTGGACACTTTTGGATTGTGTGAGGCCGAATGAATATCTGAGCGCTATGTGACAGGCTCAATGGCACAGCTGTGACCAAAGTGACTAGAGGATAAGGGAGATTTTGAATCTCTGCACACACTTTTGGACACTGGACACTTTTGGATTGTGTGAGGCCTAATGAATATCTGAGCGCTATGTGACAGGCTCGATGGCACAGCTGTGACCAAAGTGACTAGAGGATAAGGGAGATTTTGAATCTCTGCACACACTTTTGGACACTGGACACTTTTGGATTGTGTGAGGCCCAATGAATATCTGAGCGCTATGTGACAGGCTCGATGGCACAGCTGTGACCAAAGTGACTAGAGGATAAGGGAGATTTTGAATCTCTGCACACACTTTTGGACACTGGACACTTTTGGATTGTGTGAGGCCCAATGAATATCTGAGCGCTATGTGACAGGCTCGATGGCACAGCTGTGACCAAAGTGACTAGAGGATAAGGGAGATTTTGAATCTCTGCACACACTTTTGGACACTGGACACTTTTGGATTGTGTGAGGCCTAATGAATATCTGAGCGCTATGTGACAGGCTCGATGGCACAGCTGTGACCAAAGTGACTAGAGGATAAGGGAGGTTTTTGAATCTCTGCACACACTTTTGGACACTGGACACTTTTGGATTGTGTGAGGCCCAATGAATATCTGAGCGCTATGTGACAGGCTCGATGGCACAGCTGTGACCAAAGTGACTAGAGGATAAGGGAGATTTTGAATCTCTGCACACACTTTTGGACACTGGACACTTTTGGATTGTGTGAGGCCCAATGAATATCTGAGCGCTATGTGACAGGCTCGATGGCACAGCTGTGACCAAAGTGACTAGAGGATAAGGGAGATTTTGAATCTCTGCACACACTTTTGGACACTGGACACTTTTGGATTGTGTGAGGCCCAATGAATATCTGAGCGCTATGTGACAGGCTCGATGGCTCAGCTGTGACCAAAGTGACTAGAGGATAAGGGAGATTTTGAATCTCTGCACACACTTTTGGACACTGGACACTTTTGGATTGTGTGAGGCCCAATGAATATCTGAGCGCTATGTGACAGGCTCGATGGCACAGCTGTGACCAAAGTGACTAGAGAATAAGGGAGATTTTGAATCTCTGCACACACTTTTGGACACTGGACACTTTTGGATTGTGTGAGGCCCAATGAATATCTGAGCGCTATGTGACAGGCTCGATGGCACAGCTGTGACCAAAGTGACTAGAGGATAAGGGAGATTTTGAATCTCTGCACACACTTTTGGACATTGGACACTTTTGGATTGTGTGAGGCCCAATGAATATCTGAGCGCTATGTGACAGGCTCGATGGCACAGCTGTGACCAAAGTGACTAGAGGATAAGGGAGATTTTGAATCTCTGCACACACTTTTGGACACTGGACACTTTTGGATTGTGTGAGGCCCAATGAATATCTGAGCGCTATGTGACAGGCTCGATGGCACAGCTGTGACCAAAGTGACTAGAGGATAAGGGAGATTTTGAATCTCTGCACACACTTTTGGACACTGGACACTTTTGGATTGTGTGAGGCCCAATGAATATCTGAGCGCTATGTGACAGGCTCAATGGCACAGCTGTGACCAAAGTTACTAGAGGATAAGGGAGATTTTGAATCTCTGCACACACTTTTGGACACTGGACACTTTTGGATTGTGTGAGGCCCAATGAATATCTGAGCGCTATGTGACAGGCTCGATGGCACAGCTGTGACCAAAGTGACTAGAGGATAAGGGAGATTTTGAATCTCTGCACACACTTTTGGATACTGGACACTTTTGGATTGTGTGAGGCCCAATGAATATCTGAGCGCTATGTGACAGGCTCGATGGCACAGCTGTGACCAAAGTGACTAGAGGATAAGGGAGATTTTGAATCTCTGCACACACTTTTGGACACTGGACACTTTTGGATTGTGTGAGGCCCAATGAATATCTGAGCGCTATGTGACAGGCTCGATGGCACAGCTGTGACCAAAGTGACTAGAGGATAAGGGATATTTTGAATCTCTGCACACACTTTTGGACACTGGACACTTTTGGATTGTGTGAGGCCCACTGATATCTGAGCGCTATGTCACAGGCTCGATGGCACAGCTGTGACAAAAGTGACTAGAGGATAAGGGAGATTGGATTGCTTTTAAAAAAGCAGTTTGCAGAGCAGTGGGTAAACAGCAATGCCAGCCTGTCAGGAAGCCTTAAAAGTGACTGGTGTGTTGTGCAGGCCAAATTGCTAGCAGCAGAAGCAGTTTTTTTTTCTTCTCAGCAGGACAAAAAAAAAAAATTGGGATTGCTTTTAAAAAAGCAGTTTGCGGAGCAGTGGGTAAACAGCAATGCCAGCGTGTCAGGAAGCCTTAAAAGGCAGCCCAACAACCAACACCACTGATACACCACTATATAGCCTCCCCTTGCACTGCACACACAGTGACTGGTGTGTTGTGCAGGCCTAATTGCTAGCAGCAGAAGCAGTTTTTTTGTCTTCTTCCCTGCCTAACGCTCTCCCTACAGAATCAGCAGCAACCTCTCCCTATACTGAGATCGGCAGAAGTAAGGTGGCGGTCGGCGTGCACGCCCTTTTATACCCCCTGTGACGCCCACCAAAGCAAGCCAATCACTTGCATGCCCTTCTGAAAGATGGTGGTGACCCCTGCCTATGTCATCACGTTGCCCACAGTGTCCGTGGATCCTGATTGGCTGAAAAAGAGCGCAAAACAAACTTTTGAAACGCGACTTTGGCGCGTAAGTCGCCGACCTCGTGGCCGACCTCATCCTAGGGTCGGGTTTCGTTTCATGAAACCCGACTTTGCCAAAAGTCGGCGACTTTTGAAATTTTTCGACCCGTTTCGCTCAACTCTAGTGAGGACCATGGGTACACCTCTCCTTGTGATCACAATTTAATGGAGACGAGTAACGGTGATGTGATCCACGCTACTGCGATAAAGCAATCCTCTCTTCACAAAGAACCTTTTTTGCTTTCTCCACAGACACAGTAATTGATGGTCTGCATCGCTTCTGCAAAATCTACCATGAGGTTTTCCCACGATGAGTAATTCCAAAATTTCTGCTAACACTCGACTTTGCGTCTATACTTGTATCCATGTAGTTTCCAGTAGTGGAGATTCTGGACTGGCTTACTGAGATTGAAATATATACGAAGATTTTAAAGTACCACAACACTGTATATTGGTGTACGCTATGAATACCTTTCCCTTTTTCTACTTTTTTAATTCTGGTGTAATACATAGTGAGCCTGTGAGTGTCGGTGTCTGACTCCAGAAGTATAGATGGAAATTTAACCCTAGACTGGACACACCTGGTATGTGCTGATACAGTACCCTGTTTCAAAAATTTGTATTAAGGTATCATCTGTAGGATAACCAACTGTGGGGGGGACCCTCTTCTTGCCGCAGACAAACACGAGACTGAGACAGAGTTTGTATTGGACAGGTCCGTTTTTAGTGCCCATCCTTCAGTCGACAACAGCAATTCACCACAGCCGTTTCACATTTCTCTGTACACAGGCCCCGGTACCTTCACTTCCTTTGTAACTATAATTGTGGCATCCTCTGTGGCTCTTCCACTGTGGCTGGCCTAGGCCCAACCACCACAGTGCTGCACCAATCTGAGCACACCGTCTGTATGGTAGCCCCAGGCTGTCTTCGTCTGCGGCTACCGTCCTCTGGGCCACCCCCCCATGACCGCCTCGATGTCAGTCCTCTCTGGAGCCTTTCCTTTATCTCTATTTCCTCAGCAGAACTTCCTCTTTACTGTGCTCCCTTTGCTGACTGCCTCTTCCAGAACCTTCCCTCAGTCTTTTATACTTCCAGTTCTGATAACTCCGCCCACCATCACCTAACAGTTTCCTGACCAATGGCAGTTATTCAGTACAGAACTGAGTGCAATAAGAAATATAAATACATATCCAATTATTAATATTTAACAGTCCCACTCCTACACTCTCCACTGCCCTCCAATGGGCAAGCTAAAACACTGCACCCTTTCTCTTTATCTTAGCGGTTTCACAGCTACACTGAACTACACCTCTGCTTCTCACTACAGGCTGGTTTGTCTGTCAGTCCACCTTCCCTACATCATAAATTGCGAGTGAGCGTGTGTGGGTTACACCTTCTATATTTACGGTGAATCGGAGAAACAAATTTTTACACTATACTCGATACAGCTTGTATCTTTTTATACAGTACCTTTGTTCGACATTTAGCATTACGGTTAAATCCATTCTGTGTAAGCATCTGAGAGTGACTACGGGACTATTGATACGGAGTTTTCAATTGTATCCTAGAAAATATATACTTGCCATCTTGTTATCCAGGACCTTTTTTACAACATTTTTTATTATGGTCAAAACCAAACTGAGTGAGCGTCTGAGGGTGACTACGGAAATATGTACCGATATTTTCAATTTGGCCAACACTGTATACAGCAGAACGCTTCTGATACAGTAACCTTTTTAGATTCTGGTGTAATCCATAATGAGCCTGTAAACGTCTGTCTGTTACTCAGGCAATATATTTGGAACTTTAAGATTACCCCAACACTGTATACAGCTGTACGCTTGTGTTACATAACCCATTTACAGCTTTTCATATTCTTGTGTAATCCATTCTGGGCCTGAGAGCGTTTCTGTCTGCCTCCTGAAATGTATAAGGAGAATCAGAATGTTTGCACTACACTGTATATACCTTTTATCTGGTGATACTGTACCCTTTTTCAACTTGTTATTTTATTGGGTAATCCATACTGAGCCTCTGAGCATCTGTGTATGCCTCATGAAATATATACGGAGATTTACTGTTATCTATAGACTGTATAGAGCTGTACGCTTCTGATACAGTACCACATATCTGCTGGTATTTTGGGTCCATTTTCCAAAACATGAGGAAGTATGGTGGAAGAGGACGCGGATGTGGGCTTGGAGGGCCACCTGGTACTGATGGTGGTGGTGATGCATCTGCTGGTAGTGCCAAAAATACAATAGCAGCTAAGGCAGGGGGTGTTGAGCCAGCATCATGGTGTAGCTCTGGAAGGCCTGTAAGGCTCCCTTTTCTGGGAGTAGGCAGACTGCTTTTAAAGCCGGAGTATCAGGAACTGTTTGTGGCTTACATTGCTGAAACAGAATACAGCTCTATCGCCTCCTCTTCAGAACTTGTGAAAAATGCAAGCACTGAGTCGTAACTGCAGGCTTCTGGTCAGCAGCAACCCCTTTCCTTGTGTCCTTCACCCACACCAAAAGTGAAGGATGTGGAAGCACACACCTCAGATTACTCCATGCAGCTATTTTCACATATCATGCCTGGGTTAATTAAAAATAGGGCCCATCATGTACTGGAGCAATGTAAATGGGGCAGATCAGACACTGGAGCAGCATCTAAGGGGCCCATTATACACTGGAGCTTTACAAATGGGGCCCAATATATATGGAGCATTATTAGGGCCCATGATACACTGGAGCATCATCCATGAGGCCCATCATGTACTGGAGCATTGTAAATGGGGCAGATCAGACACTGGAGCAGCCTCTAAGGGGCACATTATACACTGGAGCCTTACAAATGAGACCCGGTATATATGGAGCATTATTAGAGCCCATCATCCACTGGAGCATCATCTATTCCTAAAATTCCTATTTTGCATCTGTTTTCTCTCAGAAAGGAAATGTAACACCAACTGTTATTCACTGTCCTATTAAGGGAATAGAAGAATCCAGGATATCTATAAACAGAAAGATAGTGAGGAAACACTTAGCTAACCTAAATGAATTCAAGTCTCCAGGTCCAGATGAATTACACCCCAGAGTACTGAAGGAGATAGCAGAAGAAATTTCTGAACCACTCTCCATAATCTTTGAAAATTCTTGGAGAACAGGAGAAGTGCCAGAAGACTGGAGAAGAGCAAATGTTGTTCCTATCTTCAAAAAGGGGAAGAAGGTGGACCCAGGCAACTATAGGCCGGTGAGTCTGACTTCTATACCAGGAAAGATCTTTGAACAAATTATTAAACAACATTTAAGTCAATACCTGGATAAGAATGAAGTGATCAAACAGAGTCAGCATGGGTTTGTAACTAATAAGTCATGTCAGACTAACTTAATTTCCTTCTATGACGGTATCACTGATTGGGTGGATCAAGGAAATGCTGTAGATATAGTATATCTTGACTTCAGCAAAGCATTTGACAAAGTCTCTCATACAATCCTTATTGAAAAAATGACTAAGTATGGAATGGACAAGGCAACTGTTAGGTGGATTCATAGCTGGCTTAGTGATCGGACCCAAAGAGTGGTCGTAAATGGCTGCACATCCAGTTGGAAGAATGTCTCAAGTGGGGTACCACAGGGCTCTGTCCTGGGCCCTGTATTGTTCAACATCTTTATCAACGATTTAGATGAAGGAATTGAGGGTAAACTGATTAAATTTGCTGATGACACAAAGCTAGGAGGGATAGCTAATACTAGAGAAGAGAGAGAGAGGATTCAAAAAGATTTAAATAAACTGGAGAAGTGGGCAGTAACTAACAGAATGGTTTTTAACAGGGAGAAATGCAAAGTACTACATCTGGGCAATAAAAATGAAAAAAGCATATATAGAATGGGAGGAATAGGGCTAAGTGACAGCACATGTGAAAAAGACTTGGGTATACTAATAGATCACAGACTGAATATGAGTCAACAGTGTGATGCAGCAGCAAAAAAGGCAAATGCAGTTCTAGGATGTATTAACAGAAGCATACAGTCTAGATCACGTGAAGTCATTATTTCCCTCTACTCCTCTTTGGTCAGACCTCATCTGGAATATTGTGTCCAGTTTTGGGCACCACATTTTAAAAAAGACATCAACAAACTGGAGCAAGTTCAGAAAAGAGCGACCAGAATGGTGACCGGTCTGCAAACCCTGTCTTATGAGGAAAGGTTGCAGGATTTGGGAATGTTTAGTTTGCAAAAGAGAAGACTGAGAGGAGACTTAATTGCTGTCTACAAATATCTAAAGGGCTGTCACATTGTAGAAGGATCAACTTTATTCTCATTTGCACAAGGAAAGACTAGAAGCAATGGGATGAAACTGAATGGGAGGAGACACAGATTAGATATTAGAAAAAACTTTTTGACAGTTAGAGTGATCAATGAGTGGAACAGGCTGCCACGAGAAGTGGTGAGTTCTCCTTCAATGGAAGTCTTCAAACAGAGGCTGGACAGACATCTGACTGGGATGATTTAGCGAATCCTGCTTTGAGCAGGGGGTTGGACCAGATGGCCCAGGAGGTCCCTTCCAACTCTACGATTCTATGATTCTATGATTCTATGAGGCCCATCGTGTACTGGAGCAATGTAAATAGGGCAGATCAGACACTGGAGCAGCATCTAAGGGGCACATTATACACTGGAGCCTTACAAATGAGACCCAGTATATATGGAGCATTATTAGAGCCCATCATCCACTGGAGCATCATCTATGAGGCCCATCGTGTACTGGAGCATTGTAAATGGGGCAGTGCAGACACTGGAGCAGCATCTAAGAGGCACATTATACACTGGAGCATTACAAATGGGGCCCTTTATATATGGAGCATTATTAGGGTCCATGATACACTGGAGCATCATCCATGAGGCCCATCAGGTACTGGAGCATTGTAAATGGGGCAGATCAGACACTGGAGCAGCATCTAAGGGGCACATTATACACTGGAGCATTACAAATAGGGCCCATTATATATGGAGCATTATTAGGGCCCATGATACACTGGAGCATCATCCATGAAGCCCATCATGTACTGGAGCATTGTAAATGGGGCAGATCAGACACTGGAGCAGCATGTAAGGGGCCCATTATACACTGGAGCCTTACAAATGGGGCCCAGTATATATGGAGCATTATTAGGGCCCATCATACACCGGAGCATCATCCATGAGGCCCATCATGTACTGGAGCATTGTAAATGGGGCAGATCAGACACTGGAGCAGCATCTAAGGGGCCCATTATACACTGGAGCATTACAAATGGGGCCCATTATATATGGAGCATTATGTGGAGCTCATCATATACTGTATGGAACATTATTATTCTGTATGGAACATTATTATTCTGTATGGCGCACAATGTGGTGGCCATAACACTGTATGGAGTAATATACTGTCCTGTTTTTGAGCTATTGTACAATTTAAAATAGATCAATCATGTCATGTAAGCAGTGAAGTATGTGTCATTGTACTATACCTATATTTCTGTGGCGTATCGGAGCATCATGAGTTGTGGTATGTGTTAAAGGGGCGCACTGACACTCTTTTGCCCAGGGCACACGAAAACCTGGAGCCAGCCCAGCCCCCCCACAACTTTAGCCAAATAACCCCCAGTTTTCAATGCGTAACTATTATTATGAAGTAAATTAAGGTTGACAAGCTTCAGTAATAAGAACTGATGTTTTTGGCATTAAAATGGGCACTGTAGGTGTGTTTACTGTCGTCCACTCCCTGCCGACTTTGCTTCCCCCTTGACTTGCATTGGGTTTCGCGTTTCAGTCGGCCTTCGACTTTTCCCTATAGTCGGCCGATTTCGTTCAACCCGACTTTTGCGAAAATCGGGTTTCATGAAACCCAACTCGACCCGAAAAAAGGCAAAGTCGCTCATCTCTAGTTATGTGCCAATTCATTACAAATGAACTATAGGATACATTACATACTGGCTGGGTGTGGAAATAAAGTGATTGAATTGTTTGCATCTGTCTCTGGTGACTCTGAAAATCATCCCCTCAAGACACATTGTGTTGTGGGTTTTTTTTTTGTTTTGGGGGCCAAGTGGATGCATCATTTTATTTTTGTAAAAGGGCAAATAAACACTTGAAATAGATCACTGTTTCTAATGACTCTAAATAATACAGTGCCTTGCATATTCGGCCCCCTGGAACTTTTCAACCTTTTCCCACATATGCTTCAAACATAAAAGATACCAAATGTAAATTTTTGATGAAGAATCAACAACAAGTGGGACACAATTGTGAAGTTGAACAAAATTTATTGGTTATTTTAAATTTTTGTGGAAATTCAAAAACGGACAAGTCGGGCGTGCAAAATTATTCGGCCCCTTTAACTTAGAACTTTGTTGCACCACCTTTTGCTGTGATTACAGCTGCAAGTCACTTGGGGTATGTCTCTATCGGTTTTGTACATCGAGAGACTGAAATTCTTGCCCATTCTTCATTGACAAACAGCTCGAGCTCAGTGAGGTTTGATGGAGATCGCTTGTGAACAGCAGTTTTCAGCTCTTTCCACAGATTCTCGATTGGATTCAGGTCTGAACTTTGACTTGGCCATTCTATCACCTGGAAATGTTTATTTTTGAAGCATTCCATTGTAGATTTTGCTTTATGTTTGGAATCATTGTCTTGTTGGATGACAAATCTCAGTCCCAGTGTAAGGTCTTTTGCAAACTCCAACTGGTTTTCTTCAAGAATGGTCCTGTATTTGGCTCCATCCATCTTCCCATCAATTTTAACCATCTTCCCTGTCCCTGCTGAAGAATAGCAGGCCCAATACCATGATGCTGCCACCACTATGTTTGACAGTGGGTATGGTGTGTTCAGGGTGATGAGCTGTGTTGCCATTACACCAAACATATCGTTTGGCATTGTTGCCAAAAAGCTTTCTTCCACATGTTTGGTGTGTCTCCCAGGTGGCTGGTTGTAAACTTTAAATGACGCTTTTTATGGATATCTTTGAGAAATGGCTTTCTTCTTGCCACTCTTCCATAAAGGCCAGATTTGTGCAGTGTACGACTGATTGTTGTCCTATGGACAGACTGTCCCACCTCAGCTGTATATCTCTGCAGTTCATCTAGAGTGATCATGGGCCTCTTGGCTGCATCTCTTTTCAGTCTTCTCCTTGTTTGAGATGAAAGTTTAGAGAGACGGCCTGGTCTTGGTAGATTTGCAGTGGTATGATACTCCTTCCATTTCAATATGACCGAAATCATTTTGTATCCAAAACCGGCTTTAAACTTCTTTAAACTTCTCCACAACAGTATCATGGACCTGCCTGTTGTGTTCTTCGGTCTTCATAATGCTCTCTGTGCTTCAAACAGAATCCTGAGACTATCACAGAGCAGGTGCATTTATACGGAGACTTGACTACACACAGGTGGATTATATTTATCATCATTAGTCATTTAGGACAACATTGGATCATTCAGAGATCCACAATGAACTTCTGGAGTGAATTTGCTGCACTGAAAGTAAAGGGGCTGAATAATATTGCACGCCCCACTTTTCAGTTTTTGAATTTCCACAAAAATTTAAAATAGCCAATAAATTTCGTTCAACTTCACAATTGTGTCCCACATGTTGATTCTTCACCAAAAATTTACATTTGGCATCTTTTTGTTTGAAGCATGATATGTGGGAAAAGGTTGAAAAGTTCCAGGGGGCCGAATACTTTTTCAAGGCACTGTATATGAGTTTCACTTTTTGTATAGAAGAACTGAAATAAATTAACTTTTTGATGATAGTCTAATTTAGCGAGAAGCACTTATACACAACATCGTATGTACTCCAACATGGTATAAATAAAAAATGTCTGCTCAAAGTGCAAAAAATAAGCCATCACACAGCATTACCTACTGTTCTCGGAAAATGGCAGCACAAGAAAAATGTTTTATTTTTTTACAAATTTTTTACTTTTTTTTAATCACTTAAATAAAAATAACTATACGTGTTTGGTATTAGCATGATTGTACTGACTGGTAGAATCAGTTGCCATGGTAAATACTCCCATCCCCCAAAGCAAAAATTGTGAAGATGCACTTTTGGTGCACTTGGTATTTTTGTCCTGCTTTACAGTGCATCACAAGAAAAAATTAATGATGTCATTCAAAAGTACAACTTGTCCCACAAATAAAAGCTGTTATATGGCTATGTTGATAGAAAATTAAAAAAGTTGTGGCTCTTGGAAGAAGTGGAAAATCTCTGGTGAATAATGGGGTTATTCCACTGATATAATAATGCATTATAATGTTTCCCCAATAGCATTTGTATTACTCACCTTAATATTACTTAGATATTTTCCAATTTCCACAACAGTGTTTTGTATTTCAAGAACTTCTTTTTATACAAAGGTGAGTGGTTCTTAGCATAACTATGTATTATTGGAAAGCTTTTCCACATTTATTCAAGTAATTTTAATGTTGCTTAAATTTTTTCTATATATTATTCCTTAGTTCCCTCAATATTTACTTTCAGTAAACCCCTTGCTATTACCAATAACTTAATGGCACCTTGTGTTATGTCTGAGTGACAAATGGGATGACGGAAGGGACACCCTTACTATTGTCAGACCTTTTAATCTACATGCAACAGTTGGGATTGATCGAGATAGCTCTAAGGGTGGTTTCACATTAGCACTTAAGGCCACAGCGTCGGCCTGCGCATGGCCGCCGCTAAGCCCCGCCCCCTGCCGCGCCTCTGCTGGTAGGTCCGCCTACGGGCACATGACGCTGCATGCGTCCCCTATCTTTAGCACTGGGGATGCAGGCCGTGCGCAGGTATGCGTTTGGCGGCGCATGCGTCCTTTTGACGGTGCGCCGAGCGCACCAAATTGCAACAGGTTGCGTTTGGCACTGGTCGGCGCACCCGTCAAAAGGACACATGTGCGACCAAACGCATACCTGCACACGGCCTGTGTCCCCAGTGCTAAAGATAGGGGATGCAGGACGCATGCAGCATGCAGCATCATGAGCCTGTAGGCGGACCTACCGGCGGAGGCGCAGCGGGGCTCAGTGGCAGCATTGCGCAGGCCGACGCTGCGGCCTTAAACGCTAATGTGAAACCACCTTAACTGCAGTTGGAAGTTGGTGTTAGCTGCAGATACAGCTCCATACGTGTACACACAAATATCCATCCGTCAAATACGGTATATGACAGGAGGCTAAATAATTTCTTAATACAGTGGCCCCTTTGATTAAGACCGGCATTGCTGGCATACTGAAGTCAGAGACACCAACTAATTATTCGGGCGCTTCTGAAAGATGGTATTAGCCACCATGAGCATTGCCATTGCCACACATTTTACTTCAGTCAGAGAGTAGAGTAAGATTTCTGCCCTAAGGTACATCACAGTTCATCATGAATTAGACAAGCTATGGTGTCACGTCCCCGTTCCACCCATGTTGGCAGAGCTGGTGAGACTGGTGTGAAAATGACCAAAGTCGCAAGATTTTTGCACAAAAATTTTGAGACTTTTCAAAGCGTTTTCCGCTCCATTTCTGGCGAAAACATGCTCGTGAATCGGGGACTGTAAGTTTATGCAAGTTGTCTAAAGGTGAGTATGCTCTTTAACTGCATGCAAATGTACTGCTGACTCTAGAGCTATATTTATTAGGGTATGCTGACTCTAGAGCTATATTTATTAGGGTATGAGTAATATATACTGTAGAATACATTGCTGCCAACCAGTTTATAAAGCAAAGCAAAATATAACACCTAGAGCCCGGTATATGTGGGGTTAATAAGATCAAAGGCTTTTTTTTATTCCTTCCAGTATATCATAATGTTTTTGCTGGCATTGCAAACAATTTGCTAAAATCTTTTTTTTCTGCTGTTGTTTTCAATAGATTTGATGTGCAGTTTGCAAGCGATTTGTTTGTAATGATTTACTAGAAGACAAAAGAATCATGAGTTATATTAGATGTGCTTGTTTCACAGTGGGAGGAAAAAAAAAGAAAAAAGCAAACATTTCTTTCCACAAAATGTGCTGTAATGCTCTGCGGATCACTACCTAATAATTATAAATGTCTGTACATTCAGCAATTCCTGTCTGTTCTACAAATCCATCTGGCCTTATCTTAAAGTCATTAATGGAAGAGAAACATGACTTGAAGTTCATGTTCATGCAAATAGCTGTCTTAAAAGAAATGCTTGTGGAAGATGGTTAGCAGAATTTTGAGAGCAGCCGGGAAAGAAGACTAAGTAGATGAGTCAAGAAATAAGATGTGTTTCTCGAGGGATGTTAGAAGGTCATCCGTATGGCACAGTCAATACTCAAGATTAAGAAATTCACCACTGCAAGAGATCTAGACGAATTCTATTGCGAAAGTGCTCAGAGGGTTTAGAGTCTTCGACGTCCAATCAATCTGCTCCTATGATAGGCACGTAGTTATGTCCACAGTATCAGCAGGGTTACTACTTTTTTTGCTTTTGACTTATCACTGAAATTCCTTAGCACCTAGGAAGAACAAAAGAGAAAAGTAGGATTATAACAGGGATACTTCATTAGCGAGGAATACTAAAAGTACCTACCACTTTTCTCCAACATCTTGCATAAAAAAAAGATTTTTTCATTCATAAACTGGCATTTACAATGAAATCAATCTCTATTCTAGAAACACGAGGCTCAATATCACATTACTATTGCTTAAAGGGAACTTCTCAAGAGTTTTACCGTCACAAAACTAATAACATCGCTGGGTAGGGTAGTAAAAGACAAACTCAGATATACCTTTCTTGGCCACAAATAGATTTTTCATTATCGAGAAAATGAGCTTTGATGCCAGCGTAAATGAGAATGCAAGTGCACTGAGGGTGGGACAAAGGGTATCTACTTCTGTTTTTAAAGAACACTTCAGTAAAAAAAAAAAAAACTCCTCCAAAATCTCACCCTAAAAGAAGCATTTCCCGAGGTGGTTTCTGCTTGAAAAAATTGTCATTGAAACCTAAAAAAAAGTGTGAATATATCATTAAAATCAAAAGACAGGATGTGAATTTATCACTTCTTGCCAGTACACCATTACAGTATTGTTTCAAATTTCCAACCTGCTAAACTTAGGGTTTCCATAAATAGTGTTGTTGTTTATTTTTGTGAAAGTTATTGGCATATATATACATATATATATATATATATATATATACAAAGCGGTGATCCCACAAGTGTGTGAATTTTTGTGTATGTATATGTATGCGTGTATGCAATTTTACTAACCTGTTCACATTTTAACTAGGTAATTAGGCTGATATTACACATTTTTTGAATGAAAATTCTACTAAATTTATACAGAAGTACTGTGAGCGATCTAAACTATCTCCTGTTGGGCCATATGGACAGTTTTGCGTCTTTCTTCAGGATGGGATCCTTTTTTGTTATCAAATACTCATCAAAACTAGATATTTCATGGCCTTCTACCACTGGTGTGTCACAGTAAATATGCCTCCTGGATAGATAATTTTTGACCTACTGTATTTCTCTCCCCACTAGCTAAGTCAACCAGACCTGAATGAATTATCTGATTTCCAGGATAGATTTTGTATAAGGAGGACTTATCCAGAAGAAGTAACCTCTGTAATGCATAATGTCCATTAGTTCTACCTGTTTTCTCATAAGATGTGCATGAACGAATGTGTTTCCTAAATTGATTGTAACTAGTGATAAGCAAGTATACTCACTCATTGCTCAGATTTTCCCGAGCATGCTCGTGTGTCCTCCGAGTATTTTGGTGTGCTCGGAGATTTAGTTTGTGTCAACACAGCTGCATGATTTGTGACTGCTGGACAGCCTGAATACATGTAGGCATTCCCTAACAACCAGGCATTCCACACATGTATTCAGCCTGTCCAGCAGCCTCAAATCATGCAGCCTGCGTCCATACAAACAAAATCTCCAAGAATGCCAAAATACTCGGAGGACACCCGAGCAATGAGTATACTCGCTCATCACTAATTGTAACTTAAATAACACTTAAAAACCTTTGGACTCATTTAGACAACAAGACCTGTGGTGTTAAACAATCACTGATTGGCTACTTTGAGGATTCACGCTCTTTAGTATTCACCCAGTCCACCCAGGCACAACTTTTCTTGGTGCAAACAAGTAGATTTTTTAAAGTTCATACCTCTCCTGAATAAATGAAAACCAACAGCCTTTTTTCTGGTATAGAGGAAAGCACAAATAAACAAACAGTCCATACAGCGATATGGGATCACCGAGCGGGGCTCATACGTTCAAATCCAATTTTAGTCAGCCTCTGGCCAGCATACAATAGGTCTTTCCACCTCCATACACAGACACCACTGAGGTAGCCCAGGTGAATTAAATAGGCCTTTCAAATCCTGGAGTGGAGATATGGGAGTTTCCAGTTGCACCCAGATCTTCTGGCTGCTCCAAAAACCCAGATTCAAAAATCTGGAAACATTAAAAAACTCTCAAAGCAACTTAATGTTGCTGTCGCCATCTTTTACAGCACTCGCATCACTGAGGCTAGCCACCTCCATGACACATACCTTGCCATCTGCTTTCCTACACTACATATTTGCCGATTGGTGGTTATTTCTTAGCCATAGCTTACTTGCTATCATGAAAAGCGGACAATTGCATTGTCTGTGATTGCTCTATTTACATTGTGCAGCTGAGAGCAATCATTTTTTTTAAGCCAGCCAAAACATTTATCCATTTGCCTGTTTAAAGTGAACGATTATCGGGAAGTGTAAATGCACCTTTTACATTTTGGAGGAAGCATAACATGTGTAAACACTGACTAATTGAATTTGTGTGAATAAATCAGGAAATCTGCCACTAATTCAATTGCTGGTAGAATTAAGATGGTGTTTTTTAATATCTCACATTCATTTGTAATTTGTCTCATTCTAACACTCGTTCTTCTTTGTTTCATTTTTAGAGTGGCAGCCAAAGCCCTTCGAGATGTGTTTTCCAACAGCTGTGAACACTGCCTTTGTGCCTGCTGCTGTTAGGATGCTATTTTTGTTGGCCCTGGCATGCGCCAGTCCTTTTCTAAAATTTCGAGAAGACGCTCCAAGATCGCTTAATGTGGCCATAATATTTAGTGGTATCTCATATCCACCAGAGAGTGCCCGGTTTTCACCCTTAGCTTTCGGAAATTTTTCTATGGAAGTGAATCCCGTTTCTGTAATACTTAATGACACAAATCCTCGCAGCCTTATCCTGCAAATATGTGATGTTCTCTCCAGCTTGAGAATTCATGGCGTTGTTTTTGAAGATGACACCAGGACTGAATCTGTTGCCCAGATCCTTGACTTCATTTCTGCACAAACATCTATGCCCATCATTGGTATTAATGGAGGATCTGCAATTGTGCTGACACCCAAGGTAGGAGCAAGACGTTTTTTCATTGTAAGAGATATAAGAACTTCTGCTGTTACATTCAATGAATATGCAATCTTTCTCTTGTACCAAGAAGTTATGGAAACCATAAATTTAGATATTGCCAAATTGGGAGGGGATGAGAAGATACACTTCAGAAACACTCTTTGTCAGAATTGACAATTGGGATGAGGAACATTTACATCCTCCCCACATAGCAGATAGAATTCCTAGAGAATGTTCTCTACTGGTTTGTTGAATGATGTATGAGGCCAAAGCACATCTACTGTATCTACATACGAAATTCTCTCCCTTGTCTTGAATAGTAATATGACAGGCTTTCCATCATGTCCAGTAAGTGACCTTGGTTGCTCTATCAAAGTGATTTGCTATGGATGATTTACGGGAAAGAAACAATTCATGTTAATCTTATTCCAACTACTTGTAACATTATAAAGTCTAAATCAATGGGAGGAGGGCAAGAAAAGATTCATTCGCTCTGCTATAGTGCAGAAATCATCGGTCAGCGTTCTGCCATTATCCAATCTACTACAATGGATGGCTCTGTTTTCTTCATAGATACTTGCCAATAAAATGCGTGACTTTTTAACAAATGTTTGCAGAATATTAATATTTTACATTTACATAGGCTGAATAAATAGGCATGCTATCACTTTGGCGTGGAGCTCTGATACAGGATCTGATTGATTGGATGTGTAAATGAAAGTTATCCAGATTATATTGCATTGGCAGTAAGGCTGTCTTTAATCTGTAATTTGGTGGGTCATATTGGCATATTTCATCTAATAATAGTTGAAAATTTTTTTTATGCATTTATGAATTGTTCTCTACCATTTTTTAAAATACTATAACTACTTATATTTAAATTAATGATGTATCCAGCTTAAATTGCGCCAATCTGTTCCTCAGTGCTGTACAGAGATTGTCATCAATTACGTCAGTCCCTCTCCTAAATGAGACTCACCATGGTTCCTTATACAATAGATACCAATAGAGTTGAGCGAAACGGGTCGGTCAAATTCAAAAGTTGCCGACTTTCGCTAAAGTTTCGCCGAGCGAAACCCAACCATAGCGTGAGGTCGGCCATGCGGTCGCCGACCCGAGCGCCAAAGTCGGATTTCCCAGAATGCTTGCACGTGACTTTTTTCAGCCACTGAGCAAGGACGTACACTGTGGGCAACGAGATGACATGTGTAGTGTCCGGGGAGAGAGAGAGAGATTTTGCGCACTTTATAAAAGCGGTCCGGCATGTAGGTGTGTTTCTGTCCTCCACTCACTGCTGACTTTGCTTCCCCATTGACTTGCATTGGGTTTCGTGTTTCAGTTGGACCTTCGACTTTTCATGATAGTCAGCCGATTTTGTTCGACTCGACTTTTGAGAAAGTCGGGTTTCATGAAACCCGACTCGACCCTAAAAAATGCAAAGTTGCTCATCTCTAGATACCAATAGCCTCAATCTTTGACATTAGCTGGACTGTTTGCCTATTTAATGTATCTTGTGACTTCCTCACTTTCAGTAAATGATAGAGAGGAGTAGGCCCTCCTCACACATCCTTGTTTCCAATACATGTGGTATCCATTTTTTTAATGGACACCACAAGTACCAGTTCTAACTTAAGTTGCTCGCATGTCCATGTTTTTACACGAAATGTATGTCCATGCAAATCACCACACAGAGACATGTCCATTTTTTTTCCGGCAGCACGGATGACAAGGGTCAATGCAAGTCTATGGGTCCATGAAAAATCAATCAGGGGATTGACTTTCCTAAATGAAAATACATGCATGATCAGTCATACTGAACATTCATGTGTATGTTGGGGACTGTAGATATAACTGTTGGCTAGACCTGGTCTTTGTTGATAATTATTAAAGGTATATTTACATTTATTCATCCTGTTTATTGTGGCAGATATTGATACTTACATTTATTTTGTTTAGATTTAATCTAAGGAAGTCTAGTTGCCGTGTAAACATTGCATAAAACTCCATATTGAATGGAATGGCTATTAAAATATATGTACTGTAGTAACTAGAGATGTGCTATTCTGATAAGATTTGAAATTCGGCAAATCACTCATATTTTACAGGAAAGTTTGATTTTTTTATTGAAGCGGTTTGATGTGAATTGAAAGTCCCTTATTATGTTCGGGGTCTCTCGATACGACACACGTGATAGCATCATGACGTTATGACAAGCCAAGGTCTAGTCAGGGCCTCAATATGTCATAATATCCAGTCTTGTACCACTACAGCATGGCTCACAACAACATCAGAGACCTACCCAGTGCTGGAAGTTCTGGAACAGAATGAAACAAGCAATAGAAGCTATGTAGCATGGGGAAAGGCAAAAAAAAAAAATGGATGTTGACGAACAGATGGCAGGTTGCAGGAGTGGGACAGTTGAATTGGTCTTTGTTTTTCGCCTTTCCTTTCCATGATCCATCGGTTAATATCCTATTTGCTAACATTCTAGGGCCTTTGAATAGGGAAACCCTTTACAGCTTTTTTCCACTTTGTAAAATAGGGATTTTTATCTTGTGGCCATAATACCTAGACCCCCAAGAGATATGCCCCATCTTCAGCTGTCTTATTCTTCAGAACCAATGTATCAGTTACATGGCATGTCTCTGTAATACTTAGATGCTTGACTAAGCTTTAGTATTTCTATGCAGCTGAACGCTCCGGTCCCAAGTGCCGGCGACAGTGCCAGGTATTGACGTCCGAGACTCGTGTGAGTTTTTTGCAAGTCTAACCCCGGCCTAACTCTGGCCCTAGCAGTGTCATCAAGTTTTCCTACTAGGCGACAAGCCTTTCTGACGAAGTCTATTAAAGCACATTGAGCCTCCCATGCACCAACTGGCCCCGTCCCAACCTGTTGTCCTGATCCCAGCTAACCCCGTTACTGTATGTTAAAACTGGAAGTGACAGCCCTGCTCACTCACGTTGTCTCTCTGCATCCTCATACATGCCTCTCTACTTGTCATCTCCTCATGGGTCTTTGCTGCTTGACCATTGGTGAACGACTCCTGGGCCCAGAGCAGAAAGGACCGGTATTCGGCTCTTGACAGATGACATCTGGTCTCTGGATCTTGACCAATGTAGAGCACAGGTCCTGGTCTTGACTGTTGCATTCCCGGATGCGGTCTGGAACTTGTCAGGTGGTGACCAGCACCCTTATGGCACAGACTTCCCGCTGAGGCATGTCACGTTGGCCTCAGCGCTATCCATGCTCCACGTCTGCTCTTCTTTCTCGGTGCCAAATCTGCCTGCGGTTTCACATGCACAGGACTTTTATATCCCTGAACTCTGTCCTAGCAGTCACCTGACCAGGTTTGGCACACAAAGCTACTCCCCTTGCAATTCTTCCAGTGCAGATTGGTTCCACCTGATTGTGCCTGGCGAGCAGATTGCAGTCTTTCTTACTATGATCACATCCCGCAAGGGCTCTTCAGGGGTATTACTACTTCCTCTTGAACTTACATTATGAAAATATGAATTTATTGTTATTCATTTCCTCCGTAATTACATTTGTGCCATATTCACTGGTGGAAAGAATACATTAACCATCTTCCTTATAAGATATAATAATTTTTCTCCTTTATTAAAAAAAAATATATATATGCCAGACGTCTAACTTGAGCTGGGGTTTGGATGTTTGAAACCATACTCAAAAGGATTATTACGATTTTATTAAACAGGTAGCAAAATATTGCAATAAAGTATATTTTTCCTTATGGACCAAATCAATATCCTAAGCAAATGTTTATCAGTAATAAGGTAAGAAGAATCTTAGGAGTTATCAATTACATTTTAATAATGATAACTTGGCTTTATTAAAAATTGATTATTGCTCACATCATAAAATGTTAAAAGTAATTTATAATTAAAAATGTTCTAATCTGATTGACCTTCTCTGCTAATTTAATATCATTGCATATTAGTGCCAATGTGCATAAAAATCTGTTTTCGACTGATTTGTGCTCCAATAACCAAGTTTCTGAGAAACGAAAACCGGATGAAGTTCATTTTTACATAAATATGAATGTCTACTAAATTAAATACTATATTACTTTTTTAATCTATGTCCTAAAACTTTAGCCCCTGTAAATCAAAGTTTTTTCAGAAACTTTGAACATTTTGAAAAAATGTTAGGCAAACTTTTGGCACTTACATGTCAGTCCTGGACAGCCTCATCAACTTTTGGAAAAGTGGTTGGGGCATCACAGGGAGAGACACAGCCTGCAAAATCGCCAATATTTGTGGAGTAAATTAAAAAAGAACTGTACTCAAGTATATGATTGGAGTAAGCTTCTTGTGCTGAAGTATGGCATCTGAATGATGCACCAAATTTAGGAGATGCATACCTTTTAATGAATTTTGGTGCATTTTACTTTCAACATACTGTTTCACATATCAGTTTTGAGGAGTTTGGGCTTTGTGGTTAAACCCTTACCAATAAATGACATACTAGCACTTAATATGCTGGCTCCCTACCTTTAATGCAGGCTCACTAACCAAGCCCACATCTTTCGCGGCACATGATGGATGTAATATTCATCTATCAACTACCTGAAACAGCGGAACATAGAGCAAGACATCACCCATGCCGTTACCCTACTAAACCTCTGACAGCGATATTTAATGCATGCCTGCAGGGGGTGTGTCATTCTATGCAACCATCGACACACCTATGACGTGATCCCAGGATGCCGATGGGTTGCCGTGATAGCCAGGGGTATGAAGACTTCTGTGCCTGTCTTGATAGTTCTCCTATGAAAGCCAGTTACAGATTTTTGCAATATTTATAGCAATACTGTGGCAGTTTTGTACATAGTAGAAGATTGCAGGGTCAAGTCCCCTAATTAACTCAGGGAGCTAGCAAATGAAGTAACAAAAATGTTTTAAAAAATATAGAAAAATGAAAAAAATATAAAAGTTCAAATAATCCGCGTTAAAAAATTAAGCAATAAAAAAAATAAAAGTGCACATTTTTGGTATTGATACATTAGTAAAAGTCCAATCTATCAAAATATAATAGTAAATTAATCCAATCGGTAACCAGCCTAACGATAAAAAAAATCTAAACGCTAGAATTATGGTTCTTCGGCAGCAGCAGCAAGACAAAAAAATGTAACAAAGGGCTATAAAAACATTGTGATAATAATATCCATTAAAACATCAGTTTGGGCCACTTCTGGAAATGTTTCTGAAGCATCTTAGCTAGTGATGTGCGAGTATACTCGTTGCTCGGGTTTTCCCAAGCATGCTCGGGTGTCCTCCGAGTATTTTGGCGTGCTCGGAGATTTAGTTTTCATCATCTAATCTGTATGATTTGCGACTTGTAGACAGGCTGAATACATGTGGGAATTCAGGTATTCCACACATGTATTCAAGCTGTCTAGCTGTTGCAAATCATGCAGATTAGATGACAAAACTAAATCTCCGAGCACGCCAAAATACTCGGAGGACACCCAAGCATGCTCTGGAAAACCCGAGCAACGAGTATATTCTCTCATCACTAACTTTAGCCCATTACCCATTGGGTTGTTTCCTTGCACAAACGATGAAAATTAGAAGAAAATATAGCAAAGACATTGAATGTTCTGAGACGTACAGTTGGATGCAGAGTTCGGAAGTTCAAAGTTCTAGGACACAAGTTTTATTACTTGGACATGTCAGTGTCATGGTGGTCTCCTTTTATTGTTAGTTAGCAGTTTGTTAGCTGGTGGAAAAATAAAGCATATGCTGAAAAGGATACCATGCTTACAGTTAAGAATGGTGGTCATTATAAGTTGAGTTTTCTTGTGTTTTCTGACACTAGTAACTTGCTGCTTGTGGAGGGCAAGATGGATTCAATAAAGTGTCTGGAAATCCTAGGAGAAAACTTCAAGCTTTCATTGATGAAGCTAAAGATTTCTCATCGCTGCATTGGATCTTCCACCAGGAGGATGACCCTGAAGCATACTAAAAATCCACCATTTCTTGCTCTCATATGTACTGAATAATGGGGAAGTGGCCATCATAGTTGACTGACTTAAACCCCATACTAAATCTTTAATGGGATGTGAAGGCAATGGCTGCAGCATGCAAATCCAATAATATTTGTGAACTGGAGGCCATGGGCTAAGACTCAAGACAGAAGATGGTGCCAAGCTATAGCAAAAGCTTTGGTTTAAACCTGTAAATATAACAATGCATTTAAAAAACTTTTCACATATTATAGTTTTTATTGGTGGAGGTTTGGATTTTGAAACATTCACTGATCTGTAAGAAATAGAGTAAAACTCAGCCAAGCTCTGCTATTTTTTCATAACTGCAGATGAGTACAATAGTAAGTTTATGATTAACTTCACTGAACAATTCTATTCCTTCATTTTAGTGATTGCTTGGAATCTCAGTGTCCAGACCCCCATGGGGGGAAATCTTGCTAACTGTCTCCTTGTTGAGTTATTTAAGTACTGTTACATTTTTACTATGGTAAAACCTGAATTTTTCACTCAGGAAGATCACCGCTATCCACGCCATCTTTTTCTCAGAGTTTTATACCTCCTGCCCCCTGCATTACATGAGAGCAAAGATCATTTGTGGCCAGTGTGATCCTAATGCAATCTGTCTTCTGCCTCCTATCGCCTGTGTTATCTGTGTTCTGTGTTACTGATCTGTGATGTCAGCAGCTGCAGCACTTCACAAATCCCTGTTCCCACTACCCCTCACCCCAACCACCTCCAATCCCCCCACTCCCAATTGTATTTTTGATGCACTTTTTTGCGCCCTTCCTGCTTGCGCAGTGTCCTGCGCTTAGTATTCGTGCTTTTCTCGTGGCCACAGCACTGTGATCAGTATCGCTGCTGATCAGAGTCTGAGCCAAGGGACTTTTTAATTTTTTAGATTTAGATAAAGTAGTGGATTTCGCAGTGTAAATGACATCCACACTTCATTAAGAAAAAAAAGAATAGTAGGCAGTACACTGTAGCTTTATAGGTAGAAAGGCAGGGCATTAGAGTAACGGACCTCATAGTTTTAGTGACGTCCAATTTTCTGTTAGGGAAAAAATAATAACAGTTAGAACAGAGTAGCTTTATAGGTAGGGAGGTAGCATTTTTCTTTTGCAAAAAAATAAAAAAATTGTCAGCATCAGGTTAACTTCTTAGTTCTTAGCTAATGCATTAGGGGAGGGCATGTCGCAGTGTTATTGATGTTCGTTTTTCTTTTGCAAATAAAAGTATAGGTAGCGCTAAGTAAATTTATAGTTAGTGATGTCCATTTTTCTTTTGCATAAAAAAGTATCATTAGCTTTGAGTAAATTTATAGCTAGTGCATTAAAGGAGAGTATGTCGCAGTGTTACCAAGTAGTTACCAATAGGTAGAGCATTAGTGTAGTGAATGTCACTGTAATTTTTTATGTAAACTTTTTTTTTTTACTACTACTGATTTTTCTTTTCATTTTTTTCTCTTTCTTCTAAAGTTTTCCTTTTTACTTTTTTCTCTATTTTTTTTCTTTACTTTTCTCTCTACATTTATTCTCTGCTTTTTCTTTACATGAGCCTTACACAATACACATGTAAAAGTATCACTTACACACACATCCACAGTGCTTTGAAGAATAAAATAAAAATTGCCCATTCATCAAAAACACGCTATCCACCAGAGGAGGCTTACGCTTTCCTTGCCTCCAATATAGATTTAGGCGGTGAGGAAGATCCCACATACCTCCTTTTTTCTTCCTCCTCCTCATCTAGTGAGGAGGAACCTCTAGCAAGGCGCAGTAAGACTGAGGCAACCCCTGCCGCAATCGTACTAAACCCCCAGAAAATTATCAGCCTATTATTCCAGATTTCATTGACAGCTCCAGGATCCAATTTGATGCTACAGGCCTCAATGAAATTGACTTTTTCTAATTCTTTTTCAGGGAGTAAATAATAAATCTTATAACAGTATATACATCACAAAGTATTTAAAGCAAAACCAAAGGAAAAAACAATATGTTTATATACCCTAATGAAAATAAATAAGTAAAAAAGCAAGTGCATTAAATAACATAGGATACTTGGTAAACACTGTTTTGATCAAAAAAGTATAAAGCTGTCCCACCACGGCAAGGTGTACCCATTTAAGACAGTAACTACACAAACAGTAAAACCTACCTAGTGTGAATAGTGGCAGAGTCTCTGGGTCCCAAACGGACACACAGTTTAAGAAGGACTATAAGTGAACTACACAGCTCAGTAGAAAGGAGGCCACACCCTATTTGCACTGAATACAAAAATACTGAAGAAAAACAAAAAAACTGAACTGGAGTAGACTTGAATGACATGCATGATGTAAAAGCATGTTCACACTGGTCATAAAAGCAAGGAAAACCAAAAGGAAAAAGCAATATATTTATACACCCTAATGAAAATAAATAAGTAAAAAAGCAAGTGCATTAAATAACATAGGGTACTTGGTAAACACTGTTTTGATCAAAAAAGTATAAAGCTTTGAGATATATTTGAGATAGTAGCTGGGTGTCCGTTTGGGACTCAGAGACTCTGCCACTATTGACACTAGGTAGGTTTTACCATTAGTGTAGTTACTGTCTCAAATAGGTACACCTTGCCGTGGTGGGACAGCTTTATACTTTTTTGATCAAAACAGTGTTTACCAAGTACCCTATGTTATTTAATGCACTTGCTTTTTTACTTATTTATTTTCACTAGGGTGTATAAACATTGTTTTTTTCCTTTGGTTTTGCTTGCCAGTGTGAACATGCTTTTACATCATGCATGTCATTCAAGTCTACTCCAGTTCAGTTTTTTTGTTTTTCACTAAGTACTTAAAGTATGATGTGATTTATATACTGTAGGGATCTGAACTCACTCAGCTCTTGAGTTAGGCACAGGAGGCGGTTTTCATGCAATAGTCCAGGAAAGTTTATTTCGCTTCATAAACCGCTCCGGGAGGCAAAACAAAACACAAAGTGAAAACGAAACTGAAAACATATAGTCCATGTGGTATTTCGGGTCTGCCTGCTGAGGTCAGTGCCTTCAGCAACACATTGAAGGTAAACATGAACTGCAGGAAAATAGTCTATATAGCCCTGTGGGTCCACCTGCTCAGGTCAGTGTTTTGTACAACACACATTGGAGTTCGCCTCACCTCTAGCCACAGACATCGAATAAGAGACTCGGCCTCCATTTTATCCGCCAAACCATGCCCCTGTGGTTGGGATATGTGAGCGGTCATTCCCACTCATCTCATATGACCGCTCATAAAACCCGGAATGACCCAAATAACTCTCTCAGCATTATAGGAGCTGGAGCATACTTTCAAGCTCACATCACCGCAGCTAACAGCCAGGATGACACATATCTTCAGTCAAGGACTTATCTGACGGCCATCTTAAAATACTTTTGTGATCATTATTTTTTTAGATTATATAGAAAAATTTTTTTTTTAGATATTCTGGTTGTGTTATTTTCAACAGGACACAATATCACTGGCCTATTTCCCGACAGAGCTTTTTTGCCTTACAATTAGTGTTGAGCATTCCGATACCGCAAGTATCGGCCGATATTAGCTGTATCGGAATTCCGATACTTAGTTCCGATACTTTTTTCATATCGAATACCGGAATCGGAAGTTCCCATAATGCTAGGAGCCAGCTCGATTTGATTCAGCCAATGGGGATCCTCAGAAGTGTGGGCACATCCTGTTAGGCATGTAGGCATGTTAACTACTGGCATGGCTGTGATTGGCTGCTGAAATGATGTCATGATGCACTATAAAAAGCGCTGCAGCCGCCATTTCTGGTCACTCTGCTGTGAATTCAGTTAGGGACAGGCTGCTGTTGAAGACTGTGAGGGACAGTTAGAAATAGCGATTCCACAAAACATATAGTGCTTAACCCAGGCTACATAAACCACCACTGTAGCTTGCTTTTCCCTAGCAGCGCTGTTTTCACAGCTGTCTGCAAGGGCTGTGTGAGTGCAGACCCACACTGTGTAGTGTGTCCTGCAGGCACGTCTGCTTGTAGGCCGCCCAGCGTGTGTCTCTGCCTCATACACATTTTTCTTTTATTGCTGCTTTTTTTTTCTCCTGTATAGTGTGCTTCCATACGTATCCATATACGTTGGTTGCAAACACTAAAGGAGTGGACAGCGGAGCCTTTCAGCAGCCTTTCAGTGCTATAGCCCATTTCTCTGCACTGTTTTTGGCTGTCTGATAGGTCTCTTTGTGTGTGAGTGCAGCTCACGTTGCAGTGTGTTCTACAGCCACCGCTAGCTGTAGTCCGCTCAGCGTGCGTCACTGCCTCATACATAGTCCTTTTTTTGCAGCTAATTTAGCCAGATTTTTGCTCCTATATTAGTGTGCTTCCAACCGCATCCATTGTCATTGGTTGGTTGCAAACACTATATAGGATTAGATAGAGGAGCCTTTTTGCTGGCTTGTGCCCTTCAGGGCCAGCCAGACTAGTATCACCCTATTTTTTGGAGCCTCATCAATTGCATTGTAGGTTAGCTTCCTGCATTGTAATCGCTCCAAAAAGTTTGTGATACTATAGCTTTCAAACTTTGGTCACATCCTTTCCTTTCCCCCCCCCCAAAAAAAAAGGAAATAAAGTTCACCAAACACTCCACTTTACAGTTGTCTAAGCCACATTAGATCATATTAAAGTGTAGTACACACACTCTTAGCCAAATTAGTTTTTCTTATACTGGTTAGCAGGTGTTCAGGAATAAGAACACTAAGCCACCCCTTTTTTACTTTTCTGCCTATCTTTATCAGTCTACCAAGATGAAGAAGGCAGGGAGTAAGGCACGTTGTCGTGGCCGTGGAGTTTCAGCAGGGAGAGGACGGGGGGATTCAGCAGGGAGAGGACGTGGGGATTCGGTGTCTGCTGCGGCCACCAGTGACCCGGCATCCCCCATTTTTACCAGGCAACAGTCCTTCATGCGCAGCTTTGTAGGACCTCGCCATACCCCACTGCTGCGTGACGAACAAATTGAAGCCGTTGTCGGATGGATGGCAGCTAACGCATCCACTTCAATGACTTCTGCATCCTCCCAAGGCCAGAGCACTGAAGAGCAACCATCTGTCTCTTCACCACCTGCCAAATTGCCCAGGCAGTCTGAGAGCCCTGGACAGGAGCCATCTCAATCTTTACTTCTGTTCTCAGAATCTGTTGGCTTGGAAAGAGGTTGCCAGCCAAGCAGCATTCTAGAGCGTGAAGAAGAGGGAGTATGCAGTGATGCGCAACTGCTTTGTCCCTCTGAATCTGAAAAGGCGGGTGGGCCAGTGCCTATTGTCAGCACACCTCAGTGCTCATCTGATGATGATGAGACTCAGTTGCCAATTTCTGGAGCGTACGGTGCTGGCGAGACAACCCAGGACCAGCCGGTGCTTGAAGAGGGGAGTGGAGATGATGAGGTCCTTGACCCAACATGGCGTCAGCCACAGGAAGGTGGTGGGAGCAGCTCTGAGGACGAGATTCCCCGAACGGCCAAAAGAGGAGGGAGAGGGCGGGGGCAGACTTGGATGCCTGTAGCCTCCACTTTGGCACCCGTGAGGAGCAATCCTCTTCCAAAACACAAAACGGGCTCTCCCAGGACTTGCAGTGCGTGGTCTTTATTTGACACAGTTGCAGATGACATTTGCTTTGTCAAATGCAAGCTGTGTCATCAGAAATTGAAACGAGGGAAAAATGTGACCAACCTCAATACCACAAATATGTGGAAACATGTGCGTACCAAGCACGAGGTGGAGTTACACAGACACACTGAAGATGTAGGCCAACCTTCAGCAGCACCTACCACCTCTTCAGCTCGTGTTGGGGCCTCTTCCTCCTGCTCACACACAGCTGGTTCGGCTTCCTCAATGGAATTCCATGGAAGAACCACTGCCACTGTTGTCCAGAGACCCAGTGAAATTCCACCCACTGAACCACGTTCGCAGTCATCAGCACACTCCCAGGCCACTCACCAGCAATCGGTAGCACAGGCATGGGAGAAAAAGCGGCCATACTCGGCAAACCATCCCCGAGCACTGGCTCTGAATGCCGGCATTGCCAAACTACTGGCCCTTGAGATGCTGTCATTCAGGCTGGTGGAGACTGACACCTTCCGGAACTTTATGTCATTGGCAGTTCCACAATACAATGTGCCCAGCTGCTTTTATTTCAGCAGGCAAGCTGTCCCTGCCCTGCAAAAGCATGTGGAGGGAAAAATTAAAAATGCGCTACTAAATGCCGTCAGTAGCAAGGTCCACCTGACCACCGATGCGTGGACCAGTAGCCATGGACAGGGACGATACCTTTCCCTCACTGCCCATTGGGTCAATGTTGTGGAGCCGGGTACAGATCTGGAGAGTGGCTCTGTACGTATTCTGCCAACTCCAAGGATTGCAGGAATGCAGTCTGTACATATTGAGTCCTCCTCCTACTCTAGTTCCTCGGAATCAGCACTGCGTGAGCCTGTTAGGCCAGATATGAGCACAGGTGTGGCCAAACGTCAACAGGCCGTCCTTAAATTAATTTCTTTGGGGAATCGGAGCCACACAGCACAGGAGCTCTGGAATGCCATCAAGCAGGAGAGCGATGTGTGGTTTGTGCCAGCGAATCTCCAGCCAGGTTTGGTAGTGAGTGACAATGGCCGAAATCTAGTGGCAGCTCTGGGCCTAGGCAACCTCACTCACATACCATGTCTGGCACACGTGCTCAATTTGGTCGTGCAGAGCTTTCTGAGGGACTATCCGGATCTTGATGCACTGCTGCACAAGGTTCGCCTAGAATGTGCTCACTTGCGGCGTTCCAGCATGGCAAGATCGCGCATTGCATCTCTGCAACGCCGATTCCGCCTGCCAGAACATCGCATCATATGTGACCTCCCCACCAGGTGGAATTCAACGTTACATATGTTGGAGCGGTTGTGTGAGCAGCAGGCAGCAGTAATGGAGTACCAGCTGCATCAGGTGCAAACAAGTCGCACTGTGCGCCGGACACACTTCACCACCACTGAGTGGGCCACTATGAGGGACATATGCCTAGTTTTGCGTGCCTTCGATGACTCCACGCGGATGGCCAGTGCAGATGATGCACTAATCAGCATGACTGTCCCCCTCATCTGTCTGCTTCAAAAAACCTTACAAGCACTAAGTGAGGAGGTTTTTGAAGAGGTCGAGGATGAGCAGTCAGAAATGCCATCTGCTTCTGGCAAGTCTGCGCAACGTGCTTCCACACAAAGGCCCAGGCAGGGGACACTTAGTGAGGAGGATGACGAGGAGTCAATGGAGGAGGAGGAACACATCTCTCCAGAGGAGGGAGGTACACAAGGCTCTAGTAGTCAGTGTGTACAGCGAGGGTGGGGTGATGCTGAGCAGGCAGAGATGCTGCCTCAAGCTGGGGACAGCGTTTCCGGTCCAGTTGGCAGTCTACAGCACATGGTTGATTTCATGCTGCAGTGCTTGTTAAATGACCGCCGCATCGCCAACATTCTCCACACGGCTGATTATTGGGTGTACACCCTCCTAGATCCTCGCTACCAGGACAACTTACAAAGCCTCATACCACAGTTGAACCGGGAGCGAAAAATGCGGGAGTACCAAGAAACACTTGTGCAGGCCATCATGTTCTCCATTCCCCCCACAAGTGTTGCTGGTAGTGCTTTTCAAAGCAGCCATGTGGGTAGAGGCAGTGGAGGAAGCTCTGCACAAAGAGGTAGCAGAGGCAGTGCCGCAGGACAAGGCAAGGCCAGTATGGCCCAAATGTGGAAAAGTTTTGTGGGACCGCCACAAACGGCTACACCATCACAGACGGCTCCAGTCAGCAGGAGGCAACGTTTCCGTCAGATGGTGACAGACTACTTGTCGTGCCCTGTTAGTGTTCTCCCAGACGGCTCTTCCCCGTTCAAGTATTGGGTCTCTAAGCTGGATACATGGCCAGAGCTTAGCCAGTATGCATTGGAGGTGCTGGCTTGCCCTGCTGCCAGTGTATTATCGGAACGTGTCTTTAGTGCTGCAGGTGGTGTGGTAACAGACCGTCGCACGCGACTATCCGCCGATAATGTTGACCGGCTTACTTTTGTGAAAATGAACAAGGCCTGGATCTCACCTGAATTTGCCAGTCCTCTTCCAGAATAAATAATTGGCTGGCAACAGGATCCAGGTCTCCTGTTGTGTTCATGTTTCTATGACCTTAACTTTATTTTCTGGGCTACAGCAAACGCCCGTTGTTGCTCAGAAGTGCTGTCCACACAGACAAAACACTCGCTCATGTTTAAGTGGGGTTCGGTAACGTCAGCTGATCCCCTGCTGTGTGTACGGCAAACTCTCCTGCTGCCTACAACTTCTGACTACCTCTGATTTAATATGTTCTCTGATTTGCCCTCTGTCTCCACTCTGTTTTGAGTATTTCCTCCGGCCTACAACACCGCCTGTTTCTGCTCTCAAGTGCCGTCTGCACAATCCACATTTGTTCCTGTGGTACCTGGGTCCTGTAACATCTGCTCATCTCCAGAGTTGAGCATGGCAATGTCTCCTGCTTTGTCTACATTCCCACTACTTGTAGTGGAAATGTGGACAGAGCAGGACACATTGCCTGACTCACCTCTAGGGAGAAGCTGCTGTTACAGAACCCCAGTAACACAGGAACAAGTGTGGGTTGTGCAGACGGCATTTCAGAGCAGCAACTGGCGTGGTTGGAAGCCAGAGGAAATACTCGAAACAGAGTGAAGACAGAGGCCTAATTGGAGTACGTTGACAGTTAGTAGTAGTCTAGAAACAATCGCAAACTGCTACCAAGTAGGCCTCGGCCTACTACCTGATTTTCCCTGGGCTCCGACACCGCCAGTTGGTGCTCAGAAGTGCTGTCCGCACAGACAAAACACTCGCTCATGTGTAAGTGGGGTTCGGTAACGTCAGCTGATCCCCTGCTGTGTGTACGGCAAACTCTCCTGCTCCCTCCACAGTCAAACAAACTCAGATTTACACCTGGCTCCAAGTAGGCCTCGGCCTACTACCTGATTTTCCCTGGGCTCCGACACCGCCAGTTGGTGCTCAGAAGTGCGGTCCGCACAGACAAAACACTCGCTCATGTGTAAGTGGGGTTCGGTAACGTCAGCTGATCCCCTGCTGTGTGTACGGCAAACTCTCCTGCTGCCTACAACTTCTGACTACCTCTGATTTAATATGTTCTCTGATTTGCCCTCTGTCTCCACTCCATTTTGAGTATTTCCTCCGGCCTACAACACCGCCTGTTTCTGCTCTCAAGTGCCGTCTGCACAATCCACACTTGTTCCTGTGGTACCTGGGTCCTGTAATATCTGCTCATCTCCAGAGTTGAGCACGGCAATGTCTCCTGCTTTGTCTACATTCCCACTACTTGTAGTGGAAATGTGGACAGAGCAGGAGACATTGCCTGACTCACCTCTAGGGAGAAGCTGCTGTTACAGAACCCCAGTAACACAGGAACAAGTGTGGGTTGTGCAGACGGCATTTCAGAGCAGCAACTGGCGTGGTTGGAAGCCAGAGGAAATACTCGAAACAGAGTGAAGACAGAGGCCTAATTGGAGTACGTTGACAGTTAGTAGTAGTCTAGAAACAATCGCAAACTGCCACCAAGTAGGCCTCGGCCTACTACCTGATTTTCCCTGGGCTCCGACACCGCCAGTTGGTGCTCAGAAGTGCTGTCCGCACAGACAAAACACTCGCTCATGTGTAAGTGGGGTTCGGTAACGTCAGCTGATCCCCTGCTGTGTGTACGGCAAACTCTCCTGCTCCCTCCACAGTCAAACAAACTCAGATTTACACCTGGCTCCAAGTAGGCCTCGGCCTACTACCTGATTTTCCCTGGGCTCCGACACCGCCAGTTGGTGCTCGGAAGTGCTGTCCACACAGAAAAACACACTCGTTCATGTGAAAGTGGGGTTCGTTAACGTCAGCTGATCCCCTGCTGTGTGGAGGGCAAACTGCTGCTGCCTCCAAATTGTAACTACTTCAGATTTAAACATTCTCTGATTTGGCCTCTGTCTCCACTCTGTCTCTAGTATTTCCCCTGACCTCCAACACCGCCAGTTCCTGCTCACAGTTGCCGTCCACGCATTCCACACGTGTTCCTGTGTTACTGGGGTTCTGTAACGTCAGCAGATCCCCCAATGTGTGTCTGCCACTGTCTCCTGCGCTGTCCACCTTCCCACTGCAAGTGGTGGGAATGTGGACAGAGCAGGAGACAGTGGCAGACTCACATCAGGGGATCTGCTGACATTACAGAATCCCAGTAACACAGGAACACGTGTGGATTGGGCAGACGGCTGCTGTACGCATAAACTGGCGGTGTTGGTGGTCACGTGAAATCCTGGAAACAGAGTGGAGACAGATGCCTAATTGGAGCACGTTGACAGTCTGTTGTAGCCTACAAACAATCTAAAACTGCCACCAAGTAGGCTTCGGCCTGCACCCTGGTTCTCCCTGGGCTCCAACAACGCTAGTTGGTGCTCGGAAGTGCTGTCCACACAGAAAAACTCACTCGTTCATGTGAAAGTGGGGGTCAGTAATGTCAGCTGATCCCCTGCTGTGTGGAGGGCAAACTGCTGCTGCCTCCAAATTCAAACAACGTCTTATCTTAAACTGCCTCCAAGTAGGCCTCAGCCTACAAAATGACTATCCCTGGGCTCCAACATCGTCAGTTATCGCTCGGAAGTGCTGTCCACATAGAAAAACACACTCGTTCATGTGAAAGTGGGGGTCAGTAATGTCAGCTGATCCCCTGCTGTGTGGAGGGCAAACTGCTGCTGCCTCCAAATTCAAACAACGTCTTATCTTAAACTGCCTCCAAGTAGGCCTCAGCCTACAAAATGACTATCCCTGGGCTCCAACATCGTCGGTTGTTGCTCGGAAGTGCTGTCCACACAGAAAAACACACTCGTTCATGTGAAAGTGGGGTTCGGTAACGTCAGCTGATCCCCTGCTGTGTGGAGGGCAAAGTGTCCTGCTCCCTCCAAAGTCAAAATACCTCAGCTTTACACCTGGCTCCTAGTAGGCCTCGGCCTGCACCATGATTGTCCCTGGGCTCCAACAACGCCAGTTGGTGCTCGGAAGTGCTGTCCACACAGAAAAACACACTCGTTCATGTGAAAATGGGGTTCGGTAACGTCAGCTGATCCCCTGCTGTGTGGAGGGCAAACTGCTGCTGCCTCCAAATTGTAACTACTTCAGATTTAAACATTCTCTGATTTGGCCTCTGTCTCCACTCTGTCTCTAGTATTTTCCCTGACCTCCAACACCGCCTGTTCCTGCTCACAGTTGCCGTCCACGCATTCCACACTTGTTCCTGTGTTCCTGGTGTTCTGTAACGTGAGCTGATCCCCCAATGTGTGTCCGGCACTGTCTCCTGCGCTGTCCACCTTCCCACTGCAAGTGGTGGGAATGTGGACAGAGCAGGAGACATTGGCAGACAAACATCAGGGGATCTGCTGACATTACAGAATCCCAGTAACACAGGAACACGTGTTGGTGGTCACGTGAAATCCTGCAAACAGAGTGGAGACAGATGCCTAATTGCAGCACGTTGACAGTCTGTTGTAGCCTACAAACAATCTAAAACTACCACCAAGTAGGCCTCGGCCTACACCATGATTGTCCCTGGGCTCCAACAACGCCAGTTGGTGCTCGGCAGTGTCTTTGGCACGGGGACTCCCTGTTGCCCAGCCTGGTTCCAGCACGCCTGCTGTTTCCGGGTAGTGTCAAGGTCACTATGCCACCAATCCGTTGTCCTGTCGTCTTGCGGCCGGGTTAGCCGACTCTACGGTGCCTGCAGTTTAGGTGACTCCTATGTGGGCTGCGGGAACTGGCACTGAAGGCTGGATCCGTAGTGCCAATGGGACATGGACCCCCTGTAGGACTGTGGGTTTCGGTAACTGCGGCCGGCTTGCAGCCTGGCTACTTTGCTTTGAATGGGTACCTTCTGCTATCCACCCGGGTTCCAGCACTGTCTGCTGGTTCTCGCCAGAGCCTTTGGCCTAGGTGCCTCCATCTCAGTATCCGAGGTCCAGCACCGTCAGCTGGTCCTTGGTAGTGCTTTCTAGCACAGGTACCTCCTGCCTAGTAACCGTGGTCCAGCACCGTCAGCTCTTCCTCGGTAGTGCCATTGGCTCTTGTAGCTTTTGATACCCATCTGGGTTCCAGCACCGTCAGCTGGTTCTCGGCAGTGTCTTTGGCACGGGTACTCCCTGTTGCCCAGCCTGTTTTCAGCACGCCTGCTGTTTCCGGGTAGTGTCAAGGTCACTATGCCACCAATCCGTTGTCCTGTCGTCTTGCGGCCGGGTTAGCCGACTCTACGATGCCTGCAGTTTAGGTGACTCCTATGTGGGCTGCGGGAACTGGCACTGAAGGCTGGATCTGTAGTGCCAATGGGACATGGACCCCCTGTAGGACTGTGGGTTTCGGTAACTGCGGCCGGCTTGCGGCCTGGCTACTTTGCTTTGAATGCGTACCTTCTGCTACCCACCCAGGTTCCAGCACTGTCTGCTGATTCTCGCCAGAGCCTTTGGCCTAGGTGCCTCCATCTCGGTATCCGAAGCCCAGCACCGTCAGCTGGTCCTTGGTAGTGCTTTTTAGCACAGGTACCTTCTGCTTAGTAACCGTGGTCCAGCACCGTCAGTTGGTCCTCGGTAGTGCCATTGGCTCTTGTTCCTTCTGCTACCCATCCGGGTGCCTGCACTGTCTGCTGGTTCTCGCCACAGCCTTTGGCCTAGGTGCCTCCATCTCGGTATCCGAGGTCCAGCACCGTCAGCTGGTCCTTGGTAGTGCTTTTTAGCACAGGTACCTTCTGCTTAGTAACCGTGGTCCAGCACCGTCAGTTGGTCCTCAGAAGTGCCATTGGCTCTTGTTCCTTCTGCTACCCATCCGGGTGCCAGCACTGTCTGCTGGTTCTCGCCACAGCCTTTGGCCTAGGTGCCTTCATCTCGGTATCCGAGGTCCAGCACCGTCAGCTGGTCCTTGGTAGTGCTTTTTAGCACAGGTACCTTCTGCTTAGTAACCGTGGTCCAGCACCGTCAGTTGGTCCTCGGTAGTGCCATTGGCTCTTGTTCCTTCTGCTACCCATCCGGGTGCCAGCACTGTCTGCTGGTTCTCGCCCCAGCCTTTGGCCTAGGTGCCTCCATCTCGGTATCCGAGGTCCAGCACCGTCAGCTGGTCCTTGGTAGTGCTTTTTAGCACAGGTACCTTCTGCTTAGTAACCGTGGTCCAGCACCGTCAGTTGGTCCTCGGTAGTGCCATTGGCTCTTGTTCCTTCTGCTACCCATCTGGGTGCCAGCACTGTCTGCTGGTTCTCGCCAGTTTCTCAGCCTTCTTGTACCTTCTGCTACATTTCCAAGATCATGCTTTTTGAAATTGTCTTTGGTAATCCTTATTGATCTCCATGACGACGACCCTGATGACGACGACCCTGAAGACCACACCAAAGAAGACCAGAAATATGACCCTAAATAATAAGACCAAGAGGACAAAGAACATGAAGACAACCACCAAGATACAGAACAAAAGACAGAAGAACAAGAAGCAGAAGAAGCAAAAGCAGAAGAACAGAAAGCAGAAGAACATTAAGCATAAGACTAAAAATCAGCATAGAAGAAATCAAAATTATAAGCAGAAGAAGACTAAGCAGTAAATGGGGGTGAGTCCGTTCCTCCTCGTGGTGCCCCTGGAAAATGCCTGCTGCTGCAGGCCAAACTGAACGCGGACAAATCCTGTTGTAAATCTTTAGTGACAGGAAGAACGTAAGGTGTAATCTTATAACTTTTATAGATAAGTACTACAGGAATGCCTGTCACCATAAGAAAATGAAGACAAAGAAGAATAGGAAGAAGATGAAGAAATAGCATATTAAAATTGATAATAGCTGAATAAGAAGAATATGAAGAATGGAAAAAAAAATTAATGGGAAGAAGATGAAGAAGAAGAAGATGAATAATGTGAAGAAAAAGTTGAAGAAAAAAATGCTACTGCTGCGGATCATGAAGGAGAAAGTGTGGGAGAAGTACAAAAGAACGTGAAGAGCATGGAAGTTGTGAAACATACATATCTGACAAAATATAAAAAAGGTTAACATAGTCAATATCTTTTTAACTCCGAACATACTGAAAAAAAAAATTGGAATTAATGCTATGCCATGTGATTTGAATAAACCACTATGCTTTTAATGTCTCCTCCACCTCCCACAATACATTCTACACGATTCTTATTTGTTTTCAATTATGTAGAATTAGCCAACAAGGAAATAAAGGGTTTTTTTTAATTCCGATACCGGAAGTCCCATTGACTTGAATGGGATTTCCGGTATCGGAATCGTCGATACCCGATATTTTTTTCGTATCGGGCGATACCATCCGATACGATATTTTTGGGTATCGAACGGTATCGCTCAACACTACTTACAATAGGTAAAGAATTACAGTCTGTTTGACTTGTTTTTAATAATTTGTTGTAGCTTGCATCAATAAAGAATATATTACAGTAGCTTCTGGACATCCTTTTTAATAGCATGCTCTTTTTCTTTCTTTGCTTTCAATGCATGGTTTTCCACATGCTGTAGGTGATCCCGGATTTATATTCAGTGGTGCACTCTATTTCTTCTTTTGTCCAATCAATCAGTTCTTGTCACTTTGAGGAGGTATATAGAACTTGAAAAACCCTTCCAAAACTTTTTATGGATTCAATGATTAATCCATATATTGTAACCAGGTTCTTGTTAGATTACAATGGAATATAATACTCAAAAAAATCATTGAAAAATATTTTATGATTCAAATAGTCATCCATAGAGTATTACATGCTTTCATTTAAATTTCAATGGTATGTAAAACACTGCCAAAAAAAGTTGAAAAAAATTTGTGGATTCAATTAGACATCCATACATTTTAACGTGGTTTGTATAAAATTATGGTGTTTTAAAAATTTTAAAACCGCTTGGTCTATTACAGTTCACAAAATAATTTTGTTCCAAAAATGTCCTTTTGTCATACTTACGGTATGATCTGCCTTGTGTGAAATTTCATTTGTTTGAAAAAATAAATAATTGGCCTGTTATAGGTCTACAAATTTGTTCAAAAATTGCCTATTGTCATAAATACTGTAGAACCTGCTTTGTGTGCAATTTCGTTGGTTTGCCCTACTACAACTTTGGTTATTCAAAAATCGGCTATTGTTAAAAAGACTATAGAACTAGGTTTGTGTGACATTTCATTGGTTAGAAATAAATACTAATAATGGCCTTCTACAGTGTGTACACATTTGGTTGGTCAAATTTACTATTGTCATATATACTGTAGAACTTGGCTTGTATGAAATTTCATTGGTAAGAAAAAAATACAAAATTTGCCATGCTACGGTGTACAAATTTGGTTGTTCAAAAATGGACTATTTTCATATACAGTATACTGTTTTATGTGAAATTTTGCTACAAATAAATACAAAAAATTGGCCTGCTACATGTGTACACATTTTCTCCCTTGTTACTTCATCCCCAGCCGCAACTATTTCTACTGGTATGTCATACCCCCTTTTACCAGCATGTATCCAGGAACATCACCCATGCCCTTACCAAAGTGGTTACTGTGACTGTCCACTTAGGCAGGGGTCATATTGCGTTATAGCAGTCCGTTAGATAGACTGCGTTACACCGCGGCACCGCTGCCATTGACCCCCATTGTCGGGCGCATCGCGATGCATGCCGTAAAGCGGCATGCATTCGCGATGTGCCATCATTTAGTGATGGAGCCTCGGAAGCGGGCTGCAGCATCTGAGGCTCTGTCACCGCTGGCGCAGATGAATCATTTGCTCTAGCGGGTATAGCATAACGCGATCACAGTTTTTGGTAATTACAATCAGTTTCTTCCTGTACATTTTGAGGTCTGCTGTCTCCTGCCTGATCCTGCATTTTTCAGTTAAGTTGTTCATTTGCTAATCCTTTGCATCTGATCTGGTTTTGCCTCTTTGTGCTTTGCTGTGAGGGTTCAGCATGCTCCCTGCTGGGGCAGTGCTGGACCCCGCTCCATATGTTACAGCTTGTGTCAGTTTATTCAGTCCCCTGTTATATTAGTCTCTTTTGCTTTGCTGCCAGTTCACACCAGAATGCTGATATAGTGGGGGAGAGGTCATGAGACCTCAGTGTTTTTTGTACATCAGACGTGTTGGATTTTTTAGGGTATTTGCGTGATTGCAGACAGTGTCTTTCCTTTCCTATCCTATCTAGACAGTTTGAGTCCCATCATTTGCTCAGTCTATTTTCTGCCTGTGTTTGTGCCTCATCTTGTCTCACCGACAATATATGATTGGGGGCTATCTATTTGGGGTTCTACTCCGGGGCAGTTTAGATTTCACCTTTCTTGCTTTAAGCTTAGTTAGTTTTCTGACTGTGCCGAGGCATGTAGGGCATCGTAGGTACGCCCCACGGCTACTGCTAGTTGTGTTGTTAGGATTAGGGGTTTGCAATCCGCTAAGTTACCAACCTTTCTAGTTTCCTGGTGGCCTAGCCTATTCCTGTCATCCTCCAAGGTGACCTATTTATAACACATTTCCACAAGTCAGCTACAGCTGTCACCCCTCTAGCAGAACTGCAGCAGCGCATGCAAGTGTCAGCTCAATGACTGGAGTGTGATGTGACCCTAAGCTGGAACTCAATGCTGCACATGATGGCAAGGCTTTGTGAACAGCAGAGGCCAGTTGTGGAACACAGCTCCAACACACCCATCTGTATTCTGGTCAGCCTCCGCACATAACAACCAAAGAATAGGCGTGGATATCTTACATTTGTGTAGTTATCCAAGACTTTGAGGACTCCACAATGATGGTGAGCAGTGATGACAACATCATCAGAGCAGAGATCCTGCTTCTGTATCTACTAAAGCAATCTCTGCTGACAATTACACATGAAGCTTTGCATGCTGATAAGGTGGATATGGCGGAAGACATGAGACAGGGAGATACTACCCAACTCAGCCTCATTTCATCTACTTTGTGCAGATTGGGTAACAATGAGGAGGTGGAGGATGAAGAAGAGGAGGAGGAACAGGAGCTGGTTGATAGCACAAAAGAGGATATTATACACACAAGCTTTGTCCTGTCTCTCCTACATGGATTGGCTGAGGAGGGGAATGAGTAGGAAGAAATGGAAGAGGAGGAGAGCTTTCATGTTGGAGACAAGAAAGTGTTAGTTCTAGGGAGCTTGGTAGACTTTATGTACCACTGTCTTTCCTGTGACCCTCACGTTACATTCATCTCAGCCAAAAAAGTGTACTGGTTGTTCACCCTGCTAAACACATGATACAAGGAGAAATGTGCATTTCTCCTTTCTGAGGCACAGATGTCTTCTAAAATGGTACTATGCCAGAAGGACATTGTGGGAAATATGAATAAAGTTCCCATCAAACAATGCTAGAGACAAGAGGCAAGCTTCTTTTCCCAACCAAGGAGGAGAGATGAGGAAGACACAAACCAGGTACAGCAAAGGCAGGAGCACACTATCAAAGGCCTGAGCCAATTACATATCACCCTCCCAGCATCCAGTCCGTGATAATTACATATTTTTGACAAGGAGAGAATAGTTTTTAAAGATGGTCAAGTAATACTTAGCCAACAAAGCCAGTGTACTTCTTAATTCCTCTCCAATCTTCAGCTATTGGGTCTCAAAGCTGGACACCTAGTATAAGCTGTCCCTCAATGCCTTTGAGCTATTGTGCTGCCCCGATGCTAGTATTCTGCTTGAGGGGTTTTAGTGCTGCTGGGGGGTCATAACAGACAGACACTTTTGCCTGTCAAGAGAAAGTGCTGTCAGACTCACTCTGATAAAAATGAACAAAGCCTGAATTAGCCTCAGCTTTTCCACACCACCAGATGAAATCAGCACATAAAGTGTTTTTAATCTTCAATATTTGAATGAGGCCTGCCAGTTGTTGTCTTCAAGGCTCTATGACTGGATGACCCTACTTATTTTTTCTTGGCTTTGCACTTTGTGCAAATCTTTTATGAGGCATGCAAATTGTGGCCTTTAAGGGAATATGGATGACTTTATTACCCTACTTAAAATTTGTTCCTGGCTTTGCACTGTATGCAAAGCCTTTATCAATGCAGAAGTGCCACAACTACACTTCCTTATTTTCTATGAGGCACTACAGTACGTGCCTTGACCCGTCTCCGACATTGGGTGTAATAGTAAGCCTATGTCGGACTCCCTCCCTTTGATGTGGGCTCTGGCGGTGAGCCCACATCTTTCCCAGGACATGTCAGCTGTTTTGAACAGCTGACATGTGCCTGCAATAGCCATGGGTGGAATCGTGATCCACCTGTGGCTTTTAACTAGTTAAATACCGCTGTCAAACTCTGACAGCGGAATTTAAAAAGTGCTTCCAGCAATCGTGCCAGAAATACGCACACCGGTGACCCTGTCACGTGATCGTGGGTCACTGTTGTGTTGGCATGACAACTGGAGGTCTCCTGGAGACCTCTATGGTTGCCAGTGCCAGATTGCTGTAAGTGCCACCCAGTAGTCGGCGCTCATGGCAAGTGAGCAATTCTACTACATAGAGGTGATCTGACAATCGCCTCTATGTAGCAGAGCCGATTGGGATGTGGCAGCTTCTAGTCTCCCATGGAGACTATTGAAACATGCCAAAAGTAAAACGCAAATGTTTTTAAAAATATCAATAAAATAAAAAATAGAAGTTCAAATCATCCCCCTTTCGCCCTATTAAAAAAAAACAATAAGAATAAAATAAAAAATACACATATTTTGTATCGTTGCATACAGAATCACCCGATCTATGAATAAAAAAAATTAACCTGATCGCTAAACGGCGTAGCGAGAAAAAACGTCAAAACGCCAGAATTATATTTTTTTTGGTCAATGCAATAACGGGCGATCAAAAGATCATATCTGCACCAATATGGTATCATTAAAAATGTCAGGTCGGCACGCAAAAAATAAGTCCTAACCCCTTTACTCCCAAGGGTGGATTGCACGTTAATGAACGGGCCAATTTTTGCAATTCTGAACTCTGTCCCTTTATGAGGTAATAACTCTGGAACGCTTCCATGGATCTTGGCAATTCTGACATTGCTTTCTCATGATATATTATACTTCATGTTAGTTGAAAAATTTATTTGATATGAATTGCATTTATTTGTGAAAAAATGGAAATTTGGCAAAAATGTTGAAAATTTTGAAATTTTTCAACTTTGATTTTTCATGCCCTTAAATCACAGAGATATGGCACACAAAACACTTAATAAGTAACATTTCCCACATATCTATTTTACATCAGCACAATTTTGTAACCAACATTTTTTGTGTTAGGAAGTCATAAGGGTTAAAAGTTAACCAGCGATTTCTCATTTTTACAACACCATTTTTTTGGGGGGACCACATCACATTTGAAGTCAATTTGAGGGATCTATATGATAGAAAATGCCAAAAAGTGATATCATTCTAAAAACTGCAACCCTCATGGTGCTCAAAACCACATTCAAGAAGTTTATTAACCCTTCAGGTGCTTCAAAGGAATTTTTTGAATGTTTTAAAAAAAGTATATCTTTGTACTGTGTTAGCCAGTAGATAGAAAAATATTTAGAATTGAGAGTCCTCAAAAACTGAGAACTCTCAATTCTAAACATTTTTTAAAAAAAATGAACATTTAATTTTTTTCACAAAAAAATTATTTCAGGTCCAATTTTTTTTATTTTCCCAAGGGTAACAGGAGAAATAGAAACCAAAACAAATTTGTGCAATTTGTCCTATGTATGCTGATACCCCATATGTGAGAGTAAACCACAGGTTTGGCGCATGGCAGAGCCCAGAAGAGAAGAAGCACCTTTTGACTTTTTCAACGCAGAATTGGCTGGAATTGGGATCAGATGCCATGTCGCATTTGGTAAGCCCCTGATGTGCCTGAACATTGGAAATCCCCCCAATTCTAACTCCAAGCCTAGCACCAACACTCCCCTAACCCTAATCCCAACCATAACCCTAGCCCTAGCCCTAACCCTAACGGGAAAATGGAAATAAATACATTTTTTAAAATTTTATTATTTTTCCCTAACTAAGGGGGTGATAAAGGGGGGTTCAATTTACTATTTATAGTGAGTTTTTATGTTTTGCAGCTGTCACACGATAAGACTCTTTTTATTGCAAAAATTAGTTTTTGAATCACCACATTTTGAGAGCTATAAATTTTTATATTTTGGCCCACAGAATCATGTGAGGCCTTATTTTTTTGCGGGACGAGTTGACGTTTTTATTGGTATCATTTTCGGGCACATGACATTTTTTGATCACTTTGTATTACGATTTTTGGGCGGCAGAATGAACAAAAAGCAGCAGTTCATGAATTTCTTTTGAGGGCGTTTATACTGTTCCGAGAGTGGTAAAATTGAAAAAGTGGTTTGATTCTTTGGGTCAGTATGATTACAGTGATACCTCATTTATGTCTTATTTTATCTTTTGGCACTTTTACACAATAGAAATAATTTTATATAAAAAATAATTATTTTTGCATCGCTTTATTCTGCGATCTATAACTTTTTAATTTTTTTACTGATGATGCTGATATGACACTTTGCAGAGCACTGTGTGAGATTAGCAATCTGACAGGCAGTGTAGGACGCTTCTCAGCGCCTGCTCTCAGCAGGCCCTGAGAAGCCAACTCCCTGCAGGACCTGGAAAGACCCCACGATCATCTTGGATCTGGGGGCCTGCAGAGAGGAGGCCCTCAGAACAGCGCTGTCACATCGCGTTGTTCTGAGAGTCTCAGGGAAGCACGCAGGGAGCCCCCTCCCTGCACGATGCTTCCCTATGCCACCGGAACACTGCGATCATGTTTGATCGCAGTGTGCCAGGGCCTAATGTGCCGGGAGCTGTCCATGACCACTCCTGGCACATAGTGTTGGGTGTCATCTGTGATAATCAGCTGACGCCCAGCCACTATCAGCTGCGCTCTCCCTGTGAGTGCAGTTGATCGATGATGTACTATTCTGTCCATGGGCATCAAGTCCCAGGGCGCAAGGATAGAATGGTACATCCAATGTCAGGGAGGGGTTAACCAACCCGAGATGATGGAAAATGCAGACGCTATGGGTATCGGAAAATTGTGCTTTTTTTATACAAAATTTGGAATTGCTTTTCACTACTTGGATAAAAAGAATCAAGATATGTTTGGTGTCTATGAACCCATAATGACTTGGAGAATCATAATTTTAGGTCATTTTTAGCATATAGTGAACCTAGTAAAAAAGCGAAACAAAAAACAAGTGTGGGATTACACTTTTTTTGCAATTTCACCGCACTTTGACATGGTAAAACCAATGATGTCATTCAAAACTACAACTTGTCCCGCAAAAAACATGCCCTCACACAGCCATATTAACAGAAAAATAAAAAAAAATTATGGCACTGGAAAGGAGGGGAGCAATAAAAGAAAAAACAAAGCTAAAAAATGCTCCGTGGGGTTAAAGGGTGTTTGGATGACCTTTCTTGTAATTTTTGGCAGTCTTTCCACTTTGTGCAGCGCTTTTATGAATGTAGAAGTACCACAACTACTTTGTTCCCAATATTTCTATGATTTGGTGCCTTGAAGAGTGTATGGATGACCCTGCTTGTAATTTTTGGCAGGCCTTGCACTAGCTTTTATGAGTCTAGGAGTAACACTACATGACAATTTGAACAGAATGTTTATGAAGTCCTCCTTTACGTCTAAAATAGGGTGTATGAGTCCCTAATTTTTGGCATTTCTTGCTTCCTTCATAGATAACACTGAAATTTCTAATTTTTTAATAAAAAATTCCATTTTGGTTTAGTTAATTTACAATTAATTTTTTTTTTTAAATTTTGCCTTATATACAAGTCATTTTACAGTAAAAGATGTTTCTTTACATTTTTGTCCTGTAAACTTCAATTTCTTGTCAATTTTGAATGCTTTATTGTAAATCCTTAAAGTTGACTTAAATTGTAACACCATTGTTTTCAGTGATCTGGGAGTTAGAGATGCTTCCAGGGGTTTTCCCCATGTTGTTCTCCTTCCAATCAGCACTTTTTCATTGCCAACCTGACTCCTTGTAGTCCACGTCTCCTGACGAAGACTGGCGAAACGCATGTAGGGGCGACAGGCGGGGGTCCAGGTCTCCACTTTATATGTAAGTTTGGCACACGGGATATATGGATGCAACTTCTGCTTATTTGCACTATTGGCTACCTTTGCACTTTATAATGATCTTTTATACTTGAATATACCCTGCACTAGCAGATATTATCTTGGGTCTACTATTTCAGTTTAATTTACACTATTAGCATCAGTGCACTTTATATTGATCCTATATACTTTAATATACCCTGCACTAGCAGACATTGTCCTGTGTCTACTATTAGAGTTTCATAGATTTTTTCATACTCCGTTTTTTTCTCAGTGTTGCACTTTTTCCATGATCTTGGCTCTTTTCTTATACAGATGATTAACTGGATACAGTTGATTATTATAATTTATTAGCACTATTGCACTTTATATTTGATTATTATCTTATTTTATGAAGATTCTCCATGTGTATTGACTACATGATTGATCGATAATATGTAGAGTTGAGCGAAACGGGTCGATCAAATTCATAAGTCGCCGACTTTCGCTAAAGTCGGGTTTCATGAAACGAAACCCGACCATAGCGTGAGGCCGGCCATAAGGTCGGCGACCAGAGCGCCAAAGTCGCGTTTCAAATGATGCTTCCAGCGCCCTTTATCAGCCAATGATGGAGGACACACACTGTGGGCAATGCGATGACATGGCAGCGGTCACCACCATCTTTGAGAAGGGCATGCAAGTGATTGGCTTGCTTTGTGTGGCGTCACAGGGGCTATAAAAGGGTGTGCACGCCGACCGCCATCTTACTTCTGCCGATCTTAGCATAGGGAGAGGTTGCTGCTGCTGATTCTGAATAAGGGAGAGTGTTAGGCAGGGAAGAAGAAAAAAAAAACTGCTTCTGCTGGTAGCGATTTTCACTCTACAACACAACAGTTTGTGTGCAGTGACAGGGGAGGATATATTTTTGTGCATCAGCTCTGTTGGTTATTAGGCTGCCTTATAAGGCTCCCTGATAGCTGCATTGCTGTTTGCACACTGCTGTGCAAACTGCTTTTTTAAAAGCAAAAATACTTTTCTTCCTCTTTTCTGCACAGTTACCAAGCGTTCATTTTTCCACATTTTTGTGTGCAGCAGTCCTGCTTATTAGGCTGCCTGCTGCCATACTTGGGACTGAGAGCATCATTGTCAGTGTCCTCAAATCTCTAGGGAGATTCAAATTCTCCCCAATACTATAAACACCTTGTACCTTGTCATACACCAGCCAATTTCAGCCTGTTAAATTGAGGTGTAATTTATAGTGGGCCTGAGATAATTGTTCAGCCTCCTAAAATCTCTAGGGAGATTCAAATTCTTCCAAATACTATATACACCTTGTACCTTGTCATACACCAGCTAATTTCAGCCTGTTACATTGAGTTGTAATCTATAGTGGGCCTGAGATAATAGTTCAGCCTTCTTAAAATCTCTATGTGCGGCAGGCCACACTACAGATTACTCCATGGAGCTCTTTTCACATACCATGCCTGAGTTATCAAGTCAAATCGTGAATTCCCCAGTCCAAGATGAATCTGACATGGAGTGTGGGTCGCCAGCCAGGGCAGTGGGGTTAATTAGTACCAGGCCGGTGTCTCAGAGGGATGTGTCACGGTGGTGGTGACCCGGTCCGTGGCCCTGGGCGTCCATGCAAAGGGGTGAATAACGTTTATAGGTGAATGATACATGACACCACCTGTGCTTTCTGACCAGATTGACCAGCGCTGAAGGGTCGCTTCTCTGGGACAGATGTTGTGGTGCAGCTAAGATGTAGAAGCCCTGCACAGGTAGGGCCATAGTCACAGGGCAGATGAAAGAGTTGGTAGATGGTGTGCAATGCAGGATGTAGCAGAGCCGTGCGCCAGGCACAGGAGAAAGGTGACAGATACAGTCGTGCAGTTCCTTTACCTGTACTTGGTAAGTGCCGTCCAGGACTCAGAGTACAGATGGAGAAGGAGTTGGTCAGCCTGGAAGCAAATTAGGAATTCTCTCTCTGCAGATAGGTAGTGTGGCCTCCGTTCTAGCGCTTATCAAAGGTACTCGCAGTACTGAGTTCACTGAAGTTCCCCCTGTTGACTCTCTTTTGAAATTTTCTCATATGGCAGGCAGCCGTAGCCTTTTCCTTCTGGCTCACACACATTGCTGCTGGGGCCTCCGAGCCTTAGTTGGGTACAGAGCATTTACAGCTGCTACTTCCTCTGGTTTCTGCCGCAGGATCGTCAGTGTCCATGCAAACTCGGAGGCCGGAATCTGAACCATGCGCTCCAGCTAGGAGTGAGCCTTAACTCTGCTCATCCTTCAGCTCCCCTTCTCACGTCCACACACTTCCCCTTCTCTTCACAGACTGCCCTAACTTACCTCCTCCCAGCCCCAGAGAGCAGCTCCTCAGCAGTCAGGTTCAGAGCTCTCCCTGCTGGCCTGGAGTGGGAACTGTGTTGTGTGTTGGTTTAACTGCCAGAGAGATCCTTTGTTGCTCCCAAGCATGACATCATACTCCCTAGGAGGAAGGTAATGCCAGTGTGGCGACCGTACTCCTGGGGGCGCCACAAGTGCTCTGATGCCCAGCGACTGCTAGATGATTCTGCTGGTACATTTACCCAGACCACTACATTCCCCTCGCACTCTACACAGCCAGAATCTGACCCTGATGAAACTCAGGTTCCCCTTCCCGCATAATATACCACCTTACATGGTGACAAACAGAAAGGTGCAGATGAAAGTGCAGGTTCCTTGAGCAGGTGGGGGGCATACTCATGGACGATGGCACAGGGCTCCTCATAGTACGCAAAAGTGTCTCTGCCGGTGGGAGGGCCACCCGCCGTCAGACACACCACCATACTATGAGGGGCCCTGTGCCAGTGCAGTTGCCAACGAGTGGGCCTCCCCCCTGCTTGCTCAGGATCACAGCAAAGTTGAAATACTTACCTCTCCCTGCTCCACCACTGAGACGTCTTCCGTGTTTCCTGACAGTGACATTCTGGTCAGAGAGCGCAATGACATCACTTCTGTACGCCCTCTGCCTAAACAGTCCAAGTGCAGAGAGATGGAAGATGGGGACAACGAGGAGTCCAGAGTACAGGGATTCCCTAGCAAGGAGACTTATTTAATTGTTTTAAAGGTTGGGAGCAATTTTTGGCGACCACTATACTCTGGAGAATGATATATGGGGCCCACCATACACTGTAGTATTCCAAAGGTGGACATCAGACACTGGAGCAGCATTTACAGGGCCCATTATACACTGGAGCATTAGAAATGGGGCCCATTATATATGGAGCATTATTTGGGCCCATAAGACACTGGAGCATCATCCATGGAGCCCATGATATACTGGAGCATTGTAAATGGGGCAGATTATATATGGAGCATTATTTGGACCATTCCTACACTAGAGCATCATCCGTGAGGCCCATCATATGCTGGAGCTTTCCAAATGGGGGACATCAGACACTGGAGAAGCATTTTCATGGCCCATTATACACTGGAGCATTAGAAATGGGGCCCATTATATATGGAGCATTATTTGGGCCCATAAGACAGTGGTGCTTCATCCATGGGGACCAACATATACTGTAGCATTATGTGGAGCTCATACTGTATGGAGTAATATACTGTCCATTTTTGGAGCTATTGGAGAATTTAAAATGGGTATCAGTCATGTGATGTAAGAAGTGAAGTATTTTTCATTGTACTATACTGCTATTTCTCTGCCGTATCAGAGGATCTTGAATTGTGGCATGTGTTAAAGGAGCCCAGTGACTCTCTTTGGCCCTGGGCCCACAAATATCTGGAGCCAGCCCTACCCCCCCCACAACTTTAGCCAAATAACCCCCAGTTTTCAATGCCTAACTATTATTATAAAGTAAATTAAGGTTGACAAGCTTAAGTAATAAGAATTGATGTTTTTGTCATTAAAATGGGCACTGTAGGTATGTTTCCTGTCCTCCACTCACTGCCGACTTTTCTTCCCCATTGACTTGCATTGGGTTTCGTGTTTCAGTCGGCCTTTTCACGATAATCGGCGTTTGACCCGACTTTTGCGAAAGTCGGGTTTCATGAAACCCGACTCGACCCGAAAAAAGGCAAAGTCACTCATCTCTAATAATATGTAATGGTTGATAATTCTAAATAAATATAGTTCACTGATGGATTGTTACACATGTACCTGGTAGAAATTTCCCCCTTTTTATTGTCCTGCTTGGTTTGTGGTACTCTAATGTAATTTATATTGAATTTTTGGCTAATTAATAAAATATTTGATTATTGAAAAACTCATGACCTCATTTTGTTCTTGGTATTTATAGAGGTAATTTGTTTCCTTGTAGGGCCTGCCAAAGAAATGCTAGGCTTTCCTATTGACTCCCATTGTACTCATTAGCCGAAATGAGCACCAGATCATTAGGAATTGCTTGGTTTGAGTAATGAGCATCTGATCATTTTAAGGTACTGTCACACTTAGCGATGTACCAGCGATCCCGACCAGCGATATGACGCGGTCAGGATCGCTGGTACATCGCTAAGTGGTCGCTAGTGAGCTGCCACACAGGCAGATCTCACTAGCGACATCGCTGGGGTCGGGGGTCGCTACTTACCTGTCACATCAGGCGATCCTGCGTCCTCCTGCCCGGCTCCACACGTCGCTCGTCCTCACAGCAGGAAGCGCCACAGGAAGCTGACGACGAGAAACAGTCCTGAGCGTTCTCGCGCGATCAGCGATAACCAGCGGGGGAGCGGGTCGTAGGTAAGTATCAGACACAGCGATATCGCTAGCAATATCGCTATAACGTCACTAGTTATAGCGATATTGCTAGCGATATCTCTTAGTGTGACATGCCCTTTAGAGCTCACTTATCTCTAGTTATCACATCAATGTAGAGAACTTTTACACCAGCATCCCACTCTTCTCTGTCAGAGGTACAGTTGCATGCTTCACCGTGTGAAAAAATCAGAGACAACCTAAACCACTAATTCGGTACTTGCTGAGAAAGGACAATAGCAAAGCCCAAAGCAGCAACAACATACTGGTGGTCAATTATAAGAAGAGGGATATCCTTATCTTGACCACCATACAGCGTGGCAGCAGCTCCCATGTCATTGTCCGAGGTACCACAACAGAAGTCCCAAAGCCAGATTGTATCCTGGATTATAATAACTTCATTGTGGGGCGTAGATCTTTCAGATCAGGAACTCAAACCATACAGTGCCATGTGAAAAGCTAAAGTAAAGTATAAAAAATTTATGCTGTTTTCATCTGCAGGCAATATGGGTACATTCTTTCAGATTCAGAAGGTAGTCTTTAATGTACTACTGTTTAGAACAGTGAAGTGAGGGTCTTAGTACTTATGAAACTGATGGTACCTGTATTGTACCAGGTCAACATTTTCCTGCAGGAGTTCCCAATAAAGGGAAGATGAAAAGATCACAAAAAAATTGAAAAGTATGCTCCAAGAGGGGAATATGAAAATATTAAAACACACAAATTACCATTGTAAAATATGCCCTGAGAAACCGGACCGTTGCATCAAGGATTGCTTCAAAGCATATCACATATCCATAAATTAAAACAATTTGGTTTTACTCTATTGACACATCACACTTTTAGAATCTGATGTACTTTTCAAAACTTACACATACCACCACATTATAGATTCATACCAGTAAAACTAAAAGCATTAAAATCAATACTCTAACTATTCCTCTAGATAAATCCCTTGAAGATTGTAGTTTCAAAAATGGGGTCACTTGTGGGGGATTTCCACTGCTGAGGCACATCAGGGGCTCTCCAAATGTGACATGCCACGAGCAGACCATTCCATCAAAGTCTGCATTCCAAACTGTCACTCCTTTACTTTTGAGTCCTGTTGTGTGTCAAAGCAGTAGTTATACACCCTGTTGTGAATTCACTTTCTGGCCTCCCTCTGGTTATTACTAAAGGTAGTGGAGCTGGTCAGATTGACAGAGGGGTTGCGAGATCTCTTTCTGAGCTCCCTATGGTGGTTACTGGAGGTAATGGAGCTGATCTGATTGACAGAGACTTGCCACCTGATAATGAGGATGCCGATTGGAGATCTGGGGTTTCAGATTGGGATTAAAGACAGCCGACTCCCTCTATCCCTGCTGGTGATTTTCTTCCTGTGCCTCCTGAGGTCTGATGTCTCCAGCTTTGTCCCTGCATGTCCAGCTAAGTGGTTGATTTGCTATTCTGTTTGCATTTGGGATGCCCTCACACCCAGGGCTGTGGGGTACTCAGTACCGGGCCCGATGAGCTTCAATGGGAGGTGTCATGGCAGCTGGGACCCGGTCTGTGGCCCTGGGTGCCCATTGTAAAAAGGAGAATGTTCAGTGTGCTTATGGTAGTGAAAGTTTATAAGTGATTCGTGACGCCACCTGTGGTATTCGGCAATAGAGATGTAAGCCGACGCTGCAGACAGATCCTCTGGGACAGATGGTGTGGTGCAGCAGTGATGTTATAGCCCTCCACAGGCAGGGCTGTAGTCCCAGGGCATTGTAGGTGAAGTGACACTTAGATGATGTAGTGTCAGGCGCGAGGGATGTAGCAGTGCTGGGCAGGGTGGCGCAGGAATAAGTGGAGGACACCAGTGTTTGCAGTTCCAAAGCTTTACTCACAGTCTGTTGTACAAACAGGTGCCGGCCTCCGTGCCATGTCCTCCAGGTTAGGGACTCAGTCAACCTCCAGGCCAGATGGAATACTCCTTTCCAACACTCCGCCAACATATGTGCCTTTTCTGAACGTCTCCTCTTATAGCGCCTTTGAGTGAAGTACTCCTAGTACTGCGTTTCACTGGAGTTCCTATTGTCAGATGTTCCTATCAACTCTACTTGTACGGCAGACAGCTGTAGCCTGCTTCGGGGACTCCTTGCTACTAAGTCCCGGCTCACTAATATGTGGATGTTGTGCCCCCAAGTCTTGTGTGGGAATAAAGTGGTCACTACTTCTATTCCTCCGGTGTCTGCTGAAGGGCCATTAGTATCCGTACAACCTTGGGGACCGGACCCCGGCCTTGCGCCTAGAACTTGAAAAGGGTTCTCTTCTAACCCTGGTCCTTGTTCTCTTATTCTCCTCACGTTCCATGCTAATACTTCTTTCCAATGGAGAATCAAGCTTCCTTTCTCTATCTCTTTCCTGTGCCAGCAGACCCAGATCACTGTGGCCTGCTGCAGCACTTCCTTCTTCCATCCCTCTCCCAGGGATCTTCTCTGTCTCACATTCTGTCCTTCTACATCCTCACTCACTGACTGAGTACAAGAATGACTGACTGACTCAACTCTTCCCACTCTTTTGGTGCGAACTAAACTCCACCCACCTGCCAGCATGTTTCGTGTTCCAAGCAGGGAGCCACCAAGGGGTGCTTTGCTATACTCCAAGCAGGGATCCGCCGAAGGTGCTTTGCTACACTACTTTGTGGTGTGGGGTGCAGGTGTTGGAGTGTGGTCAGGTGTTTCCACCCTACCTGGATGGTGGGGCACCACACCTCAGGAGGAGGTGCAGTACCTCTGTGGCAACTGAGCCTCAGGGGCGCCACACATTCGATCTGGTTTTGTCTATCTCTGATTTGTGTGGGTCAGCCAGCTCCGGCTGGGGCTGTGCTGGATCACCGCCCATATGTTACTGCTTCTGCCAGTTTGTTTTGTCCCCTGTTAGATTGGTATATTCTGAAAGCAGAACAAAAAGAGACCATAGTGCTGATGTAGTGGGGGCGAAGTCGTGCGACTTCAGTGTTTTTGTGCATCAGACATGTTGGACTTTTTGCAGGTTTTTTGCATGATTGCAGACAGTGTCTTTCCTTTCCTGTCCTGTCTAGTCAGTGTGGGCCCCATAATTTGCTCAGTCTATTTTCCTGCCTGCGTTTGTGTTTTCATTTTGTCTCACTGGCAATATATGTTTGGGGGCTGTCTATTCCTTTGGGGTCTGCTCTGGGGCAGTTTAGATTTCCCCTTTCTTGCTTTAGGCTTAGTTAGCTCTCCGGCTGTGTTGAGGCGTCTAGGATCATCGTAGGTATGCTCCACGGCTACTGCTAGTTGTGTGGATAGGATCAGGGGTCTGCAATCTGCTTAGTTACCAACCTCTCTGGTTTTCTGTGGCTTAGCCTGGCCTGTTCTCCTCCTCAGCGACCCATTCATAACAACACCCCATATTAGGTATCAGTGTACTCAGGAGCAATTGTACAACAATTACAGCTGTGCTGTCAAATTTCTCCTGTTACTCTTGTGAAAATAAAGAATTTTGAGCTAAAAGTATTTTTATGGAAAATATCTGATTTTTTTAATTTTCACAGCTCAATGTTATAAGTTTCTGTGAAGCAACTGGGGGTTCGAGATGCTAATCAAACATCTACTTTAGATAACATGCTTGAGGGGTCTAGTTTCCAAAATGCAGTCACTTTTGGGAGAGTATCCACTGATTAGGCACATCAGGGGCTCTCCAATTGTGACATGGTGTCCGTTCTTGATTCTAGCCAATTTTGCATTCAAAAAGTCAAATGGTGCTCCTTCCCTTTCAAGCCCAGCTGTGAGCCAAAACAGCTGCTTTCTCCAACATATTGGATATCAACATACTCAGAAGAAATTGCACAACACATTTTGTGTCAATTTTCTTCTGTTATCCTTGAAAAAAAAGAAAAATTTGAGGCTAAAAGAACATTTTTGTGGGAAAAATATATATATTTTTATTTCCATGGCTTCTGTGAAGCACCTGCTGGTTCAAGGTGCTCATTATACATCTAGATAAATTTCTAGAGGGGTCTAGATTTCAAAATGTGATCCCTTGTCTGGAGTTTCCACTGTTTAGGCACACCAGAAGCCTTCTAAATGCAACATGGTGTCCACTCTCAATTCCAACCAATTTGCTTTCAAAATGTCAAATGCTCCTTCTCTTCTGAGCCATGCTGTATGCCCAAACAGTAGCCTTTCTCCACATATGGTGCATCAGCATACTCAAGCAAAATTAAACAGCAATTTATGAAGTCTGCCACACAACTAGTTAAATTCCTTGAGTGGTCTAGTTTCCAAAATGAGGGCATTTGTGGGGTTTTTCCCTGTTTAAGCACATCAGGGGCCCCAAACACAACATGCTGTCTGCTCTCAATTTCAGCCAATTTTGTGTTCAAAACATCAAACGATGCTCCTTTTCCGAGTCCTGCTGTGCAATCAAACTGTAGTTTTCCCCCACATATAGGGAATTGGCATACTAAGGAGAAATTGCACAACAAATTTTGAGGTCCGTTTTCTCCTGTTACCCTTTGTAAGGTAGCGCTCACCGAGTGTATTGGGGAACACTCACTTGGCAGCGCATTCACGTCACACAGGAACACTTTAAGTTAAACAGTCTATGTGGTTTATTGAAAGACATAAACCATATAAAGCAACACAAAGAAAACAGTCTTATATCAGATAGATCCGTGTTCAAATTAGAGCTCCGCTCTCTCTGTTCTGAGGCCACACAGGCTGTGCCATGTCCAGTAACAGGCTCCATAGCCTCAACACAATTATTTCCTCCTGTCTGGGGGTTACCTCTGAGGAGCTCCTGCTCCAGACGCCGACTCTTGGTTAGTCCTTTCTCCCGGGGAAGCAGCGCACTGGGCTCACTGATCTGTACAGTGCCTTATTCACTAGGCTGCCTCAAGGTTCCAGAACCACAGTCGGGCAGTGGCTTCCCCAAATGCAGGCCGTCACAGACTCTGCTCACACATGGCAGTCTGGCTGCTGTTCAGGGATCCGACCCTACTTCTTGGGTCTCCCAACACACTGGTCTCACCAGGTCCAGGGCCTCAGCGGGTGCTATTCAGGACATCCGTCCCCTCCTGAGACCATCCAACACTCACGCTTCACCGGGTGCTATTCAGGGATCCGACCCTACTCCTTGGAACTCCCAACACACTGGCCTCACCAGGTCCAAGGTCGCAGCAGGTGCTATTCAGGAAGGCAGCACATCTTCCAACACCTAGACCCTCAAGGATCTCCACCCTGAACCATTCAGGTACACACTCTCTCTCCATATGACCTACCTCAGGTACAATATATGGTCCGTAGCCACACCCACAGGTGATCACATGGCTATGACCTCATCGCAGGTCCTCTTCAAACACCCAGCCACACACATACAGGCTTTACATTGGGCATTGAGACACATGCCCCTGGGTGGGTTTGTAGGTGACTGTTAATGTGTCATAGAGAGCTTCCAGGTGGCTGGTGAGATGAGTGGGACCAAACACTCAGCAGTACCTCTGCTGATCAACACATGTTCCAACTTCCATCACAAGGCAACCACACTTGTGATACATATCGGCCATCCACAACCCTGCCGCTCACCAAATCCCTATCACAATAAAGGAAATGCCTGCATGCATGTCCTGGGAAGCCCATACAGCGCCCCCTAGCTGTCACAGGGGTCACTGCATCACAACTTGTAAAAATAAAAAAATTAGAGGCTAAAATTAAATTTTTGTGAAGTAAATTGTTCATTTTTTTCTTTACACGTGGCATTAAATCCCATGAAGCACCTGAAGGGTTAATACATTTCTTGAATGTGGTTTTGAGGACTTAGGGAGTGCAGTTTTTGGAATGGTGTCACTTTTGAGTATTTACTGTCATATAGGCCAAACAAAGTCACTTCAAATGTGATGTGGTCCCTAAAACAAATGGCTGTGTAAATTTTATTGGAAAAAAGAGAAATTACTGAACAACTTTTAGCCCCTCTTACTTCTTAACAAAAAAAATGATTTTTCAAAAAAATGTGCTCATGGAAATTTGACATGTGGGAATTGTTATTTATTAGCCATGTTTGTGTCATAACTCTATGGTTTAAGGGCAGAAAAAAGAAAAATTTGAAAACTGCAAAATTTTCGACATTTTCACCTAATTTTCAGTGTTTTCACAAATAAATTCATGTGGTGTCAAAATTTTTTTATCACTCTCAAGAAGTGCTATATGTCACGAGATAACCATCCTAGTATCATGTAGATACATTAACACGTTCCAGAGTTATTGCCTCATAAAAAGGCACTGGTCAGAATTGAAAATATTGGCCTTGTCAGGATGGTGATAACAAGCTTCTGGGAAAAGAGGTTAAAATCCATGTGCTTTACAAATATCTATCAGTAGTATTATTGCTTACAGTATATGTAGAGTTGAGTGAAATGGGTCGGTCAAATTCAAAAGTCGCCGACTTTAGCTAAAGTCGGGTTTCGCCAATCGAAACCCGACCATAGCGTGAGGTCGGCCATGAGATCGCCGACCCAAGCGCCAAAGTCACGTTTCAAATAATGCTTCCAGCGCCTTTTCTCAGTCAATGATGGAGGACGCACACTGTGGGCAACACGATGACATGGGCAGCGGCCACCACCATCTTAGAGAAGGGCATTGAAGTGATTGGCTGGCTTTGTGTGGCGTCACAGTGGCTATAAAAGACCGTGACCGCCAACCGCCATCTTACTTCTGCCAATCTGAGAATAGGGAGAGGTGCTGCTGCTGATTCTGAATAGGGAGAGCGCTAGGCAGGGAAGAAGAAAAAAAATAGCTTCTGCTGATAGCGATTTTCACTGTACAGTTAGTGTGCAGTGAAAGGGGAGGATTATTGTTGTGTGCAGCAGCGCTGGTGGTGATTAGGCTGCTTTTAAGGCTACCTGATAGCTGCATTGCTGTGTGCACACTGCTGTTCAAACTTCTTTTTTCAAAACACTCCAACTTTTATTATTTTGCTCTGGTCAGTTACCGAGCGTTCATTTTTTCACACACCGTATAGCGGTGTACGCTCCTCACACACTACCGAGTACCGGCTGGTATCATGGACAAATACAAGCTGTGTGTGACTCTGGAAAAACAAACAAAGGAGATTTTCCATTTTTCCAGACCTACACCGTATAGAGCTGTCCGCTTTTCAAACAGTTTCCTATATCTGCTGTTTGATTACGGTCAAAACTATACAGAGACAGCGTGTGTCACTCCGTATAAAAATAGACGGAGATTTAAAATTTTTCATACATACACCGTATAGCGGTGTACGCTCCTCACACACTACCGTCTACCAGCTGGTATCACGGACAAATACAAGCTATCTGCGTGTCATTCTGGAAAAACAGAGGAGATTTTCCATTTTTCCAGACCTACATCGTATAGAGCTGTTCGCTTTTCAAACAGTTTCGTATATCTGCTGTTTGATCTCAGTCAAAACTATACAGAGACACTCCGTATAAAAATAGACGGAGATTTAAAATTTTCCATACAGACACCGTATAGAGCTGTCCGATTCTCAAACAGTATTGTATATCTGCCATTTGCATTATGGTCACATCTATACAGAGTCAGTGTGTGTGTGTGACACTCAGTAAATACATATACGGACATTTCCATTTCTCCATACACTGTATTGAGCTGTCCAATTCTCAAACAGTATTGTATATCTGCTCTTCGCTTTACAGTAACATCTATACAGAGTCAGTGTGTGTGTGTGACACTCCGTAAATACATATGCAGAGATTGTTAGTTACAAAAAAAATGTATACAGCTGTACACTTCTGATACAGTACCATATATCTGGTTGTTGGATTATGGTCAAATACTACTGGGAGAGGGTCTGTGACTAACAAAATATATACGTAGATTTAATTTTTTTATTACACCTTACACAGCTGGACACTCCTCATACAGTACCATCTCTTTGCTGGTATTTTTGGTACATTTTACCAAACATTAGGAAGTATGGTGGAAGAGGCCGCGGACGTGGGCAGGGACGCGCGGCTGGTATTGATGGTGGTGGTGCATCGGCTGGTTCTGGCAAAAGCAGCTAAGGGAGGAGGTGTTCAGCCTGCGTCATCGTCTGGCCCAAGAAGGCCTGTAAGGTTCCCTGTTCTTGGAGTAGGAAAACCGCTTTTAAAGCCAGAGCATCAGGAGCAGGTTTTGGCGTACATTGCCGAAACAGCCATCAGCTCTATTGCCTCCTCTTCTGAACGTTTGAAACCTGCAAGCACGGAGTCATCAGTGGAGGCTCCTGGTCAGGAAAAACACCTTTCCTTGTGTCCTTCACCCCCACCAAAAGTTGAGGATGCGGCAGCCCACACTTCAGATTACTCTATGGAGCTCTTTTCACATACCATGCCTGGGTTATCCAGTCAAATCCTGAATTCCCCAGTCCAAGATGAATCTGCCATGGGGTGCACTGATGCACAGCCACTGCTAGATGATTCTGCTAGTACATTGACCCAGAGCACTACATTGCCCTCGTAGTCTACTGAGCCAGAATCTGACCCTGATGAAACTCAGGTGCCCCTTCCCGCATACTATACCACCTTACATGGTGACACAGAGGAAGGTAAAGAGGAAGGTGCAGATGACTTTGAAGAGGAGGTGATGGATGACCCAGTTCTTGACCCGGATTCGCATCCATTGGGGAGGGTGGCGCTGGTAATTGTTCAGATAAGGAGAAGGATCCACAGCAGGCATTGACATCGCAGCAGCAGTTATCTGGCAGGCCCGTAGCTGTTCAAAAACATGGACCAAAAACTAAAAGAGTTGCAGGACAGCTTGGCAAGACAGTCAACTTAGCAAAGCGTGCAAGGCCAGAAAATGTATACCATAGTAGAAAGAGTGCAGTGTGGCACTTCTTTGTCCAAAATCCTACTGTTGAGGCAAAGGTTACCTGTAAGAAGTGCGGATGGACCTTTAGCCGAGGTAAACAACTCAGAAATTTGAATACCAGTTGCATGTTTAGACATTTAACCAACATGCACTTGCAAGCGTGGACGGACTACAAAACCTCAGGTAGCACATGTGCACCTGCTCCGACTGAAGGTAGCCAGCAATGCTCTATCACTTCCCCCTCTGTACGACCACCGCCCCCGTTAAGCACACCACTAAATGTTGAGATTTCGTCTCAAGGCTAAAGCACTCAGGGAATCACAATGGTTTTGCAACACAAAACTGAATCTAGGCCATCACCAACAATACCATCACCAATCCCCTCTCACTCCGTCCCATTCACCACTACTTCCCCCAAATGCAGCTCTCCTGTCCAGCTCACCCTACCAGACACTCTGAGCAGGACAAGAAAGTACTCATCCTCTCATCCGCGTACACTGTGTTTGAACACCTACATTGTCAAACTAATCTCATTAGAGATGATGCCCTATCGTTTGGTTGAAAGCGAAGCTTTCCATGAGCTCATGGCCTATGCAGTCCCACGCTATGACCTACCCAGTCGGCACTTCTTTTCTTGAAAATCCATCCCAGCCCTCCACCTGCATGTGAAAGACCCCATTGTCCATGCACTCAAGCAATCAGTGAGTGGAAAGGTGCACCTCACAACAGTTGCATGGTCCAGTAGGCATGGCCAGGGCCGTTACTTGTCCATCACTGCGCACTGGGTTAATGTGGTGGATGCAGGCTCCACAGGGGACAGCAGCGGTGGAACACTGCTGCCTAGCCCACGGTATAGGAAACAGTTGGCTGTAGGTTTTTTGACCCTCCTCCTCCTCCATAAGCGAAAGCTTGTCCACAGAGCGCAGTCGCACGAGCACTCCATCCGCAGCTGACAGTGTTGCACACGAGGTGTCCCACTATCAAACAGGTAGTGGTAAGCATCAGCAGGCTGTGTTAACGATGATGTCTTTGGGTGACAACAGACACACCGCGTAGGTACTGGCCAACTACTTACAGCGACAAACTGAGTCATGGTTGGGCAGTCTACATTTTGAGCCAGGCAAGATAATGGCCGTGATAATGGCCGTAATTTTGTGGCAGCCATAGCCCATGCAAAACTCACACACATACCTTGCCTGGCTCACACTTTGAACCTGGTGGTGGAGTGCTTCCTTAACAATTGTCCGGAGTTAACATCCCTGCTACAACTGCTAATACTGCATCGATTAAAAGTGACAGGAGACAGCAGTTGTCAACTATGGTTACAAACTACTTCTCCCAAATCGATGTTCTCCCTCTCATGTCATTCCACTTTGACCATTGGGCCTCTAAACTGGACACCTGGCCTGAATTGGCACAATATGCCTTACAGGAGCACGCTTGCCCTGCTGCTAGTGTGTTATCTGAAAGAGTTTTCAGTGCTGCTGGATCAATCCTGACAGGAAAAAGGACCCGTCTGTCGACCCAAAATGTTGATGATCTAACCTTCATTAAAATGAACCATGCATGGGTTTCAAAGGATTTTGCCCCACCTTCCCCTGATGACACATAGGTTGCCAGAAAACTGCCTCGCTTTTGTCCTCCTCTTCCTCGGACTTGCCCAATTCCGCCATTTGCAGCTGCTGAATGTCCAGCCTACACATCAACATATGCCATTTTTTTTAATCCTCCCTAACTGGGCTGCCCACCCCCCCAAGGGCTGGAGTCAACACCTGGCGCAACCAGGCAAGTGCCGTTGCTCTGAAAAGGTGGATGGGCCCACTGATGGCCGACGGCACTGGCACAGGGCCCCTCATAGTACAATACAGTGTCTCTGACGGTGGGGGGCCCACTCGCCGTCAGACACACCAGCGTACTATGAGGGGCCCTGTGCCAGTACCGTCACCCACGAGTGTGCCCCCCCTGCTTGGTCATGGCCACAGCACTTGAAAGTTGCAATACTTACCTCTCCGTGCTCCACCAGTGTGTAGTCTGGGCAGTTAAATCCTTCACAGGGATGGCCACTAGAAATTTGGTGTATTGATCGATGATGGTTAAGATGTAGCTATGGCCTGTCCTGCTGGCCTCTACCTTCAGATGATCAATGGCTACCATTTGTAATGGACGTCAACTTACAAGCGGATGCAGTGGTGCTTTATGATCACCTTTCACAGTTGTGATAGTCACAGACGTGTGACATTCCTGCCACCATTTTTCAATGTCTCCTCTCATGCCAATCCAATAGAATTGCCTACGGCCTGTTGGCTTCTGTCTTTTGCACTCCAAAATGACCAGACACATCATGATAGGCAGTGAGGACCATGTCTACATCTCTCCCTGTGATCAGAATTTGATGGAGACGAGTAAGGGTGATGTGATCCATGCTACTGCGATAAAGCAAGCCTTTCTTCACGATGAACCGTTTTTGCTGTCTCCACAGACACAGTAATTGAGGGTCTGCATTGCCTCTGCAACATCTACTGGGAGGTTTTCTCGCGATGAGTAATTCCCAAATTTCTGCAAACACTCGACTTTCTGTCTGTACTTGTATCCATGTAGTTTCCAGTAGAGGAGAGTCTGGACTGGCTTACTGAGATTGAAATATATACAAAGATTTAAAAGTACCACAACACTGTATACTGTTGTACGCTTCGAATACCTTTCCCTTTTTCTACTTTTTAAATTCTGGTATAATACATACTGAGCCTGTGAGAGTCTGTGCCTGACTCAGGAAGTATAGACGGAAATTTACAATTACCCCTAGACTGGATACACCTGGTATGTGCTGATACAGTACTTTTGTTAAAATTTTTTTATTATGGTATAATCCATAGTGAGTGTGTGTGGTTTACGCCTTCTATATATACGGTGAATCGGAGATACCAAATTTTACCCTATACTCGATACAGCTTGTATCTTGTTATACAGTACCTTTGTTCGACATTTAGTATTACGGTCAAATCCATACTGAGTAAGCGTCTGAGAGTGATTACGGGACTATGTATACAGAGATTTCAATTGTACCCTACAATATATATACTTGCTATCCAGTAGCTTTTTTACAACATTTTTTATTATGGTCAAACCAAGACTGAGTGAGCGTCTGAGGGTGACTCCGGAAATATATACCAAGATTTCAAATTTGGCCAACACTGTGTACAGCTGTACGCTTCTGATACAGTAACCTTTTTTGCTATTTAGATTCTGGTGTAATACATAATGAGCCTGTGAACGTCTGTCTGTTACTCCGGAAATATATTTTGAGATTTAAGATTACCCCAACACTATATACAGCGGTACGCTTGTGTTACATTACCCATTTACAGCTTTTCATATTCCTGTGTAATCCATACTGGACCTGAGAGCATTTGTGTCTGCCTCCTGAAATATATATGGAGATTCAGAATCACCTTGTATCTGGTGATACTGTACCCTTTTGCAACTTTTTATTTTATTGTGTAATCCATACTGAGCCTGTGAGCATCTGTGTATGACTCATGAAATATATATGGAGATTTACTGTTATCCCTAGACTGCATAGAGCTGTACGCTTCTGATACAGTACCATATATCTGCTGGTATTTTGGGTCCATTTTCCAAAACATGAGGAAGTATGGTGGAAGAGGACATGGATGTGGGCATGGGGGGCCACCTTTTACTGATGGTGGTGGTGGTGCATCAGCAGGTAGTGCCAAAAACACAATAGCAGCTAAGGCAGGAGGTGTTGAGCCTGCGTCATGGCATAGCTCCAGAAAGCCTGTAAGGCTCCCTTTTCTGGGAGTAGGTAGACTGCTTTTAAAGCCGGAGCATCAGGAACTGTTTTTGGCTTACATTGCTGAAACAGCCTCCAGCTCTATCGCCTCCTCTTCTGAAGTTTAAAAAATGCAAGCACTGAGTCATCAGTGCAGGCTTCTGGTCAGGGGCAACCCCTTTCCTTGTGTCCTTCACCCACACCAAAAGTAAAGGATGCGGCAGCACACACTTCAGATTACTCCATGGAGCTCTTTTCACATACCATGCCTGGGTTCATTAAAAATGGGGCCCATCATATACTGGAGCATTCCAAATGGGGGACATCAAACACTGGAGCAGCATTTACGGGGTTCATTATACACTGGAAAATTAGAAAAGGAGCCCATTATATATGGAGCATTATTAGGGCACATCATACACTGGAGCATCATCCATGAGACCCATCATATACTGGAGCATTCCAAATGGGGGACATCAGACACTGGAACAGCATTTACGGGGTCCATTATACACTTGAGCATTAGAAATGGAACCCATTATATATGGAGCATTATTTGGGCCCATAAGACACTGGAGCATCATCCATGTGGCCCATCATATACTGGAGCATTCTAAATGGGGCAGATCAGACACTGGAGCAGCATCTATGGGGCACATTATACACTGGAGCATTAGAAATGGGGCCCATTTTATACAGTATGGAGCATTATTTGGGCCCATAACACACTGGAGCATCATCCATAGGGACCATCATATACTGTAGCATTATGTGGAGCTCATCATATACTGTATGGAACATTATATGTGACCAATTCTGTATGGAGAAATATATGGGGCTCATTATTCTGTATGGCGCACAATGTAGTGGCCCCATAATCCTGTATGGAGTAATATACTGTCCTTTTTTTGAGCTATTGTACAATTTAAAATAGATCAGTCATGTCATGTAAGCAGTGAAGTATTTGTCATTGTACTATACCTATATTTCTGTGCCGTATCGGAGCATCATGAGTTGTAGTATGTGATAAAGGGGCGCACTGACACTCTTTGGCCCAGGGCACACGAAAACCTGGAGCCAGCCCTACCCCCCCACAACTTTAGCCCAATAACCTCCAGTTTTCAATGCGTAACTATTATTATGAAGTAAATTAAGGTTGACAAGCTTCAGTAATAAGAATTGATGTTTTTGGCATTGAAATGGGCACTGTAGGTGTGTTTACTGTCCTCCACACCCTGCCGACTTTGCTTCCCCATTGACTTGCATTGGGTTTCGTGTTTCAGTCGGACCCCGACTTTTCCCTATAGTCAGCCGATGTCGTTCGACCCGACTTTCACGAAAGTCGAACTTCATGAAACCCGACTCGACCCTAAAAAAAGGCAAAGTCGCTCATCTCTGCTTATATGATATATGAAATAAGGGTCAGAGAGAACTATGTTGCATACACCATCCTTCTACTATTGTCTTTCATAGTATAAAATCTGCATTCGAGTAATGGGTGCAGTGTCGCTCTCTGACAGTAACCTTTAAATGGATTTAATCTTCCACTATTTCCATTATATTAAGTGGCTCATGACGAATCCAGCCTAATAACAGTATCAATCTCTTTGGAAGCTGTTGTCCTTGACAGCTGTGACAGAGGATGCAAGGAAGGCACGGCAACTGTTATGACAAATTCATGATCCTTGTCTGTTACTTTGTTTCTCTTCTTCTTCTGTTCTTCCTTGAAGCCCTCTTGTGGTGAAGACTATTTTTCCGCAAAGTCATTTCCAAAATTTTTTGCTGTTATTATTCATTTTCATCTCCTTGAATGTCACATTTTTTTATCACCTTTCCCTTGCATTTTTTTCCCCATTTTCAGTCCCTCATTATTCCATCCTCTCGTTAACATAATTTTCTTCCCTCTGATGTCTGTATTATTTCTCTGCCTGCAAAATGACTTCTCTATTTCACGACTTCAATCAGTCTTTGTCTTTCATTTACATATCAGTTATTTCATTCCGCTGTCTGTCTCTTTTTCACATTTCAGACCATGCGGCACATTCTCCTCCGGTCTCGCTCTACCCTCCCTTCTTCTGCGTTCCTTTCCTGAGCTGACTGGTAGACAATTTTCCTCCATTAATATTTCACAAATGGTCTTGGGGCAAATGGTTCTTTTCTGACAGTTCATATACAAACTTGGTGCACTCACTTCATTCATCCCGCTGCTAGCGTGAGTTATCTGCAAGGCTAATATAGTTATTAACATTCAATCAAACCACCAGGGAAGGTCCTCATGAATACATGTGTCAAGTGTAGCCAGTCAGGGTCTCCTACGCTTACTGTAAATACAAGAAATTAAGGACACATTTTCTTCTTCTGGAAATGCCAGCAAAGTCCAGGCCAGACTCACATCCCCACTGGCAGTGTAAGATTTTGGATGATATTAGCACATGAATATTTAAAAGCTAGGCAATGCCATGCAAGTGAAGATCAGTGAATCTAATTTCATGGGTTGCTGGTTCTATAAGAACTGGAACTGTTAATTCTGGGATCGTTCTTAATGCTTGGCATTACGCTTTACTTGCCAATCAGCTGCCAAAGGAGTATTACATAGGACACCAGCAGTCTAAACCGAAATTATCCTTAATCTTATGATTTTTTTCTGAAATATTTATTTTCATGTCTTACCTTTGAAGAGTCTAGATAAGAAGTGGTGCATGGTGGGCATTACATTTTTAAGGGTATTAAAATAAAGCTCATTTTCTCTAACGGAGCAGTAAAAATGGAATAAATTTACAGCCAACGTTCGGAGCCCTACAAAATCTGACACACAAAAAATGAATAAAGACATTATGGTCCTAATTCATCAAAGCTTTTACGCCATAAATAGCTTTGAAAGGTCACAAAATGTTTGTGCAATGCAGGTTGTGCAAAAAACTTGTGCATTTTGCGTTTTAACACCAGTAGTGCCCAGCTTTGCCAAAATGCAGAGAGTTGAGGTAGAACAGGGCATGATGCCCCAATCTAGTCAAATTCTAGTTTGTGACTAGAGTAAGTTTTGTAGCAAAGTGCACACCCTTTGTAAGAACTGCTATATTGAAATGCAGCAGCATAATTCCCGGCAGGAGTGACCGCTTTCAGTTGGCACTGAGTGGAACAAGCAAGTTACCAACTATCTGCCTGTTAGCTTTTAAGCCAATAGAAAAAAAAATAAATTAGGCAAAGCTAGCCCTTTTAAGGGCTAGCTTTGCCTAATTTATTTTTTTTTTCTATTGGCTTAAAAGCTAACAGGCAGATAGTTGGTAACTTGCTTGTTCCACTCAGTGCCAACTGAAAGCGGTCACTCCTGCCGGGAATTATGCTGCTGCAGTTCAATATAGCAGTTCTTATGGGCTGCTCTGTCAATGAGATGTCACTGCCGACGTCATGCTGACTGACAACCGACTCCTCGCAGTTAGACAGCAGGGATCCAGCTGTCAATGAGCAATATGTTGGTAGATACACCCAGTCAATAGAGCAGAATTTAAGAGAATATAATGCACTCCCCTTGGCCCTCAATATAATGCACCCTCCATAGTCCTACTTAGACGAGTATAACGCACCCCCATTGTCCTCCATACAATATATTGCACACCCCGTGGTCCTCCATACAATATTATGCACACCCCATGGTCCTTCATAGAGTAAATGCACCATCCATTGTCTTCCATACAATATAAAGCATTTCCCATGGTCCTCCATACAATATAATGCACCCTCCATGGTCCTCCATAAAATGTAATGCACCCTCATTGGTCCTTCATAGAATATAATGCACTCCCCATGGTCCTCCATACAATATAATACACCCTCCATGGTACTCCATACTCTATTATGGCCACCAGTCACTGATTTTAAAAAAAATCAAATACTCTCCTCATTACAGCTGATACTCCTGAACGTCTGGTGTGAAGTGTCGCATACCTCAGTACAGCGGGTGCACTGTAATGACATCATTGTGCCCGATGCTCCGACACATCAGGCGCCGTGGCAGAATGATGGAGGTGGAAGCGCCAGATGATGCGCCCTCCTCTGTCATCATTGCTCGTGATGACAAACGGATAGGGGGGGCCGGTGCAGGCACTGATTGGGTGGAGTGCAGGCGCTGACACTGGGCCCCATAGTAGTCGCATGTAGAGTTGAGCGAAACGGGTCGAAAAAATTCAAAAGTCGCCGACTTTTGGCAAAGTCGGGTTTCATGAAACGAAACCCAACCCTAGGATGAGGTCGGCCACGAGGTCGGCGACTTACGCGCCAAAGTCGCGTTTCAAAAGTTTGTTTTGCGCTCTTTTTCAGCCAATCAGGATCCACGGACACTGTGGGCAACGTGATGACATAGGCACGGGTCACCACCATCTTTCAGAAGGGCATGCAAGTGATTGGCTTGCTTTGGTGGTCGTCACAGGGGGTATAAAAGGGCGTGCACGCCGACCGCCATCTTACTTCTGCCGATCTTAGTATAGGGAGAGGTTGCTGCTGATTCTGTAGGGAGAGCGTTAGGCAGGGAAGAAGACAAAAAAACTGCTTCTGCTGCTAGCGATTTAGCCTGCACAACACACAAGTCACTGTGTGTGCAGTGCAAGGGGAGGCTATATTGTGGTGTATCAGTGGTGTTGGTTGTTGGGCTGCCTTCTAAGGCTTCCTGACACGCTGGCATTGCTGTTACCCACTGCTCCGCAAACTGCTTTTTTAAAAGCAATCCAATCTCCCTTATCCTCTCGTCACTTTGGTCACAGGCAGCTGTGCCATTGAGCGTGTCACATAGCGCTCAGATATCAGTGGGCCGCACACAATCCACAAATGTCCAGTGTCCAAAAGTGTACGCAGAGATTCAAAATCTCCATTATCCTCTCGTCACTTTGGTCACAGGCAGCTGTGCCATCGAGCGTGTCACATAGCGCTCAGATATCAGTGGGCCGCACACAATCCACAAGTGTCCAGTGTCCAAAAGTGTACGCAGAGATTAAAAATCTCCATTATCCTCTCGTCACTTTGGTCACAGGCAGCTGTGCCATCGAGCGTGTCACATAGCGCTCAGATATCAGTGGGCCGCACACAATCCACAAGTGTCCACTGTCCACAAGTGTACGCAGAGATTCAAAATCTCCATTATCCTCTCGTCACTTTGGTCACAGGCAGCTGTGCCATCGAGCGTGTCACATAGCGCTCAGATATCAGTGGGCCGCACACAATCCACAAGTGTCCAGTGTCCAAAAGTGTACGCAGAGATTCAAAATCTCCATTATCCTCTCGTCACTTTGGTCACAGGCAGCTGTGCCATCGAGCGTGTCACATAGCGCTCAGATATCAGTGGGCCGCACACAATCCACAAGTGTCCACTGTCCACAAGTGTACGCAGAGATTCAAAATCTCCATTATCCTCTCGTCACTTTGGTCACAGGCAGCAGTGCCATCGAGCGTGTCACATATCGCTCAGATATCAGTGGGCCGCACACAATCCACAAGTGTCCACTGTCCACAAGTGTACGCAGAGATTCAAAATCTCCATTATGCTCTCGTCACTTTGGTCACAGGCAGCTGTGCCATCGAGCGTGTCACATAGCGCTCAGATATCAGTGGGCCACACACAATCCACAAGTGTCCAGTGTCCAAAAGTGTACGCAGAGATTCAAAATCTCCATTATCCTCTCGTCACTTTGGTCACAGGCAGCTGTGCCATCGAGCGTGTCACATAGCGCTCAGATATCAGTGGGCCGCACACAATCCACAAGTGTCAAGTGTCCAAAAGTGTACGCAGAGATTCAAAATCTCCATTATCCTCTCGTCAGTTTGGTCAAAGGCAGCTGTGCCATCGAGCGTGTCACATAGCGCTCAGATATCAGTGGGCCGCACACAATCCACAAGTGTCCACTGTCCACAAGTGTACGCAGAGATTCAAAATCTCCATTATCCTCTCGTCACTTTGGTCACAGGCAGCTGTGCCATCGAGCATGTCACATAGCGCTCAGATATCAGTGGGCCGCACACAATCCACAAGTGTCCACTGTCCACAAGTGTACGCAGAGATTCAAAATCTCCATTATCCTCTCGTCACTTTGGTCACAGGCAGCTGTGCCATCGAGCGTGTCACATTGCGCTCAGATATCAGTGGGCCGCACACAATCCACAAGTGTCCACTGTCCACAAGTGTACGCAGAGATTCAAAATCTCCATTATCCTCTCGTCACTTTGGTCACAGGCAGCTGTGCCATCGAGCGTGTCACATAGCGCTCAGATATCAGTGGGCCGCACACAATCCACAAGTGTCCAGTGTCCAAAAGTGTACGCAGAGATTCAAAATCTCCATTATCCTCTCGTCACTTTGGTCACAGGCAGCTGTGCCATCGAGCGTGTCACATAGCGCTCAGATATCAGTGGGCCGCACACAATCCACAAGTGTCCAGTGTCCAAAAGTGTACGCAGAGATTCAAAATCTCCATTATCCTCTCGTCACTTTGGTCACAGGCAGCTGTGCCATCGAGCGTGTCACATAGCGCTCAGATATCAGTGGGCCGCACACAATTCACAAGTGTCCAGTGTCCAAAAGTGTACGCAGAGATTCAAAATCTCCATTATCCTCTCGTCACTTTGGTCACAGGCAGCTGTGCCATCGAGCGTGTCACATAGCGCTCAGATATCAGTGGGCCGCACACAATCCACAAGTGTCCAGTGTCCAAAAGTGTATGCAGAGATTCAAAATCTCCATTATCCTCTCGTCACTTTGGTCACAGGCAGCTGTGCCATCGAGCGTGTCACATAGCGCTCAGATATCAGTGGGCCGCACACAATCCACAAGTGTCCACTGTCCACAAGTGTACGCAGAGATTCAAAATCTCCATTATCCTCTCGTCACTTTGGTCACAGGCAGCTGTGCCATCGAGCGTGTCACATAGCGCTCAGATATCAGTGGGCCGCACACAATCCACAAGTGTCCACTGTCCACAAGTGTACGCAGAGATTCAAAATCTCCATTATCCTCTCGTCACTTTGGTCACAGGCAGCTGTGCCATCGAGCGTGTCACATAGCGCTCAGATATCAGTGGGCCGCACACAATCCACAAGTGTCCAGTGTCCAAAAGTGTACGCAGAGATTCAAAATCTCCATTATCCTCTCGTCACTTTGGTCACAGGCAGCTGTGCCATCGAGCGTGTCACATAGCGCTCAGATATCAGTGGGCCGCACACAATCCACAAGTGTCCACTGTCCACAAGTGTACGCAGAGATTCAAAATCTCCATTATCCTCTCGTCACTTTGGTCACAGGCAGCTGTGCCATCGAGCGTGTCACATAGCGCTCAGATATCAGTGGGCCGCACACAATCCACAAGTGTCCACTGTCCACAAGTGTACGAAGAGATTCAAAATCTCCATTATCCTTTCGTCACTTTGGTCACAGGCAGCTGTGCCATCGAGCGTGTCACATAGCGCTCAGATATCAGTGGGCCGCACACAATCCACAAGTGTCCAGTGTCCAAAAGTGTACGCAGAGATTCAAAATCTCCATTATCCTCTCGTCACTTTGGTCACAGGCAGCTGTGCCATCGAGCGTGTCACATAGCGCTCAGATATCAGTGGGCCGCACACAATCCACAAGTGTCCAGTGTCCAAAAGTGTACGCAGAGATTCAAAATCTCCATTATCCTCTTGTCACTTTGGTCACAGGCAGCTGTGCCATCGAGCGTGTCACATAGCGCTCAGATATCAGTGGGCCGCACACAATCCACAAGTGTCCAGTGTCCAAAAGTGTACGCAGAGATTCAAAATTTCCATTATCCTCTTGTCACTTTGGTCACAGGCAGCTGTGCCATCGAGCGTGTCACATAGCGCTCAGATATCAGTGGGCCGCACACAATCCACAAGTGTCCACTGTCCACAAGTGTACGCAGAGATTCAAAATCTCCATTATCCTCTCGTCACTTTGGTCACAGGCAGCTGTGCCATCGAGCGTGTCACATAGCGCTCAGATATCAGTTGGCCGCACACAATCCACAAGTGTCCACTGTCCACAAGTGTACGCAGAGATTCAAAATCTCCATTATCCTCTCGTCACTTTGGTCACAGGCAGCTGTGCCATCGAGCGTGTCACATAGCGCTCAGATATCAGTGGGCCGCACACAATCCACAAGTGTCCACTGTCCACAAGTGTACGAAGAGATTCAAAATCTCCATTATCCTTTCGTCACTTTGGTCACAGGCAGCTGTGCCATCGAGCGTGTCACATAGCGCTCAGATATCAGTGGGCCGCACACAATCCACAAGTGTCCAGTGTCCAAAAGTGTACGCAGAGATTCAAAATCTCCATTATCCTCTCGTCACTTTGGTCACAGGCAGCTGTGCCATCGAGCGTGTCACATAGCGCTCAGATATCAGTGGGCCGCACACAATCCACAAGTGTCCAGTGTCCAAAAGTGTACGCAGAGATTCAAAATCTCCATTATCCTCTTGTCACTTTGGTCACAGGCAGCTGTGCCATCGAGCGTGTCACATAGCGCTCAGATATCAGTGGGCCGCACACAATCCACAAGTGTCCAGTGTCCAAAAGTGTACGCAGAGATTCAAAATTTCCATTATCCTCTTGTCACTTTGGTCACAGGCAGCTGTGCCATCGAGCGTGTCACATAGCGCTCAGATATCAGTGGGCCGCACACAATCCACAAGTGTCCACTGTCCACAAGTGTACGCAGAGATTCAAAATCTCCATTATCCTCTCGTCACTTTGGTCACAGGCAGCTGTGCCATCGAGCGTGTCACATAGCGCTCAGATATCAGTGGGCCGCACACAATCCACAAGTGTCCACTGTCCACAAGTGTACGCAGAGATTCAAAATCTCCATTATCCTCTCGTCACTTTGGTCACAGGCAGCTGTGCCATCGAGCGTGTCACATAGCGCTCAGATATCAGTGGGCCGCACACAATCCACAAGTGTCCAGTGTCCAAAAGTGTACGCAGAGATTCAAAATCTCCATTATCCTCTCGTCACTTTGGTCACAGGCAGCTGTGCCATCGAGCGTGTCACATAGCGCTCAGATATCAGTGGGCCGCACACAATCCACAAGTGTCCACTGTCCACAAGTGTACGCAGAGATTCAAAATCTCCATTATCCTCTCGTCACTTTGGTCACAAGCAGCTGTGCCATCGAGCGTGTCACATAGCGCTCAGATATCAGTGGGCCGCACACAATCCACAAGTGTCCACTGTCCACAAGTGTACGCAGAGATTCAAAATCTCCATTATGCTCTCGTCACTTTGGTCACAGGCAGCTGTGCCATCGAGCGTGTCACATAGCGCTCAGATATCAGTGGGCCGCACACAATCCACAAGTGTCCACTGTCTACAAGTGTGTGCAGAAATTCTAAAACTCCCCTGTCCTATAGACACCTTGTACCTTGTTTTACATTACTATATAGTTTGTTGGATTTTGTCTACATTTCTACCAAAAATGAGGAAGGCTGGTGGAAGAGGCCGTGGAATTGGGGGGGGGTTGGCAGCTGGTAATGATGGTGTTGGTGGTGGATCTGATGGTAGTGGCAAGAGCAAAATAGGACCAAATGCAGGAGGTGCTGACCCTGCGTCATCGTCTGTCTACATAAGGCCTCGAACGCTTAGTTTTCTAGGAGTTGGCAAACCGCTTTTAAAGGCAGAGCATCAGGAAAAAGTTTTGTCTTACATTGCTGACTCAGCCTCCAGCTCTATCGTCTCCTCTTCTTCAGTTGTAAAAAGTAAAAGCACTGAGTCGTCATTGGAGGCTCATGTTCATGAACCACACCTTTCCTTGTGTCCTTCACCCCAACCAAGATTGAAGGATGACGCAGGCCATACTACTGATTACTCCATGGAGCTGTTTTCACATACCATGCCTGGATTATCAAGTCAAATGGTGAATTACCCAGGACAAGATGAATCTGACATGGAGTGCACTGATGCACAGCCGCTGATGGATGATTCTGCTGGTACATTCACTCAGAGCACTACATTGTCCTCACAGTGTACAGAGCCAGATTTTGACCCTGATGAGACTCAGGTGCCCCTTCCCGCACACTATACCACCATACACGGTGACACAGAGAAAGGTGCACATGACATAGAAGAGGAGGTGATGGATGACCCAGTTGTTGACCCAGATTGGCATCCATTGGGGGAAGAGGGTGCTGCTTCCAATAGCTCAGATGAGGAGCATCCACAGCAGACATCGACATCACAACAGCTGTTATCTGGCAGGCCCGGAGCACTCCAAAGACAGGTTCCAAACATCAAAATAGTTGCTGGACAGCTTGTCCAGAGGGTCAAAAGATCACAGCGTGCTAGGCCGCAAAATGTCTGCCAAAGTAGGAAGAGTGCAGTGTGGCAGTTTTTTGAACAAAATCCTCATGATCAGGCCAAGGTTATCTGTAAGAAGTGCGCAAAGACCTTTAGCCGAGGGAAAAATCTGAAAAATTTGAATACCAGTTGCATGCTTAGACATTTAACCAGCATGCACTTGCAAGCGTGGACACAACACCAAACCTCAAGTGCCACATGTGCAACTGATCACAACGAAGGTAGTCAGCAACGCTACATTGTTTCCCCCACTGTAAGCACACCGGTTAGCACAGCAGCAAATGTTGAGGTGTCGTTGCAAGGCCACAGCAGTCAGGGAATCCCACTGTTATATCAACGAAAGACTGATTCTAGGCCATCAGAAAGAACACCAACTCCATCACCATCATCAACCCTCTCTCAGTCCGCCCTGTCCACCGCTACTTCCACCATATGCAGCTCTCAAGTCCAGCTCACCCTCCCAGACACTATGAGTAGGTCAAGAAAGTACTCAGTCTCTCATCCGCGTACACTGGGTTTGAACGCCCACATTGCCAAACTAATCTCGTTTGAGATGATGCCCTTTCGGTTGGTGGAAAGCACAGCTTTCCGCGAACTCATGGCCTATGCAGTACCACGCTATGACCTACCCAGTCGCCACTTCTTCTCTCGCAAAGCCATCCCAGCCCTCCACTATCATGTGAAAGACCGCATTGTCCATGCACTCAAGCAGTCAGTGAGTGGAAAGGTGCACCTCACAACTGATGCATGGTCCAGTCGGCATGGCCAGGGCCGTTACGTGTCCATCACTGCGCACTGGGTTAATGTGGTGGATGCAGGGTCCACAGGGGACAGCGGTGGTGGGACAGTGCTGCCTAGCCCACGGTCTAGGAAACAGTTGGCTGTAGGTATTCGACCCTCCTCCTCCTCCTCCAGAAGCGACAGCTCGTCCACAGAGCGCAGTCGTACGAGCACTCCATCTGCAGCTGCCACTGTTGCACACAATGTGTCCCCCTATCGAGCAGCTAGTGGAAAGCGTCAGCAGGCTGTGTTGCAGATGATGTGTTTGGGCGACAGACACACCGCCGAGGTGCTGGCCGAGTACTTGAAGCGACAAACTGAGTCATGGCTGGGCAGTGTACATCTTGAGGCAGGCAAGGTAGTTAGTGATAACGGCCGTAATTTTGTGGCAGCCATAGCCCTTTCAAAACTCAGCCACATACCTTGCTTGGCTCACACCTTGAACCTGGTGGTGCAGTGCTTCCTCAAAAATTATCCGGAGTTAACAGCCCTGCTCCAGAAGGTGCGAAGACTGTGCGCGCACATCCGCCGGTCGCCTGTACACTCCGTTCGTATGCAGAAGCTGCAGTGATTGCTCCACCTTCCCAACCACCGCCTCATTATCGACATTGCAACAAGGTGGAACTCCACCCTGCACATGGTGGAGCGGCTGTGCGAGCAGAGGCAGGCCATAATGCATTTGTGGGAGGATACACGGCCAGGCACTTTGAGAGCAGACATGGAGTTGACAGGCGTGCAGTGGTCGAAGCTGAAAGACCTTTGTAAAGTCCTTCAGTGTTTTGAGGAATGCACACGGCTGGTAAGCGCAGATGACGCCATCCTAAGCATGAGCATCCCACTTATGCGTCTGCTCATGCAAACTTTGACGCACCTTAAGGAGCAGGCGTCTGCAGCCAATGTTGATGAGGAGGAAGAGGAGGAGGGAATCCTTGATGACATTCAGCCATTGTCTGCTCAGGGACCTCTCCTGGACGAGGTGGAGGAAGAAGAGGAGGAGGAGGAGGAGGATGATGGGGATGATTACTTAGGGGAGGAGGATGCATCTCGTGGGGCAAGTGAAAATGTTGGCGTGGCAAGGTCTGGTACAGGGTTTGTGCGTGACTGGAGGGATATGGATTTGCCAGAAAGTGCTCCTCCACCCAGCACTCGCAGTGCATCATTGACACCGGGAACATTGGCCCACATGTCAGATTATGCCTTGCGGATCCTAAAAAGGGACCCCCGCATTGCCAAAATGATGAACGATGACGACTACTCGTTGGCCAGCATCCTGGATCCACGCTATAAAGGCAAATTACAAAGCATCATGCCACAGGAGAACCTTGACCTAATATTGGCTAATAAACAAGCAACTCTGGTAAATCGGTTGCTTGAGGCATTCCCAGCACACAGCAGCGGTGATGGTTCTCACACGAGCCGTACGGGCCGGGGGCAGCTTGGCAGAGGTGTTCGTGGTGCACACAGCAGAAGTGGCGTTGGAGACAGGGGTTTCATGACAATGTTGTGGACTGATTTTTCAAATACCGCTCACACAGCTGGTAATACTGCATCAATGGAAAGTGACAGGAGACAGCAGTTGTCTACTATGGTTACAAACTACTTTTCCTCCCATATCGATGTTCTCCCACACAGGTCATTCCCCTTTGACTATTGGGCCGCTAAACTGGACACCTGGCCTGAATTGGCTCAATATGCCTTACAGGAGCTCGCTTGCCCAGCTGCAAGTGTGCTATCGGAAAGAGTCTTCAGTGCAGCTGGATCAATCCTGACAGAAAAAAGGACCCGTCTGTCAACCCAAAGTGTGGATGATCTAACCTTCATTAAAATGAACCACGCATGGGTTTCCAAGGATTTTGTCCCACCTTCCCCTGATGACACATAGGGTGACAGAAAAATGGCTTGCTTTGGTCCACCTCTTCCTGGTACTTCACCTATTTCGCCTTTTGCATCAGTTGAATGTCCAACATCAACATATGCCACTTTCTAAAACTCCCTAACTGTGCTGCCTCCCCCCCATGGCCGGGGTCACCACCTAGTGCACGACACCGTGCGAGTGCCGTTGCCCTGGACAGGTGGGTAGGCCGACTCTTGGGCGCGGGCACTGGCACAGGGTCCCTCATAGTGCAATCAAGTGTCGCTGATGGTGGTGGTGCACACCCGCCGTCAGACACACCGCTGTACTATGAGGGGCCCAGTGCCAGTACCGACGCCCACGAGTGGGCCCCCCTTGCTTGGCCAGGGCCCCAGCATTTGCAATCTTTACCTCTCCCTGCTCCTCCGCTGTGTAATCTGGGCCGTCAAATCCATACTGTGCCTGACACCGTCTGAGCCTGCCTCCTGATGTATAGACATATATTTTGAATGTGTACGCTATCCATACATGTTATCCGGGGATACGGTACCCCTTCTAACCTTTGTGCAATGACGTGCAATCCATACTGGGCCTAACACCGTCTGAGCCTGCCTCATGCTGTATAGACATATATTTTGAATGTGTACGCTATCCATACATGTTATCCAGGGATACGGTACCCTTTCTAACCTTTGTGCAATGACGTGCAATCCATACTGGGCCTAACACCGTCTGAGCCTGCCTCATGCTGTATAGACATATATTTTGAATGTGTACGCTATCCATACATGTTATCCAGGGATACGGTACTCTTTCTAACCTTTGTGCAATGACGTGCAATCCATTCTGGGCCTAACACCGTCTGAGCCTGCCTCATGCTGTATAGACATATATTTTGAATGTGTACGCTATCCATACATGTTATCCGGGGATACGGTACCCCTTCTAACCTTTGTGCAATGACGTGCAATCCATACTGGGCCTAACACCGTCTGAGCCTGCCTCATGCTGTATAGACATATATTTTGAATGTGTACGCTATCCATACATGTTATCCGGGGATACGGTACCCTTTCTAACCTTTGTGCAATGACGTGCAATCCATACTGGGCCTAACACCATCTGAGCCTGCCTCATGCTGTATAGACATATATTTTGAATGTGTACGCTATCCATACATGTTATCCGGGGATACGGTACCCCTTCTAACCTTTGTGCAATGACGTGCAATCCATACTGGGCCTAACACCGTCTGAGCCTGCCTCATGCTGTATAGACATATATTTTGAATGTGTACGCTATCCATACATGTTATCCAGGGATACGGTACCCTTTCTAACCTTTGTGCAATGACGTGCAATCCATACTGGGCCTAACACCGTCTGAGCCTGCCTCATGCTGTATAGACATATATTTTGAATGTGTACGCTATCCATACATGTTATCCAGGGATACGGTACTCTTTCTAACCTTTGTGCAATGACGTGCAATCCATTCTGGGCCTAACACCGTCTGAGCCTGCCTCATGCTGTATAGACATATATTTTGAATGTGTACGCTATCCATACATGTTATCCGGGGATACGGTACCCCTTCTAACCTTTGTGCAATGACGTGCAATCCATACTGGGCCTAACACCGTCTGAGCCTGCCTCATGCTGTATAGACATATATTTTGAATGTGTACGCTATCCATACATGTTATCCGGGGATACGGTACCCTTTCTAACCTTTGTGCAATGACGTGCAATCCATACTGGGCCTAACACCATCTGAGCCTGCCTCATGCTGTATAGACATATATTTTGAATGTGTACGCTATCCATACATGTTATCCGGGGATACGGTACCCCTTCTAACCTTTGTGCAATGACGTGCAATCCATACTGGGCCTAACACCGTCTGAGCCTGCCTCATGCTGTATAGACATATATTTTGAATGTGTACGCTATCCATACATGTTATCCAGGGATGCGGTACCCTTTCTAACCTTTGTGCAATGACGTGCAATCCATACTGGGCCTAACACCGTCTGAACCTGCCTCATGCTGTATAGACATATATTTTGAATGTGTACGCTATCCATACATGTTATCCGGGGATACGGTACCCTTTCTAACCTTTGTGCAATGATGTGCAATCCATACTGGGCCTAACACCGTCTGAGCCTGCCTCATGCTGTATAGACATATATTTTGAATGTGTACGCTATCCATACATGTTATCCGGGGATACGGTACCCCTTCTAACCTTTGTGCAATGACGTGCAATCCATACTGGGCCTAACACCGTCTGAGCCTGCCTCATGCTGTATAGACATATATTTTGAATGTGTACGCTATCCATACATGTTATCCGGGGATACGGTACCCCTTCTAACCTTTGTGCAATGACGTGCAATCCATACTGGGCCTAACACCGTCTGAGCCTGCCTCATGCTGTATAGACATATATTTTGAATGTGTACGCTATCAATACATGTTATCCGGGGATACGGTACCCCTTCTAACCTTTGTGCAATGACGTGCAATCCATACTGGGCCTAACACCGTCTGAGCCTGCCTCATGCTGTATAGACATATATTTTGAATGTGTACGCTATCCATACATGTTATCCGGGGATACGGTACCCCTTCTAACCTTTGTGCAATGACGTGCAATCCATACTGGGCCTAACACCGTCTGAGCCTGCCTCATGCTGTATAGACATATATTTTGAATGTGTACGCTATCCATACATGTTATCCGGGGATACGGTACCCCTTCTAACCTTTGTGCAATGACGTGCAATCCATACTGAGCCTAACACCGTCTGAGCCTGCCTCATGCTGTATAGACATATATTTTGAATGTGTACGCTATCCATACATGTTATCCGGGGATACGGTACCCCTTCTAACCTTTGTGCAATGACGTGCAATCCATACTGGGCCTAACACCGTCTGAGCCTGCCTCATGCTGTATAGACATATATTTTGAATGTGTACGCTATCCATACATGTTATCCGGGGATACGGTACCCCTTCTAACCTTTGTGCAATGACGTGCAATCCATACTGGGCCTAACACCGTCTGAGCCTGCCTCATGCTGTATAGACATATATTTTGAATGTCTACACTATCCATACATGTTATCCGGGGATACGGTACCCCTTCTAACCTTTGTACAATGACGTGCAATCCATACTGGGCCTAACACCGTCTGAGCCTGCCTCATGCTGTATAGACATATATTTTGAATGTGTACGCTATCCATACATGTTATCCAGGGATACGGTACCCTTTCTAACCTTTGTGCAATCACGTGCAATCCATACTGGGCGTGAGAACGGCTGGCGAGCTGTTAAGCAAGCTACAGCACCTGTCCAGACAAGTACAGGGATTCCCTAGCGAGGAGACTTATTTGATTGTTTTCTATGTTGGGACAGCAATTTTTGGGGAGCACTATACTCTGGAGAATGATAGATGGGGCCCACCATACACTGGAACATTCCAAAGGTGGACATCAGACACTGGAGCAGCATTTACAGGGCCCATTATACACTAGAGCATTAGAAATGGGGCCCATTATGTTTGGAGCATTATTTGGGCCCATAAGACAGTGGAGCTTCATCCATGGGGACCAACATATACTGTACCATTATGTGGAGCTCATCATATACTGTTTCAAACATTATATGGGACCAATGATTTTGTATGGAGAAATAGATGGGCCTCGTCATGAGATGTAAAAAGTGAGGTATTTTTCATTGTACTATACCGCTATTTCTCTGCCGTATCGGAGCATGATGAGTTGTGGTATGTGTTAAAGGGGCGCTCTTTCGCCCAGGGCACATGAAAACCTGCAGCCAGCCCTCCCCCCCCACAAATTTAGCCAAATAACCCCCATTTTTCAGTGCGTAACTTGTATTATGAAGTTAATTAAGGTTGACAAGCTTAAGTAAGAAGAATTGATGCTTTTGGCATTCAAATGGGCACTGTAGGTGTGTTTCCTGTCCTCCTCTCACTGCCGACTTTTATTCCCCATTGACTTACATTGGGTTTCGTGTTTCGGGACGACCCCGACTTTTCCCTACAATCGGACGATCTTGCTCGACCCGACTTTTGGAAAAGTCGGGTTTCACGAAACGAAACGCGACCCTAAAAAAGCAAAAGTCGCTCAACTCTAGTCGCATGGCCTGCCGTCATTGGCGATACGCAACTGTATTCATTTTTGGATTCATAGCAGCTCTGGTTCTGCTACAATTTCAATGTGTTTTTTTTCCTTTATGGGCCAGCAATGGTTAATGTCAGTTTCTTTGCTGACAGTTGTTTTGCTGCTGGTCAGCTGATGTGGGTGGTGACCACACCCTCCATCCGTAAGTCACAAGGCACATCAGCTGACTGTTAGTAATAGAGTTATTCTATGAAGACCATCCTAGGAGTTTGGAGCTCTCTGGTGTCAGCGGTTTATCTGCTATTTCTGTGGAGTTCAGTTTCCTGAATCCGTGATATCTGCTGTGTGGAGCTGGGCAGCGGTGGCTGGAGCAAAGTTTCTTGTTCCCTTTCCTTGTCTGTCTCCTGCTTGTCACTTGTCACTTCTGCAATGGTGATGCTAGCATCCTTGCTGGCCTTTGCACTAGCCAGAGTATAGTGAAGTGACAGCTAGGGACTAGGCATGTGATGGCAGCGGGGGAAGGACCCGCATAGGGCATAGGTCGTGACTAGAGTTGAGCGAAACGGGTCGAAAAATTTCAAAAGTCGCCGACTTTGGCAAAGTCGGGTTTCATGAAACGAAACCCGACCCTAGGATGAGGTCAGCCACGAGGTCGGCGACTTACGCGCCAAAGTCGCATTTCAAAAGTTTGTTTTGCGCTCTTTTTCAGCCAATCAGGATCCACGGACACTGTGGGCAACGTGATGACATAGGCAGGGGTCACCACCATCTTTCAGAAGGGCATGCAAGTGATTGGCTTGCTTTGGTGGGCGTCACAGGGGGTATAAAAGGGCGTGCACGCCGACCGCCATCTTACTTCTGCCGATCTCAGTATAGGGAGAGGTTGCTGCTGATTCTGTAGGGAGAGCGTTAGGCAGGGAAGAAGACAAAAAAACTGCTTCTGCTGCTAGCGATTTGGCCTGCACAACACACCAGTCACTGTGTGTGCAGTGCAAGGGGAGGCTATATAGTGGTGTATCAGTGGTGTTGGTTGTTGGGCTGCCTTCTAAGGCTTCCTGACATTCCTGCATTGCTGTTTACCCACTGCTCCGCAAACTGCTTTTTTAAAAGCAATCCCAATTTTTTTTTTTGTCCTGCTGAGAAGAAAAAAAAACTGCTTCTGCTGCTAGCGATTTGGCCTGCACAACACACCAGTCACTTTGTGTGCAGTGCAAGGGGAGGCTATATTGTGGTGTATCAGTGGTGTTGGTTGTTGGGCTGCCTTTTAAGGCTTCCTGACAGGCTGGCATTGCTGTTTACCCACTGCTCTGCAAACTGCTTTTTTAAAAGCAATCCAATCTCCCTTATCCTCTAGTCACTTTGGTCACAGCTGTGCCATCGAGCCTGTGACATAGCGCTCAGATATCAGTGGGCCTCACACAATCCAAAAGTGTCCAGTGTCCACAAGTGTCTGCAGAAATTCAAAATCTCCCTTATCCTCTCGTCACTTTTGTCACAGCTGTGCCATCGAGCCTGTGACATAGCGCTCAGATATCAGTGGCCCTCACACAATCCAAAAGTGTCCAGTGTCCACAAGTGTGTGCAGAAATTCAAAATCTCCCTTATCCTCTAGTCACTTTGGTCACAGCTGTGCCATCGAGCCTGTCACATAGCGCTCAGATATTCATTGGGCCTCACACAATCCAAAAGTGTCCAGTGTCCACAAGTGTGTGCAGAAATTCAAAATCTCCCTTATCCTCTAGTCACTTTGGTCACAGCTGTGCCATCGAGCCTGTCACATAGCGCTCAGATATTCATTGGGTCTCACACAATCCAAAAGTGTCCAGTGTCCACAAGTGTGTGCAGAAATTCAAAATCTCCCTTATCCTCTCGTCACTTTTGTCACAGCTGTGCCATCGAGCCTGTGACATAGCGCTCAGATATCAGTGGGCCTCACACAATCCAAAAGTGTCCAGTGTCCACAAGTGTCTGCAGAAATTCAAAATCTCCCCTGTCCTATAGACACCTTGTACCTTGTTTTACATTACTATATAGTTTGTTGGATTTTGTCTACATTTCTACCAAAAATGAGGAAGGCTGGTGGAAGAGGCCGTGGAATTGGGCGGGGGTTGGCAGCTGGTAATGATGGTGTTGGTGGTGGATCTGATGGTAGTGGCAAGAGCAAAATAGGACCGAATGCAGGAGGTGTTGAGCCTGCGTCATCGTCTGGCTACATAAGGCCTCGAACGCTTAGTTTTCTAGGAGTTGGCAAACCGCTTTTAAAGCCAGAGCATCAGGAAAAAGTTTTGTCTTACATTGCTGACTCAGCCTCCAGCTCTATCGCCTCCTCTTCTTCAGTTGTAAAAAGTAAAAGCACTAAGTCGTCACTGGAGGCTCATGTTCATGAACCACACCTTTCCTTGTGTCCTTCACCCCAACCAAGATTGAAGGATGACGCAGGCCATACTACTGATTACTCCATGGAGCTGTTTTCACATACCATGCCTGGATTATCAAGTCAAATGGTGAATTACCCAGGCCAAGATGAATCTGACATGGAGTGCACTGATGCACAGCCGCTGATGGATGATTTTGCTGGTACATTCACTCAGAGCACTACATTGTCCTCGCAGTGTACAGAGACAGATTCTGACCCTGATGAGACTCAGGTGCCCCTTCCCGCACACTATACCACCATACACGGTGACACAGAGGAAGGTGCATATGACATAGAAGAGGAGGTGATGGATGACCCAGTTGTTGACCCAGATTGGCATCCTTTGGGGGAAGAGGGTGCTGCTTCCAATAGCTCAGATGAGGAGCATCCACAGCAGACATCGACATCGCAACAGCTGTTATCTGGCAGGCCCGGAGCACTCCAAAGACAGGTTCCAAACATCAAAAGAGTTGCTGGACAGCTTGTCCAGAGGGTCAAAAGATCACAGAGTGCTAGGCCGCAAAATGTCTGCCAAAGTAGGAAGAGTTCAGTGTGGCACTTTTTTGACCAAAATCCTCATGATCAGGCCAAGGTTATCTGTAAGAAGTGCGCAAAGACCTTTAGCCGAGGGAAAAATCTGAAAAATTTGAATACCAGTTGCATGCTTAGACATTTAACCAGCATGCACTTGCAAGCGTGGACACAACACCAAACCTCAAGTGCCACATGTGCAACTGATCACAACGAAGGTAGTCAGCAATGCTACATTGTTTCCCCCACTGTAAGCCCACCGGTTAGCACAGCAGCAAATGTTGAGGTGTCGTTGCAAGGCCACAGCAGTCAGGGAATCCCACTGTTATATCAACGAAAGACTGATTCTAGGCCATCAGAAAGAACACCAACTCCATCACCATCATCAACCCTCTCCCAGTCCGCCCTGTCCACCGCTACTTCCACCATATGCAGCTCTCAAGTCCAGCTCACCCTCCCAGACACTTTGAGTAGGTCAAGAAAGTACTCAGTCTCTCATCCGCGTACACTGGGTTTGAACGCCCACATTGCCAAACTAATCTCGTTTGAGATGATGCCCTTTCGGTTGGTGGAAAGCACAGCTTTCCGCGAACTCATGACCTATGCATTACCACGCTATGACCTACCCAGTCGCCAATTCTTCTCTCGCAAAGCCATCCCAGCCCTCCACCATCATGTGAAAGACCGCATTGTCCATGCACTCAAGCAGTCAGTGAGCGGAAAGGTGCACCTCACAACTGATGCATGGTCCAGTCGGCATGGCCAGGGCTGTTACGTGTCCATCACTGCGCACTGGGTTAATGTGGTGGATGCAGGGTCCACAGGGGACAGCGGTGGTGGGACAGTGCTGCCTAGCCCACGGTATAGGAAACAGTTGGCTGTAGGCGTTCGACCCTCCTCCTCCTCCTCCTCCAGAAGCGAAAGCTCGTCCACAGAGCGCAGTCGTACGAGCACTCCATCTGCAGCTGCCACTGTTGCACACGATGTGTCCCCCTATCGAGCAGCTAGTGGAAAGCGTCAGCAGGCTGTGTTGCAGATGATGTGTTTGGGCAACAGACACACCACCGAGGTGCTGGCCGAGTACTTGAAGCGACAAACTGAGTCATGGCTGGGCAGTGTACATCTTGAGGCAGGCAAGGTAGTTAGTGATAACGGCCGTAATTTTGTGGCAGCCATAGCCCTTTCAAAACTCAGCCATATACCTTGCTTGGCTCACACCTTGAACCTGGTGGTGCAGTGCTTCCTCAAAAATTATCCGGAGTTAACAGCCCTGCTCCAGAAGGTGCGAAGACTGTGCGCGCACATCCGCCGGTCGACTGTACACTCCGTTCGTATGCAGAAGCTGCAGCGTTTGCTCCACCTTCCCAACCACCGCCTCATTATCGACATTGCAACAATGTGGAACTCCACCATGCACATGGTGGAGCGGCTGTGCGAGCAGAGGCAGGCCATAATGCATTTGTGGGAGGATACACGGCCAGGCACTTTGAGAGCAGACATGGAGTTGACAGGTGTGCAGTGGTCGAAGCTGAAAGACCTCTGTAAAGTCCTTCAGTGTTTTGAGGAATGCACACGGCTGGTAAGCGCAGACGACGCCATCCTAAGCATGAGCATCCCACTTATGCGTCTGCTCATGCAAACTTTGACGAACCTTAAGGAGCAGGCGTCTGCAGCCAATGTTGATGAGGAGGAGGGAATCCTTGATGACATTCAGCCATTGTCTGCTCAGGGACCTCTCCTGGACGAGGTGGAGGAAGAAGAGGAGGAGGAGGAGGATGATGGGGATGATTACTTAGGGGAGGAGGATGCATCTCGAGGGGCAAGTGAAAATGTTGGTGTGGCAGGGTCTGGTACAGGGTTTGTGCGTGACTGGAGGGATGTGGATTTGCCAGAAAGTGCTCCTCCAACCAGCACTCGCAGTGCATCATTGACACCGGGAACATTGGCCCACATGTCAGATTATGCCTTGCAGATCCTAAAAAGGGACCCACGCATTGCCAAAATGATGAACGATGACGACTACTGGTTGGCCAGCATCCTGGATCCACGCTATAAAGGCAAATTACAAAACATCATGCCACAGGAGAACCTTGACCTAATATTGGCTAATAAACAAGCAACTCTGGTAAATCGGTTGCTTGAGGCATTCCCAGCACACAGCAGCGGTGATGGTTCTCACACGAGCCGTACGGGCCGGGGGCAGCTTGGCAGAGGTGTTCGTGGTGCACACAGCAGAAGTGGCGTTGGAGACAGGGGTTTCATGACAATGTTGTGGACTGATTTTTCAAGTACCGCTCACACAACTGGTAATACTGCATCGATGGAAAGTGACAGGAGACAGCAGTTGTCAACTATGGTTACAAACTACTTTTCCTCCCATATTGATGTTCTCCCACACAGGTCATTCCCCTTTGACTATTGGGCCGCTAAACTGGACACCTGGCCTGAATTGGCACAATATGCCTTACAGGAGCTCGCTTGCCGAGCTGCAAGTGTGCTATCGGAAAGAGTCTTCAGTGCAGCTGGATCAATCCTGACAGAAAAAAGGACCCGTCTGTCAACCCAAAATGTGGATGATCTAACCTTCATTAAAATGAACCACGCATGGGTTTCCAAGGATTTTGTCCCACCTTCCCCTGATGACACATAGGGTGACAGAAGAATGGCTTGCTTTGGTCCACCTCTTCCTGGGACTTGACCTATTTCACCTTTTGCATCAGCTGAATGTCCAACATCAACATATGCCACTTTCTAAAACTCCCTAACTGTGCTGCCTCCCCCCCCATGGCCGGGGTCACCACCTAGCGCACGACACCGTGCGAGTGCCGTTGCCCTGGACAGGTGGGTAGGCTGACTCTTGGGCGCGGGCACTGGCACAGGGTCCTTCATAGTGCAATCAAGTGTCTCTGACGGTGGTGGTGCACACCCGCCGTCAGACACACCGCCATACTATGAGGGGCCCAGTGCCAGTACCGACGCCCACGAGTGGGCCCCCCTTGCTTGGGCAGGGCCCCAGCATTTGCAATATTTACCTCTCCCTGCTCCTCCGCTGTGTAGTCTGGGCCGTCAAATCCATACTGTGCCTGACACCGTCTGAGCCTGCCTCCTGATGTATAGACACATATTTTGAATGTGTACGCTATCCATACATGTTATCTGGGGATACGGTACCCTTTCTAACCTTTGTGCAATCACGTGCAATCCATACTGGGCCTAACACCGTCTGAGCCTGCCTCCTGATGTATAGACATATATTTTGAATGTGTACGCTATCCATACATGTTATCTGGGGATACGGTACCCTTTCTCACCTTTGTGCAATCACATGTAATCCATACTGGGCATGAGAACGGCTGGCGAGCTGTTAAGCAAGCTACAGCACCTGTGGTTTACACACGTAAGTTTTTCATTTTTTCAGGAATGACGGTTAGGCCTAATTCCGGAACTGCGGTTGACCTGCACTTACTGGGAAATCATTGTTCGCGGGTAATAATTGTAATCAGTGATCCCCATCACTAACGTTGTTCAGCGGGTTATCTGCACCTGTAAGCGACAAACGCTGGCCTTTTCAGTGTAGCGCACATGCAGCCACGGACATGTAAGGGCATGACACACCAGTTATTGGCCAATCTCATGTGCCAGAGCCTCACGTGTCCCTCTAGTAAGCCGGACTCGGACCGCGGGGCATGACGGAGTCTCGTTCGGTAACGGAATTAAGCTTGCAATGTGTACATCTGTTCTGTAGCTGGCATGGTTGAGGTTTCCCAGGTGGAGTCGAATTTAACCGTAGGCTCCACTCCTGGTGGTGCCCTTCTGGACATTCCTTTAAGGTTCAGCTTTGCAACCATACTGCCCACGTAAAACAAACACTTTGCCTTCATGAACGCTGTTTGGAGGGTCATGACTCGTGAGAATAACGCCGCCCAATCAGTTAACCTGCTAGAGAGATCGTTCGTTGCTCCCAAGCATGACATCACACTCCCTAGGAAGAAGGTAATGCCACTGTGGCGACTGTACTCCTGGGGGCGACACAAGTGCACTGATGCCCAGCCACTGCTCGATGAATCTGCTGGTACATTGACCCAGACCACTACATTCCCCTCGCATGCTACACGACCTGAATCTGACCCTGATGAAACTCAGGTTACCCTTCCCATATACAGTTCCATCTTACACGGTGACAAAGAGGAAGCTGCAGATGAAAGTGCAGGTTCGGCCCACCCGCCATCAGACACGCCACCGTACTATCAGGGGCCCTGTGCCAGTGCCGTCGCCAACGAGTGGGCCCCCCTGCTTGCTCAGGATCACAGCACTTGCAAAGTTGAAATACTGTGCAGTGAGATGGAAGATGGGGACGACGAGAAGTCCAGACAAGTACAGGGATTCCCTAGCGAGGAGACTTATTTGATTGTTTTCAATGTTGGGACAGCAATTTTTGGGAAGCACTATACTCTGGAGAATGATAGATGGGGCCCACCATACACTGGAACATTCCAAAGGTGGACATCAGACACTGGAGCAGCATTTACAGGGCACATTATACACTAGAGCATTAGAAATGGGGCCCATTATGTTTGGAGCATTATTTGGGCCCATAAGACAGTGGAGCTTCATCCATGGGGACCAACATATACTGTAGCATTATGTGGAGCTCATCATATACTGTTTCAAACATTATATGGGACCAATGATTTTGTATGGAGAAATAGATGGGCCTCGTCATGAGATGTAAAAAGTGAGGTATTTTTCATTGTACTATACCGCTATTTCTCTGCCGTATCGGAGCATGATGAGTTGTGGTATGTGTTAAAGGGGCGCTCTTTCGCCCAGGGCACATGAAAACCTGCAGCCAGTCCTCCCCCCCCACAACTTTAGCCAAATAACCCCCATTTTTCAGTGCGTAACTTGTATTATGAAGTTAATTAAGGTTGACAAGCAGTAAGAAGAATTGATGCTTTTGGCATTCAAATGGGCACTGTAGGTGTGTTTCCTGTCCTCCTCTCACTGCCGACTTTTATTCCCCATTGACTTACATTAGGTTTCGTGTTTCGGGACGACCCCGACTTTTCCCTATAATCGGACGATCTTGCTCGACCCGACTTTTGGAAAAGTCGGGTTTCACGAAACGAAACGCGACCCTAAAAAAACAAAAGTCGCTCAACTCTAGTCGTGACATTATTACCAACCCGTACTATTTTCCGGTGAACCCATGGCTCAAGCCAAGGCTTTTGATTGCCTGATCCAGACCCTCACGGATGAGGTTACCGAGTTGCTGACTCAGGTGGTGCAGCGGTTTTAGAAGGTGTCTGGGTTCTTGGTCTCGGCTCATGTGCAGTCTCAACCGGAACCCAAAATATCTCTACCTGACAGGTTCTCCAGAGGGAGAGATACATTTTTGGTCCTTAAGGAAGTCTGTAAGTTGCATTTCAGGTTTCGCCCTCATTCCTCAGGGAGTGAGGAACAGTGTATGAGGATTATAGTCTCCCTTCTCAAGGGTGATCCCCAATCCTGGACTTTCTCCCTGCTGACTGATTCACCATCTTTGCGATCGGTGGACAAGTTTTTTGCGGAATTGGCGCTGGTATATGAGGACCCTGATGGCATCTTCCTGGCTAATTCTTGACTGTAAGATCCAGCAGGGGGCCCGGCTGGCTGAGGAGTACTGCTCAGAGTTTTGGAGATGGGCCACTGACATGCAGTGGAATGACCCTGCTCTTAGGATTCATTTCTGTCAGGTTCTGTCAGCTAGGCTACATGATACTCTGATGCAGTATGCTACTGCTGGGTTGTTGGAGGCCACCATGGCCATTGCTATCTGGGTGGATAGATGCCTCAGGGAGAGACATACACCAAATCTACCCCTGTTGTTCTTTCTAGGGAGGACACACTGGTGCAGACAGATGAAACCATGCAGGTGGGAGGAGCCTCCTCTCAAATTAGGTTGGCTGTGGTTTGCTGTGGGACAGGGGCATGTTTTTTCAGTGATCTGACTGATCATTTCATCAAAGTCTGCCCAGCTCATGCCAAACTGTGTACTCCATCACAAAAGTCGCTTTCCCCTGGACATGTGGAGGGAGATGACCAGTTTGTGTACATTTCCTCCACCTTTACATCTCCGTTTTCCATTATGGCTGAAGTGGTGGTTGGTGAGAAAGCTGAAATTATATCGGTTCTTGTGGATAGTGGAGCTGGTATCAATTTGGTGGAGTCTCATTTTGTTCAGACCCACGGTCTGATCGGTAGGACGCTGGGGAGACCCATTTCCATTCATGCAATGGACTCTGTCCCTCTCAGCCAGAGGAGTCTGACGGGTCATAAACGATAATAACCTATGTATGGGGACTCTTCATGAAAAGTACCTGTCGTGTTACATCTTGGAGGATATGCCAACTCCCATCATCTTAGGCCTTCCCTGACTGAAGAGACACAATCCGTTCATGGATTGGTGGTCCTTGGACGTAGTGAGTTGGGACCAGTCATGGAAAGATTGTTGCCTGTGAGCTACATCCTTCTGGAATCTACCCCTTCTTCTCTGGTGGAGGCAGATAAGGTACTACCAGGGAATAGGGGCAGGATTCAACCATCACCACAGGTAAACTCTGAGTCTCGGGGTCCTCTCAGGAGGAGGGAGCAGGGGAGGGTGGATGTTCCCCCTGAATGTAGTGAGGGTATTAGTTTGGTGACACAGGGGAATACCTCTGTTGTCCGTTCCTTAAGGAAAATACCATCTGTTGGCAAACATATGCGTGGAAATAAATGCTCAGTTCTGGATCCGTGTGTGAATGGAGTACATTTGGATGTCCACTAAAAACATCAAGATGAAGTGAGCATCTGGGACCTGGAGTTCTAGGGTGATCTGGCTGTATGGAGTGTCAGATATTCTTAGCCCTAGGACCTTCCAGTTGGAGTTACCATCAGCAATGCAGGTGCAGAACGTATTCCACAGGTGGACACTCTGGAAATTTGTTGCACGTCGAAAGCCTACATTATATCTGTCATGATCAGGCTGCATTGGCCGGAAACCTGGGGATCACGTGACTGCAGAGGTGAATCCTAGAGGGTCGATGCATCCTCACCATACGTATACTTCTGGTGAAGTCCAGTGTTTAATGGTCCAGAGGACCCTCGTTGAAAGGGCCTTCCTCTCCTTTTTTCATCCCATTGTTGGTACTTGTTGTGGCGTCTGCTTGACTTACCGGTGTTGGTAGTGACATGTATAGATATATAGATCTGCATAACAGCTAGAGTCCTTTACATATTTTTTTCCTATGAGTAAAGAAAGAGAAAAGAATAATACGCAAGTCTTGCTAATGAAAATTTACTAAAATAAAGCAAATGACTTACTGTGTAATGACAGGAGGGATAATTATTACCACAGTTATTACAGCTGCAATTAGATTGATGACTAGTTCTTAAGCTCGTTGATCTTTTTTCACTTTGATATTTCAAATATGACCACTACACATTAGTGTGTTTTCAATGTCTTTCATTGTTAATAAATCACCCTGTCAACTTTTTTTTATCGTTTACAAATGTTAAGTCTTTTCTTCAGCATTTTTATTATGGTTTTCCTCATTTACAGAAATATTTAAAGGGAATCTGTTAGCATATTTGTCCTGTACAATTTGATGACAGTATGAGATAGGGGTTAAAACACTGATTAGCATCACTTATTAGGCTGTGTGCTGTTGTTTACTTACAATGAAGGTGTGATCATTAGGACATTATCATTATCCGTACCACAGTGCAGGTGAGCCCTGGTCTGACTAGATAAGAAGCTCACTATCAATAGACAATGTACTTAGGGAGCCTGGTATGGTTTGGTTTAGGTAACAAGCTCTGCTTAATGCTACATCTAAGAATACTTTTTCTGTCACAACTGCTGCACCCAATAAACAAAGTAGTATGCTAGAATCAGGGTCTCTTTATGTACATTATGCTTATCTTAGATGAGGTAGCAAAAACCTGGTGACATTCCATTTAATAGAAAAAAAAATTGTTGCTATCTTTTACTGTATAATGATTAATAATATTTACGTAGCAGTTGTAGTGTATACAATATTACTGCTTTTACTCATATTTTTGTTTTTGTTTTTCAGGAAAAAGGTTCCACCTTCCTCCAGTTAGGGGCTTCTACAGAGCAGCAACTGCAAGTCATCTTTGAGGTTTTGGAGGAATATGATTGGACGGCTTTTGCAGTGATCACCACGTTATTCCCTGGCTATGAAGACTTTGTGGATTACATTGAGTTACTAACTGACAGCAGTTTTATCGGATGGGAAAATCGAGGGGTTTTAACACTCAACCTCACTGATGACCCCAGTGAGGCGAAACTAAAGAGACAATTGAAAGAGATAACTGTACAGGTGCGACTGCTCTACTGTTCTAAGGATGAAGCTGATGGGGTCTTCAAAGCTGCAAGGGAAGCTGGGCTAACTGGACCTGGTTACATTTGGTTTATGGTGGGGACTAACCTAGGAGGCACAGATTATATGCCGGAGCACTTGCCGGTTGGTCTGTTTACAGTTTTGTCTGCTGGATGGAAAGATGACCTCCACAGAAGAGTACAAAATGGTGTTGCCATCATTGCAAAAGGGGCAGAGGCTTTGTACAAAGATTTTGGTTTTATACCAGAATTTAACAATGATTGCAGGGCACCGAACCTTACTCATGGAAGTGAAAATCTGCACAGGTAATATTAAATCTGTTATTCCTCCTTCATTAAGTAATTCTAAATCTTTGACATGTTATTTGAAAAAATAAGAAATTAAGACCAGATACCAGTTTCATAGTAGTGTCTGACATTGGCAGGTTTATGACTTTTATGGTTGTATCCATTAAAGTTGAGCAAGAGATTGACAGGGCACTGGGCCAGCAGTGTTGTCAGTAGTTTGTGGCCACTGGAACAGAACTCTACGAAACATCTCTCCTGATTAGAAGACCCAGCACAATGCCACCTGTGAATCACTCCACAATGTTGTATAAGAATGGCCACTAGAGATGTTGGCAGGTACGACAAGGTTTACAGGGTTCTGGTCTGGTGGCCACATATTATTGATGTGGTTGATGGACTAGGGCCTTGGGAATTTTTTTGCTCACCTCTAGTATAATAATAATTAATAGTAATAATTTTATTTCTGTAGCACCAACATAAACCGCAGCACTTTAAGTTTTAAAGGGGACTTCTACAGACAATAGATATTACTGCATACCAATAAACACATAGATCAAACCAGATACCAAGAAGAGTTATGGCCCAGCTCGCAAGCCTACAATCTATAAGGAAAAAGGGGAAACACGAAAGGTGGATGGTAACAATTGCTTTTATTGTTCGGACCAGCCATAGTGTAAGAATCGGGTGTTCCTGTTGCTGCATGAACCAATTAACAGTCTAAATATTTAACAGTACAGACACAGAGGGCTATTAAATGCATAAAGCATGTGAGAACATGATGCGAGGAACCTGATTATGGTAAAAAATTTTGAATGAGTCACACAGGGATATTTAAATTAATGCATTGAGGCGATAGACCAGTCTGAACAAATGCATTTTATGGGCACGCTTAAAACTGTGGGGATTGGGGATTAATCATATTAACCTGGGTAGTCCATTCCAAAGATTTGGCTCAGCACATGAAAAGTCTTGGAGACTGGAGTGGGAGGTTCTGATTACGGAGGATGTTAACCTCAGGTCATTAGTAAAACGGAGGGCATGGGTAGGGTGGTAGGTTGAGACAATGGAGGAGATATAGGGTGGTGCTGAGCCATGGAGTGCTTTGTGGGTGAGGGTAATAAGATTATACTAAATTTTGGAGTGGATGGGTAACCAGTGTAAGGACTAGCACAAGGTAGAGGCATCGGTATAACGATTGGTGAGGGATATGATCCTAGCTGCAACATTCAGGACAGATTGGAGAGGGGAGAGTTTGGTAAGAGGGAGACCGATTAGTAGAAAGTTACAATAGTCCGGACGAGCATGAATAAGAGAAACAGTAAGAGTTTTTGCAGAGTAGAAAGTAAGAATGGGTCAAATTCTAGAAATGTTTTTGATGTGCAGATAACAAGAGTGAGCCAGTGATCGGATGGTGGGGGTGAATGAAAGCTCGGAATCAAGTTTGACCCCAAGACAGTGGGCATGTTGCTGGGGAGTAATGGTGGAACCACACACGGAAATGGCAATGTCGGGCATAGGTAGGTTAGTAGAGGGAGGAAAAATGAGGATCAGGACTTAGACTTGGAGGATCAGTTTTTTTGACAGGTTCAGTTTCAGATAGAGGGAGAACATGATGTTAGAGACAGCGGTAAGTCAATCACTGGTGTTTTCCAAAAAGGCAGTCGTTAAATCAGGAGAAGTGTATAATTGGGTGTCATCAGCATAGAGATAGTACTGGAACCCAAATCTACTGATTGCTTGACCAATAGGGGCAGTATGCAAAGAGAGGAGGAGGGGCCTAGAACCGATCCATGAGGAACCCAACAGTAAGGGGAAGATGAGAGGAAGAAGTGTCAGCAAAAGATATAGTAAAAGAGTGGTTAGAGAGATAGGAGGAGAACCAGGAGAGAACTGTGTCCTTGAGGCTGATGGAACAGAGCATAGTGAGAAGGCGCTGATTATCCACAGTGTTGAATGCTGCGGAGAGATCCAGGAGAATTAGCATGGAGTAATGACCATTAGATTTAGCTGTTAGAACATCGATAGAAACTTTAGTGAGGGCAGTTTCAGTAGAGTGAAGAGAGCGGAAACCAGATTGTAGAGGGTCGAAGAGAGAGTTATGAGAGATAGTGGATAAGTCGGCCGTGAACCAGGCATTCCAGGAGTTTAGAGATGAAGGGAAGATTTGAGACAGGTCTATACTTAGCGGCACAGTTTTGGTCTAGGGATTTTTTTTAAAGTAATGGCTGTATGATGGCATGCTTAAATGAGGAAGTAAAGATACCGGAAGAGAGAGAGAGGTTAAATATTTTTATTAGGTGAGTGGTGACTGCAGGGGAAAGGGACTGGAGGAGGTGGGATGGAATGGGGTCACTGGTGCAAGTCGAAGGACAAGAAGATGCAAGGAGCCTGATTACTTCTTCAGTTACTAGTTCAAAATCAGAGAGTGAGCTAGATCCAGTGGGGGAGGGAGGTCAGTGCATGGTATGAAGTGATTGGGAGATAATTTCCAGTCGGATGTGGTCAATTTTTTCTTTGAAATAATTAGCGAGATCGTAAGTGTGGAGATCCGTGGTTGGGGCCTGCGCTCTTGGGATGAGTAGGGTATGAAAAGCGTCAAAGAGACGTTTTGGGTTATTGGATAGTGAGGTGATGAGGGTGTTGAAATAGGTTTGTTTTGAGAGGTGAAGGACAGTGTTGTATGTTTTAAGCAAAACGAAAAAAGTGGTTTGGTACCATGTTAGCCAGTAGAAAAAAATATATAAAGTGCTCTCAGTGAGAGAAACAAAATAGGAATCTTGTGGGTATGATACCTTTTAATGGCTAACAAATAATAGTGAATGTTGTTACAAAGCAAGCTTTCGGGACTGCTTATGTCCCTTCATCCCGATATTCCCGATATCAGCCTGATGAAGGGACATAAGCAGTCCCGAAAGCTTGCTTTGTAACAACATTCACTATTATTTGTTAGCCATTAAAAGGTATCATACCCACAAGATTCCTATTTTGTTTCTCTCACTGAGAGCACTTTATATATGTTTTAAGTATGAACTTATAATGGATGAAATCTTCGGGTAGATGGGATTTTCTCCACAGACGTTTGGCGCACCGAGAGCACCGCTGTAGGAAGCGTTTGCAGTGTGTGCCAGGGTTGTCGCCGTCTGTGCCTAGTTGTTCTATGTATAGAAGGTGCAGTTTCATCCGGGGCACTTTGAAGTGTTTCACTGTAATGCTTCAGTCCAGAATCACGACATGAGAGGGAGGAGATTGGGGTCAATGATGACAGTTCTTGATAAAGAATGATAGAAGGTTGTGTTCAGAGAGTGGGAAAGGGGAGTTTGTGAAATCATCCATCGAGCAAAGCCGGGAGAAGACCAAGTCGAGGGAGTTTCCGTCTTCATGGGTGGGGGAGTTAGTATGCTGTGAGAGGCCGAAAGAGGAGGTTAGAGATAAAAGGTGAGAAGCAGGTGGTGAGAGGGGAAGAGCAATGGCAATGTTGAAGTCTCCCATGATGAGGGTGGGGATGTCACAGGAGAGATAGTGTGGAACCAGGTGGCAAAGTGATCCAGAAACTGAAGGGAGGGGTCCGGAGGACGATACACCACCGCCACTCTCATGGAGAAGGGGACGTAGAGTCTGACAGCATGGACCATGAAAGAAGGGAAGACAAGTGAGGGCACTTGAGGGATAACCTGAAAGGTACATTTGGGGGATAGGAGCAGACCAACGCCTCCACCTGCTCTGTTGTCCGATCTTGGGGTATGAGAGAAGTGCAGTCCACCATATGAAAGAGCAGCAGTGGTGGTGTCTGACTGCTGAATCCAGGTTTCAGTAAGAGCCAGAAGGTTAAGAGAATCGGAAAGGAAGAAGTCATGGATGAAGGATAGCTTATTACACACTGAGCGAGAATTCCAAAGGGCACAATTAAAAGAGATAGCAGGCATACAGGGAATATTTATAAGATTTGAGAGTTTTCTGATTGTATAAGTTGAGGGGTTCCACTTACAATAACATGAGGGGCCAGGGTTGGGAGAGATATCTCCTACGACTAGGAGGAGGATAGCATGAGTGAGCAGTTGGTTAAGTGATTTATGAGAGTGTCTCGTGTGTTGGATGGTGCGAATGAATGGATCTGTACTGTTTAGCATTCTGAAAAGAGCGTGAGTGTTATACATAGGAGAGGAAAGGACGGTGGGGCCGATATGGATGGAGTATAAAGAGTTAATGCAAGTAGGATGTGACTGAATGCAGCAGCCAGGATATAAATTATACAAATGCACATGGTATACTGTATATTTGTGGTAATCCAAATGTACAGGGAATAGATTTATTAATTTGTCTTACCTGTCTCCTGCCCTGTCTAACTGCCATGTTATAACTGCCTGTACTTTGATACATGTACTTCGATTAAATGTACATAAATCCCCCCCAGCATAAATGCTTCATCAGGCTTTGTCTGAATATATAGGAGGCTAGTTCTAAGATCTCTTACTTTTTTTCTTTCACTTGTTAGCAATCCATCATACTAAGTTGAGACAACAGGACACAATAAATGTAGTGAGCAGATAAACAAGTATCCAGGCCTACATGGATCATAAACCAGTTTGAAAAGTTACTTGACCTCATAGCATAAGGGGACAAGCAGAATAAGTTGAAATAACTATATACCATTATATATGACTGCTAAGATGAATAACAGGTAGGACACATGCAAGATTCAGTGAAGTAGCTTGATATACCGTAGTTAAATACCTGTGTGAAAAGAATAGAGATGCGTGTTAGATTCAGCCATGTTATAACTGCTCGTACTTGGATAAATGTAGGATCTATTTGTATTGTTGCTTGTTGTCTTCCACTTCTCTTTCTATTCTAATTGTAGTCCATTATTGACATTCAAATGAATTAACAAATATTATTGCATCTTTTTCCAAGGACAGTAATACTGCACCCAAATTACTCCAAAAAGTAGATTGAAGCCCATGAAAAATAAGGCCCACATTGGTTTCAATATCTAATATGCCTTACTTTTACATTTGTACTTTTTATTACATTAACGTGAACATATAGAAATATATTTTTCATCAGGTCACAATTCCATTCATGGACCAGTATGTGAAAAAACTAACTTACATGTAAAACATCTTAAAGGGATTGCCTGGGAAGCTCGCTGGTTGTTAATTGCTGTCCATATCTAAAATAATAAAACAATCTAACTATCTAAGTTAATTTTGAATACTGCATCAGTAGCTGATTTTATGGAACAGTTTGGGAGACAAAATCGCACACACAAAGGACAGTAAGGCCTGATCAGGTTAGTGAAAAGCGGGAGTATGTGCTCTCCTGGCAGGTGTTGTGTGAAAGCACTACACCTGTATACATGTATAACTGCTGCTGCCTGGTGGCTAGAGATGAAAACAATAGCAGAGGAAGACGATAGCATGTTGAAAGTGATGTTTTGCTATAGATGAGAAGTCTTTTGTGTTTCAAAATGGTTCCTTATTGTTCCATTGCATTTTGGCGCTTTTAAGGTAAAAATTTCTAGACTCCTCTTGTGATCCTGAAGGCTTCAATTCTGATGTCCTTTTGAAAAAGCGCAGATTCTTTCTTCTCTTTTTGTATGGAAATGGCTGTCTGTTTGTCCAAGTTCATCAGCTAAGCCAGCCCCATCCTCTGACTCCGCATCAGTCATGGCAACGGAAGGATGCTGGTTTAGCTAATGAATTGAGCCATTATGTTATGATATTCAATATGAAGGGAATTGGAAATCCAGTGAGGCATATGTGGTAAAATTCAGAAAAAAAAATTATCACATATTGTCAAAAATGAATTAATTTCAAAAACAGATGGAATCACCAGCGGAACACTGATCAACGCATTTCAGCTAAGGAGCCTTATTCATGATGTTATGATGGAGGTTGTTTGGATTTTAAGCTACTTGTAGATTAGTAAACATGAAACTAATGAAGGTCTCTCATTTTACTCACAACTCTTAGTTCAATTTAAAGATGACAAAACCCATCAGTAATATTACTCCCTGATAGTTACTGGCAATCGGACAAATACTTAGATAAACTCTCTACATTACCACTAGTAATCTTGAATGCGATGTATTACAATATTTCTAAATGGGGTTCTAGATTAACTGACTGAAAAGGCAGAAAACTGGCAAATGACTGAACTCCTTGTGTTTCCTCCCTCTACTAATGTATCTATACCCGACATTGCCATTTCTGTGTGTGGTTCCACTATTACTCCCCAGCAACATGCCCGCTGTCTTGGGGTCATACTTGACTCCGAGCTTTCCTTTGCCCCCAACATACAATCACTGGCTTGCTCTTGTCATCTGCACCTCAAAAACATTTCTAGAATTCAACCTTTTCTTACTTTTGACTCTGCAAAAGCTCTTACTGTTTCTCATATTCATTCTCGTATCGACTATTGTAATTCTCTTCTAATCGGTCTCCCTCTTACCAAACTCTCCCCTCTCCAATCTGTCTTGAATGCTTCAGCCAGGATCATATTCCTCACCAATCGTTACACCAATGCCTCTACCTTGTGCCAGTCCTTACACTGGCTACCCATCCACTCCAGAATCCAGTACAAACTTATTACCCTCACCCACAAAGTCCTCCATGGCTCAGCACCACCCTACATCTCCTCCCTTGTTTCAGTATACCACCCTACCCGCGCCCTCCGTTCTGCTGATGTCCTGAGGTTAGCATCCTCAATAATCAGAACCTCCCACTCCCGTCTCCAAGACATGTGCTGCACCAATTCTTTAGAATGCACTTCCCAGGTCAATACGATTAGTCCCCAATCCCCACAATTTTAAGCGTGCCCTGAAAACGCATTTATTCAGACTGGCCTACTGCCTCTACACATTAACCTAATCTATCCCTGTGTGGCACAGCCAAAAGTTTTACCATAACCAGGTTCCCCGCATCATGTTCCCACATGCTTTATGCATCCATTAGCCCTCTGTGTCTGTACTGTTACACACTTAACATTATGGCTGATCCAAACAATCAGGGCAACTGTTACCACCCACCTTTCGTGTCTACCTCTTTCCTTAGACTGTAAGCTTGTGAGCAGGGCCCTCATTCCTCTTGGTATTTGTTATAATCTATGTGATTATTGCTATGCTGTAATGTCTATTGTCTGTACAAATCCCCTCTGAAATGTTAAGTGCTGCAGAATATGTCGGCGCTATAGAAATAAAATTTATTATTATTATTTATTAAATGAGGTTCACCACTGACAAGTGGAAGAAAATACATTTTTAATGCAAAATATATGCAGAATATTTACTCTAAATAAAGGGCATAGCTAGGCACTTAGATCAGGGCCTTGGCCCCGGATCAGTAGTTCATTGCCCCAAATCTCTAGTTATTTTTTTTTATTACATAAACTTTATTAACTATGCATGCACACGCAGGGTTTGCCTGACACTGCCCTGTGTAGTGAGGCTGTGTGATCACCTTGGTAGCTCCTCCTCCAGCTCTCTGGTCCGCCTCTTTGGCACCAGATACAGGAGAGGATTTATTTGTTCATGTGCAGAGTGACTGCACAGCATTTGTGAGGAGGCAGAGGGAGAAGAGGGCTGTGAGGGACAGCAATGCCCCTGCCCTGAGGAGACAAGAGACAAGTAGCTGTTGTTCACAGACAGGAGGATCCTCTCCTGTAATGTCAGTAGCAGCTTAGCAATTGGTTCAAGAGGACAGTGCAGGGAACAAAGGAGCACTCTTGATGCTGATTTCCAACCTCAGTCCTCCACCACTGCTGCCACTGTGCACAGCATGAGGGAGAAGAGGACAAGTTAATATATGTGTGTGTGGGAGCATATATATGTGATGTGTATGTGTGCAGCTCTTGATTCTGTGATGTGCGTAAGGTGTGTGTTCGTGCGGATGTCATATATGTGTGATGTGTCTGCTTACTCTTATCTCTGTGTGTTGATACTATTATACAATTATACATTTGTTCAAAAATTGCACTGAGTTGTTTCTAGCATAGTTACTACATCTGTGCACTATAAGCTCATAGCACTTACGAATCTGTAATTACACTACAAAAAAAGGGGAACGTAATGTATGTTAGTTATGTGTGGTTTCTTGTGGAGCTGCTTTTTGTTTTTATTTTTTTTTAATTTTCTGGTCTGTTCTTTTTTCTTGCCATGATAACCTCTTTGTTGTATCTGCCATAATGTTACCATAATACCTTTCTTCCCAGAGCCTTAATTTTTTTTATTTTTCAGTCAATTTGACCATGTTAGGCTGGTTTCACATTAGCGCTTTTTAAGCGCACGCACGGCCGGGGGTAGCTCCGCCCCCGAGCCAGCTCTCTGCCCGGCGTGCCCGCCCCTTGCTTGTAGCGCCGCCTCCTAGCGCACAGCGGCGCCTGCGATCGGCGCACCCTATCTTTAGCATAGGGTGCGCAGATCGTGCGCAGGCCGTGCGCTAGTTGCGCTTTGACCTGCGCTGTGCACTTTTGACGGTGCGCCGTGCGCGCCAAAATCAAACTTTTTGGATTTTGGCGCGCACGGCGCACCGTCAAAAGTGCGCAGCACAGGTCAAAGCGCAACTAGCGCACGGCCTGCGCACGATCTGCGCACCCTATGCTAAAGATAGTGTGCACCGATCGCAGGCGCCGCTGTGCGCTAGGAGGCGGCGCTACAAACAAGGGGCGGGCACGCAGGGCAGAGAGCCGGCTTGGGGGCGGAGCTACCCCCGGCCGTGCGTGCGCTTAAAAAGCGCTAATGTGAAACCAGCCTAAGAACTTGTGCTTTATGGGACAAGTTGCACTTTGTAAATACCCCATTTATCTTAGCAAAAAGTGTACTGGAGAATGGAAAAAAGTACCAAGTGTTGTGAAATTAGAAAAAAAAAGTGCAATTCCACATTAATTTTTTTTCTTTGCCATGTTACCTAAATACTGACACGCCATTATGATTCTCCAGGTCATTATGAGTTTGTAGACACCAAACATGTATAAGTTCTAATTTAATTGGTGAAAAAAAATTGTAAAAAAAAAAAAAAAAAAATGCCAATTTTCAAGACCCACAGAGTCTCTATTTTTCTTGATCTGGGGCTGGGTAAGGGCTTATTTTTTGCTCACCAAGCTGATGTTTTTATTGGCCCAATTTTGGTGTAGATACACTGTTTGATTGCCTGTTATTGCACTACTGTGTCGACCAAAAAGCGTAATTCTGGCATTTTGGTTTTTTTCTCATTACGCTGTTTTCCAATCAGATTCATTTAGTTTATATTTTGATAGATCAGGCGTTTCTGAATGTGGCAATACCAGATAGGTTTAATTTTGAATGGGGCAAAAGTGAGGTGATTTGAACTTTGATATTTTTAAAATATTTGTAAATTTTTTTAAAACACTTTTTTGTTTACACTTTTCAGTGATTTTCAATAGTCTCCTTAGGAGACTTGACGCTGCAATCATCCAATCGCTTGTGCTACACATAGCAGGTCTTCAGCTCTGCAGTGACAGGCATGAGGGTCTTCTGCAGATCCCCCGCTGTCATACCAACCCATCTGCACCCCATGATCATGTGACAGTGGCACCGATGGGAGAAGTTAGTGACGCACTTCTTGTAAGTGCAAGTTAAATGCCGCTGTCAGAGATTGCCAGCGGCATTTAACAAGATTCAACCCGCGGCTGTTATGGGTACATGACAGCTGATCAAATCAGCTGTCTTGTGCATCAAAAGTTTTGGCTCAGTGCATGAAAGGGAGGGAGGGGACCTATGACTTACCAATACGTCAGATTGTGTAGGAGTTTAAAAATGAATAAAAACTGTACCTAATTTTCCCATGTTCGTAAAAAAGTTTAATATCGTCATTACTAAAAATGTCCTATCAAAATATTGAATTTTTTAATACCTTACATTAAATTCTGAGAAGAAAAAAAAGCAAGTTAGTAGAAAGAAACCTTATAAGGTAGTGTGCACACTTTCAGAATTTGCAGCAGAAAAACCTGCTGCAAATACTGGAGTGTTGGCAGCAAAAACATTGCTTACTTTCACATTGTGTTTAGTGGCCCCGTCAGGGCATATATCTGACCACCCAAAAAAAAAAAAAACAGGGTTCAGACATATGTGCTGATGGGGCTATAGACTTTATTGGTGACGGCAGTGTGAGCGAGAGATCTGCCTTGAATATTTTTTGGGAAAATATATCTACTGGATGTGAACACTTCCGAAAATGATGCACTTCAGAGCGTACGTATGCTCTGCCGTCACCATTGCTGTCTATGGCCCTATCGGCGCTTGCATCCAAACCCATTTGCTGGTGGGGTGTGATTAGGGTTGGGTGTATGCCCTGAAGGGGCCTCTAAACGCAATGTGAAAGTACGTTAGAATATGTAAGTATTGCTGCATTTTTCGATGTTTTTTTCCATTCATTTGAATAAATGAGAAATGCTGAAAAAATTGACATGCTGTTGATTTGAAACTGCTTGAAATCTGCAAGTAAAAAACCAAGCAGTATGTGCATGAGACTTTAGAAATATTCAATTTGCTGCTGCTGTAAATCACAGCATTTTGTCCATGAAAAAAAATGCATGGAAAAAAAAAGCAACAAAAATGCAAAGTGTGCACATACCCTGAATTTGGTATGGGTGTTATTGTATTGACATTTTAGTATAATTTTGCCAAGGTTTGCTGCAAAATGGAAACTAAAAATAAACCATAAAACAATGGTGGCATTGCATTTTTTCACTATTTCATCTTACGTTTTTTCCCATTATTTCTAAAATATTGTATGGTAAAATGAGTGATGTCATTCAAAATATCATCTTGTCCTGAAAAAACATCATATGGCTAAAAATAAAAAGTAAGGACTCTTCGAACAGTGGAGGAACCAAAAAAAGAACAAAAATGCCAGTGTCCATAAAATAAACGATGGTGTTCCATAGGCCAGGAGTAGACAACTCTATTTCATGGTCCATGTACAGTGCACAATTCTTGGCCCATCAGCAGATCTCCTGCCATCAGCTCAGCAGCACCATGTATTCTCATGAAGTTTCGTCCAGGTTAATATACCAGTGATTGGTGTGGGCATTGTGGTCCATTTAAGGACCATGGAATGCCGCCATCTGAAGCAGAGGGACCCCATTAATCATTGTGGGATACATCTTGGTTCCTCAGTTTCCATGTTTAGAATGGAAGAAAAGAGAGTCATGCAGAACTCTTATTTTCTATCCTAAAACTGAACATAACAAACCCATAGGCACCTAATAATATTCAGTGGGATTCCTGTGCTTCCATTCGCATCAGCGGATTCATTTTAAATGTTTAGACTATGTTCACACTCAGCGTTTTTTTGCTGATTTTTTTTTAAGTAAATTAAAAGCTGTTTTTTTTACATTACCAACAAAAGCCATGAGACTTCAGAAATCTCATGCACACAGCTTGATTTTTTTTCTGACTGAATATGAAATCTGCAGCGTCAATTCTCTTGGCATTTTAGACATGTTTTTTCACCCACAAAAAGCAATGAGAAAGTTAAAAAAAAAAAACACTGCACAAAGCTTTCAGCGCATTTTTGGTGAATAAAACTAATTTTAAAAAACATGCACAGTAGACAAAGCACACATCTAATCTGCACCCAAGAACGCTGTAAAAGAAAGTGTGACAAAAACACAGTGAAAATGCCTCAAAACAAGAGCCAAAAGATCATAATAAACTGCAGCATAAATGCTGCCTGTGAGCCTAGCATTACATAGGCTATGTTAACATGTTGCATTTTTGCTAGTTTTTTTTGCAGCTTTTTTTTAATGCAAATTCCAAGCTGCTTTTTGCAGTACCAGGAAAAACTATGAGACTTCATAAAGCAAGAGGAAAGTGCAAAAATTTGACTGATCATCATTATATAATTATTCTGCAGTGTTTTTTGGCAAATAAAACTAACTTTATGAAATGTACTGTAGACAAAAAACAAAAGCTTAATCCATACCAAACACACAGCAAAATCTTCTCAAGTGCTGAAAAGTGGGTGTTTTTGAATGCAAGGTTTTTAGTGCCAAAAGAGCAAGTTATGGCTTCTGAAAAGTGCTGTGTGTGAATATAGACTAATAGTTATAGAATGCAGGTGAGAAAGTCATCTAAGGCCTGTTTCACACTTCCGTTTTTGTGTCCGCCAAACGGATCCGTTTCCGTTTTTTTGACGGAAACTGATGCAAACGGATCCGTTTTTTAAAAAACGGATCCGTTTTTTTGACGGATCCGCGGTAACCGTAATGGAAGTCTATGGGACAAAAAAAACGGATCCTGCAAAAAATGGCGGATCCGTTTTTTTACGGAAAACAACGGATTTTGACGGATTTGAAAAAACGGAAGTGTGAAACAGGCCTAAGATATTAGACCTATTAGACTGACAGTTTTTGCCAACATACATAGTAACACAGTTAGCAAGGCCGAAAAAAGACATTTGTCCATCCAGTTGGTGGAAAAACTTTTTCTCCTCCAGATGCAGAGAATGACCCCTTGCATAAATTCAAACCCCACATCCTCTCCGATTTTTACTATCCTTTCTAAACAGACTGTAATCCTGTAAATTAACTGCCCAGTCATAGCTTTCACTTAACCATGTCTCGGTTATTTCCACTATGTCATATTTACCTGTAGCTATTTCTGCTTCTAGTTCTTCCATCTTGTTTGTCAGGCTTCTGGTGCTTGCGAGCATGAAGTTTAGAGGATTTTGTTTTGCTCCAATCTTCTCTCTGTCTATTGGTTTAGAAATTTTCTTACCTCCCTTCTTAGTATGTTATCTTGGGTCTTCTTTGCCGCTCCTCATATCCTTCATCAGTAAATTTTCTAGCTTCATGTTCGAGTCTAATGTTTTTCTTCCCATCCCCTCTTCTAGTTTAACTCCCTCCTGATGAGTGTAGAGAGTCTTCTGGTGAATATGTGATTCCCAGTTTTGTTGATGTGTAGTCTGGCAAGAAGTCTGTCATACAGGTAATTAACACCGTGGTCCAGGAATCCAAATTCTTGTTGTCTGCACCATCGTCTTAGCCAGATGTTCACATCAAGGATCCTGTTCCATCTCCTGGTGCCATGCTCGTCTACTGGAAGGATTGAAGAAAAAAAAAACTACATGTGCATCCAGTTCCGTTACTTTCTTCCCCAACTCTTTAAAGTCCTTGCAGATTGTTGGTAGGTCTTTCCTTGCCATGTCATTGGTGCCAACATGTATCAGAAGAAATGGGTGGACATCCTTGGAACTGATAAGCTTTGGTATCCTATCGGTCACATCGTTGATCTTCGCACCTGCGAAACAGCATACTTCTCATGCAGTTATGTCTGGTCTGCAGATGGCTGATTCTATGCCTCTCAGTAGTGAGTCTCCCACCAATACCACTCTTCTTTGCTTCTTGGCTGTACTTTTTGTTGTCACTTCTGGGTGTTGCTGTGTGCCCTTTTCTTATTTGCTTTCTGGTAGTGCCTCATCCTTAGGTGTGCCATCTTCATACTCCACAGGGCCTTGGTATCGGTTTCTCAGTTGTGAGGTTGGTGATGTCTCCATGGTCTTCTTGCTTGTTTTGGTCACATGCTTCCATTCATCGTTTTTAGAGGCTCCCTGACACTTTCTTCACCGTCTGTGACCAGCAGAGATGCTTCTATTCTGTCTAGGAAGCCTTCATTTTCGCTGAGTTTCAAAGTTGCAATTCTTTCTTCCAGACCCGTCACCTATTCTTCTAAAAGGGCCAACTTCTGGCAGGTGAAGTTGGATTCTTCTTCTGGTCGATCTGTGAACATGTAGCACATGTTGCAGCTCACCATGTAGGTTGTCACAACTGCCATGTTTCTCCTAGATACTTCTGACTTTCTGCATGTTTTCCTTCTTGTGTAATCTACTGTATGTGACCTTCTTGTGTAATCGGCTGTGTGCTTTCCTTCTTAGCCAAGCCAAGCTTAGCCAAGCTTTCCTGCAATAACGTCATAGAGGCAAAAATTCTAGTACATTATTGCAAGCTTTCCTAGCCGCTTGTCTCGGCTGTACCCAACAACCTTCTTGCTGAGGGAGACTCTTCGCTTTTCCCAGAAGGCACCTGGAATATGCAAATGGTCCTCTTCAAGCTTCAATCCCTGATTTGGCCATGCTTTCCAAGCAGCAGGTCCCGGCTGTACCCAATGATCTTGCTGAGGGAGACTCTTTGCTTTTGTCAGAAGGCACCTGGAATATGCAAATTGTCCTCTTCAAGCTTCAATCCCTGGTTTTGATGCATTGATGCATGTTGCATGCTGCATGCTACATGATGCACAATTTTATGGACAGCTGTTTCTAGGCAACAAGTTTTTTTCCAACATGTTGCCCATATCTTTGCTTTGATTCTGTTGCCGTGCATAATTACTGTGTTACCTGTGGTGTTACATTGGACTGCAAATAACATTTCTTACATTGTCTCTACTCAGAGTTTTCACAGTTGTGGTTTGTTGTGTTACATAAGACTACAGGTGATTTCTAGTGTATTACCTGTACGCTTTGCATTTTCACTCAGTAGTGTTGCATTTTTGCTTGGCAATGTTGTAAAACATTCCTTGGGGCCTGGACCATTGAACTTTTCTGACTCTAGCAACACCTCTGCTATTAATCCTTGAGCAATTCTGCGTTGAAGAGTTATAAAGTAAATTATAGCACTCAAAGTAAAGGTCCCGTTACATTTAGCGATGCACTAGCGATCCCGACAATGATACGACCCGGTCAGGATCACTGGTGCATCGCTAAATGGTCGCTAGTGAGCTGCCGAACAGGCAGATCTCACCAGCGATGCAGCGATGCTCGGCAGTCGTTACTTACCTGTCACACGCAGCGATGATGATGACTTCTGCCCGCGTCCATGTGTCGCTCGTCGGCGCCAGCAGGAAGCAGACGATGAGAAATGGATCAGGACGCTCTCGCGCGATCAGCGATATCCAGTGGGGTGGCCGGTCGGAGGTAAGTGTCACATGTAGCGAGATCGCTAGCAATATCGCTGTTGCGTCACAAAATCGGTGACGCTTTAACAATATCACTAGCGATATCGCTATGTGTAAAAGGCCCTTTATACAGCTGCATCAAAACTAACATGATATTCTCTTCTATTTAGGTGTACATGGAGTCTAGAGTGGAAGATACTATTGTGTTTTATATTTTTCATAAAATATGATATCTTTCCAAAATTATGTAAATGTATTTTTTTTATAAAGCAACATACATATTTCCTCTAAGAAATACAATATACTTAATCCACAAATCTTGGTTTCCCCTACAAATGCAGGAAGTTTAGTTTTTGTGCAAAGTTTGTTTAAAATATAAAATTAAATGTGATACCACATGGCTAGCCTTTGACAAATTCTGCCTATATCCATTCTGTCTACTTCAACCAATTGGGATTTTTGGCAAGGCCCTAACAAGATAAAGGGTTGACAAAAGTCAGTAGTAGTGTTGAGCATTCCGATACCGCAAGTATCGGGTATCGGCCGATACTTGCTGTATCGGAATTCCGATACCGACTTCCGATATTTTTTCAATATCGGAATTCGGCATCGGAATCGGAAGTTCAGTTGATTGACGGCCTGACGTCATCATGATGCGCGGTGTGTGCGCATCATGATGCGCCGTCATTTCGGGCCTTCCGGGGGTCTCTGCCGGCCTGCCGGGGGGCTGTGCCGGCCTGCCGGGGGGCTGTGTGGACTGCCCGGGGTCTGTACCGGCCTGCCGGGGGGCTGTGCCGGCCTGCCGGTGGTCTGTGCACCCTGTGGGGGTCTGTACCGGCCTGCCGGGGGGCTGTGCCGGCCTGCCGGGGGGCTGTGCTGATGTCCGGGGGTCTGTGCAAGCATCGTCCGATGGGACTACAAGTCCCATCGGGCGATGCCTGCTACCATGACAGTGATTGACACATTAGCCAATGATGGGACAGTAGTAGTCCCATCATCCGGCTAATGTGTTAAATGTTAAAAAAAAAAAAAAAAAATACTACATACATACTACATGCATGCTACATACATACTACATGCATGCTACATACATACTACATGCATGCTACATACATACTACATGCATGCTACATACATACTACATGCATGCTACATACATACTACATATATACTACATACATACTACATACATACTGCATGCATGCTACATACATACTACATATATACTACATACATACTACATACATACTACATGCATGCTACATACATACTACATATATACTACATACATACTACATACATACTGCATGCTACATACATACTACATACATACTACATGCATGCTACATACATACTACATATATACTACATACATACTACATACATGCTACATACATACTGCATGCTACATACATACTACATACATACTACATGCATGCTACATACATACTACATATATACTACATACATACTACATACATGCTACATACATACTGCATGCTACATACATACTACATACATACTACATGCATGCTACATACATACTACATATATACTACATGCATGCTACATACATACTACATGCTACATACATACTACATATATACTACATACATGCTACATACATACTACATACATACTACATACATGCTACATACATACTACATGCATGCTACATACATACTACATGCATGCTACATGCATGCTACATACATACTACATGCTACATACATACCACATATATACTACATACATACAATACATTCATACAATACATACATAGACATACAGTACATATAACATAGAGTAACATACTTACCAATACTTGTCACATTGTTCCCCGAAGCCATTGTCTTTTCCGGGATAAATATTAACATAACAAACCACAAAAATACTCACCCACGATCCGAAGCAGTCCACGAGTGTGTCCCACGACGATCTTGGGTAGAGAACTGCAGCATCAGATGATGCTGCCGTTCTCTACGGGCTGCAGGAATCCAATGACGGAAGGTAGGTATCCTTCCGCACTGTATTCCTCCGCCACTTAAAAAAAAAAAGTCCCTAGTCTCACTTTATGCCATTGCTGTGTGGGAATTTCCCACACAGCAATGGCATAAAGTGAGACTAGGGACTTTTTTTTTTTAAGTGGCGGAGGAATACAGTGCGGAAGGATACCTACCTTCCGTCATTGGATTCCTGCAGCCCGTAGAGAACGGCAGCATCATCTGATGCTGCAGTTCTCTACCCAAGATCGTCGTGGGACACACTCGTGGACTGCTTCGGATCGTGGGTGAGTATTTTTGTGGTTTGTTATGTTAATATTTATCCCGGAAAAGACAATGGCTTCGGGGAACAATGTGACAAGTATTGGTAAGTATGTTACTCTATGTTATATGTACTGTATGTCTATGTATGTATTGTATGAATGTATTGTATGTATGTAGTATATATGTGGTATGTATGTAGCATGTAGTATGTATGTAGCATGCATGTAGTATGTATGTAGCATGCATGTAGTATGTATGTAGCATGCATGTAGTATGTATGTAGTATGTATGTAGTATGTATGTAGCATGTATGTAGTATGTATGTAGTATGTATGTAGCATGTAGTATGTATGTAGCATGCATGTAGTATATATGTAGTATGTATGTAGCATGCATGTAGTATGTATGTAGTATGTATGTAGCATGCAGTATGTATGTAGCATGTATGTAGTATGTATGTAGCATGTAGTATGTAGCATGCATGTAGTATATATGTAGTATGTATGTAGCATGTAGTATGTATGTAGCATGCATGTAGTATATATGTAGTATGTATGTAGCATGTAGTATGTATGTAGCATGCATGTAGTATATATGTAGTATGTATGTAGTATGTATGTAGCATGCATGTAGCATGCAGTATGTATGTAGCATGCATGTAGTATATATGTAGTATGTAGTATGTATGTAGCATGCATGTAGTATATATGTGTTATGTATGTAGCATGCATGTAGCATGCATGTAGTATGTATGTAGTATATATGTGGTATGTATGTAGCATGCAGTATGTATGTAGCATGCATGTAGTATATATGTAGTATGTATGTTGCATGTAGTATTTATGTAGTATGAATGTAGCATGTATGTAGTATGTAGTATGAATGTAGCATGTATGTAGTATGCATGTTGTATGTATGTAGCATGTAATTTTTTTTTTTTTTTTTTTTTTTTTTTTTACATTTAACACATTAGCCGGATGATGGGACTACTACTGTCCCATCATTGGCTAATGTGTCAATCACTGTCATGGTAGCAGGCATCGCCCGATGGGACTTGTAGTCCCATCGGACGATGCCTGCACAGACCCCCGGAGCCTGCACAGACCACCGGCAGGCCGGCACAGCCCCCCGGCAGGCCGGCACAGCCCCCCGGCAGGCCGGCACAGCCCCCCGGAGCCTGCACAGCCCCCCGGCAGGCCGGCACAGCCCCCCGGCAGGCCGGCACAGCCCCCCGGAGCCTGCACAGACCACCGGCAGGCCGGCACAGACCACCGGAGCCTGCACAGACCCCCTGGCAGGCCGGCACAGCCCCCCGAAAGGCCCGTACAGACCCCAGAGAGGCTGTACAAGGGCAGGAAAGGGTTTTTCTTATTCCGATACCGGAAGTCCCATAGACTTGAATGGGACTTCCGGTATCGGAATCGGCGATACCGATACTTTTTTTAAAGATCGGCCGATACCATCCGATACGATACTTTGAAGTATCGGACGGTATCGCTCAACTCTAGTCAGTAGTCAAATGAACAATACTGACAAAATTTTAGTGGATCAAGAATTGCTCATTAATTCTACAATATGTTACAAAATATCAAAATTGAATATCAAGAACATGTACAAAAGAACAAACTTGAAGAACAGACCTGCAGTGAAATAAAGGACAGCTGTTGGTTTTGGAAAACAAACCATATTTTGATTTCCAAGGCTTTTTTCTCTCCTCCAGTAACCCAGAGAATTGTGTTTGTCTCCAGAGACCACAGACTTTTAATAAAATTCTATGTACACTGAATCAAGCTTAAAAGCCTAACATGAAATGTCAAAACTGTCATTGAGAGTTAAAGGGCAGCTTAGGGAGCAAAGCCATATATAGAGAGCATTAAGGTATTTAATATAATGCAACTTGACTGAGGATGAAGCACTAACAGAAGCCACCTATCTTATCAAGAAAGGGTTTGTGTCCACACTTATGATAGCATAATGCTAGGATTTGTCAGGAATGTTCTGCCATAAGGAAATGGTCGAACATGAGAGCTCTGTTAACAGTCAAGTAAAACTGAGAAATTGTAAAGCTTGAAACTAAACTTCACTTTATTAATTGGTTGAGCTCCAGCTGGCTTTTTCTGATGATGTCATGGTAGGTCACTGATTTTTATGTGGCTTCCAAGTAGGACAAATGGTCAAGTTGTACCAACCTGAAAAAAATACTGGAACCAAGGTGAATCGCTGCTCTTTCATCTCTACATTATTTTATTAATTGATAGCAGTCATAACTATTGAGCTTCTGCTGATCAGAGATGGACAGGACTTCATAAATAACAAATCATTGTTTGGGTATGTGTACACAATGCCTTTTTCAGGTACATTTCACTTAGCACCCATCTGAAAAAGCATTGAAAAAAATAAAAAAAAAAGAAACTACAAAAATGTCAGAAAGTCTTCAAATGCATATGTCCAGTCTTTCATCATTTTACTTCATTTCATAACTGCTTCAGGTCCCTCAGATGATTTTCACCTGGAAGCCGTCACTAATATATATATATATATATATATATATATATATATATATATATATGTCAGATAAATACAGAGTCTGGCTATGTATACAAGTTCAAGAGTGGAAGCACCATCAGCCACCTCCTCTGCATGGATGACATCAAGCTGTAGGCGAAAGATGAACGAGACATCAATTCACTGATCCACCTTACAAGAATCTACAGCGAAAACATCGGGATGTCCTTTGGAATGGAGAAGTGCGGCAGGTTGGTAGTAAGGAGAGCCAAGGTAGTCAAGACTGATGGAGTGGAATTAACAACTGGGCACATAACAGATGTACAGACGTGGTACAAGTACCTTGGCATCCCACAGGGATATGGTAACCATGATGAGGATGCAAGGAAAGCAGCAACATCCAAATACTATCAAAGGGTAAGACAGGTCCTGAAGAGTCAGCTCAATGGGAAGAATAAAATCAATGTCATCAATACATATGCCCTATCACTTATCAGATACCCTGCTGGTATATTGTGCTGGCCAAAAGGAGAAATGGAAGCTGCAGATGTGAAGACACGAAAGCTCCTCACAATGCATAGAGGTCTCCACCCTAAGTCTAACACCCAATGATTGTATACCAACAGAAAGGAGGGTGGTCAAGGCTTGATATGCATCCAAGCCACCATCACAGATAAAACAAGGAGTATCAAGGAATACATCAGAAAAATGGCACCAAAAGATGAGATGCGTGTGGGGTCTGGCATGTGTGTCCCTGCAGCAAAGTACAATATTTAGAATTGAGAGTCCTCGGTGGTTGATACCATCTTTTCAGTTAGCCATTAAAAGGTAACACATTGCACGCTTTTGAGACAGCTCAGGTCTCTTCATCAGGCTAGACTAATACAACATCTGAAGAATCGCAAGTCCAGCCTGATGAAGACACCTGAGTAGTCTCAAAAGCTTGCAATGTGTTACCTTTTAATGGCTAACTGAAAAGATGGTATCAACCACTGAGGAATCTCAATTCTAAATATTCTTCTATCTACTGGCTAACACAGTGCAAACATATATATATTTCCTGCACCAAAGTATCACTGCAGCTAAAGTATCGAGAAGCTGCAGTTATTTCAATGGCTGGGAAATAACATACAGCTCCTCTCTTCACACAGATACAACCTCCTCTGCTGATTGTCATCCTGTCATCCTGCAACATTCCCTTTAAATGGTACAACCTCCTCTGCTTTTTGTCATCCTGCAACATTCCCTTTAATGGTATATAACAGTGCCTGCTGATTTTTTGCTAAATTCATTTGATGCATTGTACTCAATAATGTTGTATATCCATGCTGGGGCCACTAGAGATGTTATCTGGTGCAAGGTGTTACAGCATATGCCTATGATCGTCTAACCTCTGTGAGAATCATGTGGGAATAGTGGATGAGGGCAGGTATATCTCGCCCAGATACCTTTCCTATGTGGTCTAGTCTGGTCAGTATCGCACCTGGTTACTAATGAATAATGGGAGGCAGATATAAAAGGATGCCAGGTGGTTGTGTGAGTCTCTCAGCCTGGGGACACAGAGAGCCTGTCTGTGTGAGAGACACATGTGAGTGAATGCAGTGCCCTCTGCAACTGTGGTTTGGCTGGACGGGAGAAGTCCGCCAGTTGGTAGTTAGTTAGGTTGTACCTTGTTTAGTTAGTGCCGGACAGGCAAGGATTTGTTTTATGTTTTATTTCCTTTATGCATTGCTTTCACAGTTAATAAACCAGACCCAGTGTCAGTTATACCCGAATCCCAGCTCTGCGCCTGAGTTTTATGCTGAACGCACGTGACCGTTGACCCCAGCAAAGGCGATCCCGGAGTGTTTTATCACATTGTGGTGGAGAATGCGGGCAGACTACGCTAATGAAACATGACATCGTAACGGAACCTGGTGTCACAGTTCACGTAAGACCCTACTGAATCCCTGAAGCGCGCCGTGAAGCCGTTTCCTGAGAAGTGAAGGCAATGTTAGAGTTAGGTGTCATTGAGGAATCGCACAGTGCTTGGTCCAGCCCGATTGTGCTAATTCCTAAACCGGACGGCACCATCCGGTTCTGCAATGACTTCAGGAAACTGAATGCGGTCTCAAAATTTGATGCCTACCCTATGCCCCGTGTCGACGAGTTAATAGATTGGTTAGGAAAAGCCCGGTATATTACGACCCTAGATCTAACAAAGGGGTATTGGCAGATCCCTCTGGCTGAGGCTGCCAGAGAAAAAACGGCATTTGCTATGGCAGAAGGTTTATTTCAGTATGTGTATATGCCGTTTGGACTGCACGGGGCACCGGCGACCTTCCAGAGACTGATGGATCGAGTCCTGAGGCCACATAGGTGGTACGCTTCGGCCTATTTGGATGACATTGTCATTTACAGCTTGGACTGGGAGACTCATCTCCAGAAAGTACAAGCTGTGATTGACGACCTGTGGGAGGCAGGTCTAACCGCGAACCCCAAGAAATGTCACATTGGGCTAGAAGAAGCCTGGTATTTGGGGTATGTAATTGGGAGGGGTATTGTTAAACCCCAGCTCGATAAGATTCAGGCGGTTCAGGACTGGCCTCAATCTGTCAACAAGAAGCAGGTGCAAGCCTTTCTGGGGATCGCCGGCTATTATCGCCGGTTCATACCCAATTTTGCAGCTATCGCTACCCTCCTGACAGATCTTACAAAAGGGAAAGACTCAGTCATGATTAAATGGAGTTTAGCGGCTGAAGAAGCCTTCCATAGCCTAAAACGGGCACTTTGCTCTCAACCAGTACTGGTGACTCCAGACTTCTGCAGCGAGTTTGTGGTACAAATGGATGCCTCTGATACCGGTATCGGGGCCGTACTGTCACAAGTCAGGGACGGAGTGGAACACCCAGTCCTCTATCTCAGCAGGAAGCTGAACAAACATGAGCAAAAGTATGCAGTCATAGAAAAAGAGTGCCTAGCCATTAAGTTGGCTCTAGAGGCCCTCAAATATTACCTGGTGGGCCGAAAGTTCAGGCTGATCACTGACCATGCCCCTCTCAAGTGGATGCACTTGAACAAAGAACGGAATAACCAGGTGACCCAGTGGTTCCTTGCCCTGCAGGCCTACACTTTTATGGTGGAGCACCGCCCAGGGGTACAGATGGGGAATGCAGATGCCCTGTCCCGAGTGCACTGTTTGGTGGGTGTCATTGCTCGACCGGAGTGGTCTGAGCAGAGAGGGGGGATATGTGAGAATCATGTGGGAATAGTGGATGAGGGCAGGTATATCTCGCCCAGATACCTTTCCTATGTGGCCTAGTCTGGTCAGTATCGCACCTGGTTACTAATGAATAATGGGAGGCGGATATAAAAGGATGCCAGGTGGTTGTGTGAGTCTCTCAGCCTGGGGACACAGAGAGCCTGTCGGTGTGAGAGACACATGTGAGTGAAAGCAGTGCCCACTGCAACTGTGGTTTGGCTGGACGGAAGAAACCCGCCAGTTGGTAGTTAGGTTGTACCTTGCTTAGTTAGTGCCAGACAGGCAAGGATTTGTTTTATGTTTTATTTCCTTTATGCATTGCTTTCACCGTTAATAAACCTGACCCAGTGTCAGTTATACCCAAATCCCAGCTCTGCGCCTGAGTTTCATGCTGAACGCAAGTGACCTTTGACCCCAGCAAAGGCGATCCCGGAGTGTTTTATCACATTGTGGTGGAGAATGCGGGCAGACTACGCTAATGAAACATGACATCGTAACGGAACCTGGTGTCACAGTTCACGTAAGACCCTACTGAATCCCTGAAGCGCGCCGTGAAGCCGTTTCCTGAGAAGTGAAGGCAATGTTAGAGTTAGGTGTCATTGAGGAATCGCACAGTGCTTGGTCCAGCCCGATTGTGCTAATTCCATGGTGTCCTGGCCAATCGGTTGCTTATCCCATACCAGTTCCCACAATCCCTCTCACCTGATCCACTACTCAGTTCTATAAGTTTAGTAGCAACATAAGGGGACATGCGTGTGGAGTCTGGCATGCGTGCCCTGCAGGAAAGTATCACTGCAGCTAATGTATCAAGAAGCTGCAGTTATTTCAATGGCAGTTAGTCACGGCAGTCGTCACGACCCCACACTATGTATCTGTCTCTTTTGGGTATGTCTGCCAAGTATGCACTTCTAATTACTTATACCTAGCTTTTCAATTAACCCATCTTACTCCTTCACCATGTTTACATATGCCCTCACAGTGTTTGCTCCATTAATCCTCGTTCTCCTTCGCTATCCCCAAACCCCAGCACCCTGCAAATTAATAATCATTTCCCCTTCCCCCCTTTCCTTCCCACCTGACCTCCTCCTTTGCTGACCTGCTTCTCAACCTCAGATTGCTCTTAATAAACCCCTCCTACCGCTCCCTATCTAATATGAACTACCGCAATCTTTCCAACGTAAAACCCATGCACTTGATGCCCATTCCCCTGCTCTCTCTCTCTCTGGAGTACTCTGGAATGCCTACTCCATCTGCAATAAGCTTCATGCGATTCATGACCTCTTTCTCTCTTGCCTTCCTCGGCCTCACAGAAACATGACTGATGCCCTCTGACACCACCTCCCCTGCTGCACTGTGTTACAGTGACCTCCATTTCACCCACCATCCTCACCCCGGCAACAGACATGGTGGAGGAGTGGGTCTTCTTTCTTCTAACTGCATCTTTAACCCACTCCCACCTCTTCCTTATCCTCGCCTCTTTTGAAGTTCACTCTGTCCGCATCTACTCTCCCTTCAACCTCCAAGTGGCCGTCATATACCGACCTCCGGGCCCGGCCACTGCCTTTATTGACCAATTCTCTACCTGGCTTCTTCAGTTTCTTTCAACTGACATCCCCACTATCATCATGGGTGACTTCAACATCCCCACTGACACCCTTCAGTCAACAGCCTCCAAACTCCTGTCCCTTACTTCATGTTTTGGATTTGCTCAGTGGTCCTCTTCAGCCACCCACACAGACGGACATACATTAGACCTGGTCTTCACCCATTTCTGCTCTCTAACTTCACCACCTCCCCTGTCCCTTTATCCGACCACCATCTACTCACTTTCTCATCCCTGTCCTCCTCGCCTGTCACCCCTGTCCAGCAACATGCAAACCCCTGCAGAAGTCTCACACAACTAGACACCCTCACACTCTCTGACTCTATTCTACCACTAGGATCCATATCATCACTCCATGACACAGACAGTGCCACTGCTATCTACAATGCCACTCTCACATCATCTATTAACACAGTAGTCCCTCTCGTTCATGGCAGAGTGCGATGTATCAATAGACAACCCTGGCACAATAACACCACTAAAAAGCTCCGGCAAGTTTCTAGGGCTGCAGAGCGGTGTTGGAAGAAAAGCATTTCGCAAGATGACTTCACTGCATTCAAACAGGCAACACTCGGGTTCAAATCTGCCTTCACCTCTGCTAAACAGGCCTACTTCACAACCCTCTTATTTTCCCCATCCTACAACCCCAAACAGTTATTCAAAAGTTTAACTCCCTCCTCCCTCATCTCTGCTGAGAACTTTGCCACACATTTCAAAAATAAGATTGACCAAACAAGGCAGGTCTTCATCACTCAACCACCACAACCCCTTTGTATACCAGACCAATGCCCAAATCCCGTAACCTCACTGAAGGGGAGCTTATTTATCTCCTCTCCAAATCGCACCTTACAACCTGTGCACTTGACCCCATCCCACCTCCTCCCCAACCTCACAACCACTCTTTTCCATCCCTTACCCACCTCTTCAACCTATCACTAACTTCTGATACCTTCTCTTATGTTTTCAAACATGCCACAATCACGCCTATCCTTAAAAAGCCAACCCTTGACCCAACCGCTATGTCCAGCTATCTCCCAATGTCGCTGCTCCCATTTGCTTCCAAACTCCTGGAGCAGCACATCCACGCTGAACTTTCCTCCCACCTCTCATCTAACTTGCTCTTTGACAATCTACAATCTGGTTTCCACCCCCATCACTCCACTAAGATAGTCCTGACCAAAATTACTAATGACCTACTTACAGCCAAAGCTAAAGGACAATACTCTATACTCCTCCTTCTAGACCTGTCCTGTGCTTTCGGCACAGTTGACCACTGCCTCCTACTATGGATCCTTTCCTCCTTTGGCATCAAAGACATTACCCTATCCTGGATCTCCTCATACCTTTGCAACTGCACATTCAGCATCTCCCACTCCCAAACTACCTCCTCATCCCACCCTCTCTATGTTGGAGTCCCCCAAGGCTCTGTTCTAGGCCCCTACTCTTCTCAATCTATACACTTGGCCTGGGACAACTCAAAGTCCCATGGATTCCAGTACCACCTGTATGCTGACGAAACTAAGATCTACCTCTCTAGCCCAGATGTAACCTCTCTGCTGTCCAGAAACCTGGAGTGTCTATCAGCCATATCCTCCTCCTTCTCATCTCGCTTCCTCAAACTCATTGTGGACTAATCTGAACTCATCATCTTTCCTCCATCTCACAGATCTTCCTTACCTGACCTATCTATCCCAGTTAATGACATCACGCTTTCCCCCATACCGGAAGTCCGCTGCTTCGGAGTAAACCTTGACTCTGCCCTCTCCTTCAAACTGCACAGTCAAGCTTTTTCCACCTCCTGTCGCCTCCAGTTCAAAAATATCTCCAGAAACTGTCCTTTCCTCAACCCTCAATCTACTAAAATGCTTGAGCATGCCCTCATCATCTCCCGCCTTGACTACTGCAACATCCTTTTCTGTCTGAATAATTCATCTCTCTCCTCACTACTCTGTTTTCTCCTCTGCAAACCTCTTCACTGGCTACCATTCCCTCAGTGTATCCAGTTAAAATTACTAATACTGACCTACAAGGAAATCTATAACCTGTCTCCTCCATATATCTCTGAACTAATCTCCCATATCTTCCCTCACGTAATCTCCAGTCCTCCCAAGACCTCCTTCTCTCCTCCACACTTATCCGCTCCTCACCCAACCGCCTCCAAGACTTCTCCCGAATATCCCTCATCCTCTGGAATTCTTTGACCCAACATGTCCGACTATCAACCACATTCGGATCCTTCAACCTGAAAACCCACCTCTTCGGGAAAGCTTACAGCCTACAATGAGCAAGCAGGAACAGCGTTTACTGAACACCACAACCAAGTAGCAGGAATTGGACACAGGAACATCTGCACAGCATATGGGCTAAGTCCCCCTAAATCCAAAGGGATCAAATTCTTATTTCTCACTTCAAAATGAAAATAAATTTTTATAATTTATGCAATGTGATTTTATGGATATTATTTTTGATATTCTAACTCTCAGTGTTAAAATTAACCTACTCTTAAAATTATAAATTGTTCATGTCTTTGTCAATGGACAAAGCTACAATATCAGCAAAGGAGGAAATACTTATTTCTCCCACTGGACACTTTGGGCTGTAGCTGTAAGATTTCTGTGTTGTAATATGTTACTTAGTTCCATTATTTTTTACAAAATATAACAAAATATAATAAACGTGTTCTGTATAAGTTGATTAAAGATGATTATTTTGTTCAATGAATAAAGTCTTAAGTGTGATGAGTCATCTTGTATGGATGAAAGCTAATGGGCTATATCCATGATCCATAATGTACCATTACTGAATGCTATATTATACGGAACAGTATAGATTGATTTCAAGTTTCTGAATCAGTAGCAAAAAGCATTAATTATGGTGAAAAGTGCAATCCACCAATTTCTGAAGACGGTTTACAAGCCACCAGACCCAATAATTAATGTCCTAAATTGAGAGCGGCACCATGACTAGAAATTGATATCATAGAAAGCTAAATATAGTTATACTGTGCAATAGCAATTTACTTTTCAAGAGGTTATATTCTTACACATTTCTATCATCACATGAATGTCTTTAAGGTTTTTTTGACAAAATTTTATATGTTTGAATGAGATACCATTTGCAGCTGTCTTTATCTGTCTAATATACAGTGGGGCAAAAAAGTATTTAGTCAGTCAGCAATAGTGCAAGTTCCACCACTTAAAAAGATGAGAGGCGTCTGTAATTTACATCATAGGTAGACCTCAACTATGGGAGACAAACTGAGAAAAAAAAATCCAGAAAATCACATTGTCTGTTTTTTTTCATTTTATTTGCATATTATGGTGGAAAATAAGTATTTGGTCAGAAACAAGCAATCAAGATTTCTGGCTCTCACAGACCTGTAACTTCTTCTTTAAGAGTCTCCTCTTTCCTCCACTCATTACCTGTAGTAATGGCACCTGTTTAAACTTGTTATCAGTATAAAAAGACACCTGTGCACACCCTCAAACAGTCTGACTCCAAACTCCACTATGGTGAAGACCAAAGAGCTGTCAAAGGACACCAGAAACAAAATTGTAGCCCTGCACCAGGCTGGGAAGACTGAATCTGCAATAGCCAACCAGCTTGGAGTGAAGAAATCAACTGTGGGAGCAATAATTAGAAAATGGAAGACATACAAGACCACTGATAATCTCCCTCGATCTGGTGCTCCACGCAAAATCCCACCCCGTGGGGTCAGAATGATCACAAGAACGGTGAGCAAAAATCCCAGAACCACGCGGGGGGACCTAGTGAATGAACTGCAGAGAGCTGGGACCAATGTAACAAGGCCTACGATAAGTAACACACTACGCCACCATGGACTCAGATCCTGCAGTGCCAGACGTGTCCCACTGCTTAAGCCTGTACATGTCCGGGCCCGTCTGAAGTTTGCTAGAGAGCATTTGGATGATCCAGAGGCGTTTTGGGAGAATGTCCTATGGTCTGATGAAACCAAACTGGAACTGTTTGGCAGAAACACAACTTGTCGTGTTTGGAGGAAAGAGAATACTGAGTTGCATCCATCAAACACCATACCTACTGTAAAGCATGGTGGTGGAAACATCATGCTTTGGGGCTGTTTCTCTGCAAAGGGGCCAGGACGACTGATCCGGGTGCATGAAAGAATGAATGGGACCATGTATCGTAAGATTTTGAGTGCAAACCTCCTTCCATCAGCAAGGGCATTGAAGATGAAACGTGGCTGGGTCTTTCAACATGACAATGATCCAAAGCACACCGCCAGGGCAACGAAGGAGTGGCTTCGTAAGAAGCATTTCAAGGTCCTGGAGTGGCCTAGCCAGTCTCCAGATCTCAACCCTATAGAAAACCTTTGGAGGGAGTTGAAAGTCCGTGTTGCCAAGCGAAAAGCCAAAAACATCACTACTCTAGAGGAGATCTGCATGGAGGAATGGGCCAACATACCAACAACAGTGTGTGGCAACCTTGTGAAGACTTACAGAAAACGTTTGACCTCTGTCATTGCCAACAAAGGATATATCACAAAGTATTGAGATGAAATTTTGTTTCTGACCAAATACTTATTTTCCACCATAATATGCAAATAAAATAAAAAAAAACAGACAATGTGATTTTCTGGATTTTTTTTTCTAAGTTTGTCTCCCATAGTTGAGGTCTACCTATGATGTAAATTACAGATGCCTCTCATCTTTTTAAGTGGTGGAACTTGCACTATTGCTGACTGACTAAATACTTTTTTGCCCCACTGTACATAAGAACGCATGCGTTATTGGACATGCTCATAAATTAGTAACAACCATAATTCACAAGGACTCAGTATTCGTAATCCATGAGAATGATCCGTAAATGCACCATTACTTTACTTAGGATTGGAAACTTTGAAAATGGGTCAACAAAAATTGAACATTTGTGTGACATTGCTTTGCAAAGACTGGGAAGCATCACAATGGTTTCAGAAGACCCCTGTCTCCTGGCTGCAGATTGATTGAAAAAGCAAATGTTTCCATACATACCCTCCCCGGGTCCAGCACTGAGCATCGAGTCTGGAGAGCTGCAGTCAGTCAATCACTGAACTCAATGGCTTTAAACAGTTTGTATCATCAACTGAGCTCATTTACTAACAGGAGCTCTGTCAATGTGTAGACAATAATGGACACCAGGATCAGGAGCAGAGACTCAGTGCTGGATCTGGCGAAGATGAGTAATGCACAGTTTTTTTTTTCACCTCAAAGAAACTTTATGAATTGAGATAGAGGTCTTTTTGATGACCACATAAATGCTTTTTTAACCCCTTTTACCCCCAAGGATGGTTTGCATGTTAATGACCGGGCCAATTTTTACAATTCTAACCACTGTCCCTTTATGAGGTAATAACTCTGAAATGCTTCCATGGATCCCGGTGACTGACAATGTTTTGTCGTGACATATTGTACTTCATGATAGTGGTAAAATTTATTTGATATGACTTGTGTTTATTTGTGAAAAAAAAAATGAAATTTGGTAAAAATTTTGCAATTTTCAAACTTTAAATCTTTATACCCTTACATCAGAGAGTCATATCTCACAAAATAGTTAATAAGTAACATTTCCAACATGTCTACTTTACATCAGCATAATTTTGGAGCCATAATTTTTTTTGTTAGTAAGTTATAAGGGTTAAAAGTTAACCAGCGAATTCTCATTTTTACAACACCATTTTTTCTTAGGGACCACATCACATTTGAAGTCACTTTGAGGGCTCTATATGATAGAATGGTGTCACTTTGGGGTATTTTCTAAAAACTACACCCCTCAAGGTGCTCAAAACCACAATCAAGAAGTTTATTAACCCTTCAAGTGCTTCACAGGAATTTTTGGAATGTTTAAAAAAAATGAACATTTAACTTTATTCACAAAAAATTTACTTCATATACATTTTTTTATTTTACCTAGGGTAACTGGAGAAATTGGACCCCAAAAGTTGTTGTACAATTTATCCTGAGCATACTGAAACCCCATATATGCAGGTGAACCACTGTTTGGGAGCATGGCAGAGCTCAGAAGGGAAGGAGCGCCGTTTGACTTTTCAGTGCAAAATTGGCTGGAATTGAGATTGGACGCCATGTCGCATTTGGAGAGCCCCTGATGTGCCTAAACAGTGGAACCCCCCACAAGTGACACCATTTTAGAAACTAGACCCCCCTAACGAGCTTATCTAGATTAGTGATGAACACTTTCAACCCCCAAGTCCTTCACAAAAGTTTATAACATACAGCCACAAAAAAAATCAAATATTTTCTAACAACAATGATTTTTTGCCCCCAATTTTTTAATTTCAAAAGAGTCAAAGGAGAAATTGGACCCCAAAAATTGTTCTTCAATTTATCCTGAGTACGCCGATACCCTATATGTGGGGGTAAATCACTGTTTTGGTGCACAGCAGAGCTCAGAAAGTAAGGAGTGTTGTTTGACTTTTCAATGCAAAATTGGCTGGAATTGAGATTGGATGCCATGCCCATGATGTGCCTAAACAGTGGAAAACCCCCAATTCTAACTCCAACCCTAACCTCATCATACTCCTTAACCCTAATCCCAGCCCTAACCATAGCCCTAGCCACAAGCCTAACCCTAACACACCCCTAACCCTAACTTTAGCCCCAACCCTACTCCTAACCCCAACCCTAATGGCAAAATGGAAATAAATAGATTTTTTTATTTTATTATCATTCCTAATTAAGGGGATGATAAACGGGGTTTGATTTACTATTTATAGTGGGTTTTTATAGCGTTTTTTGTTTGGCAGCTGTCACATGCTATAAGACGCTTTTTATTGCAAAAATAATTTTTGCATCACCACATTTTGTGAGTTATAATTTTTCCATATTTTGGCCGACAGAGTCATTTGAGGTCTTGTTTTTTGTGGGACGAGTTGACATTTTTATTGGTACCATTTTCGGGCACATGACATTTTTTGATCACTTTTTATTATGATTTTTGGGAGGCAGAATGAACAAAAACCAGCAATTCGTGAAATTCTTTTGGGGGGCGTTCATATCGTTCCGCGTGTGGTAAAATTGATAAAGCGGTTTTATTCTTCGGGTCAGTATGATTACATTGATACCTCATTTATATTTTTTTTATGTTTTGGCACTTTTACACAATAAAAAATAGATAAAAAATAATTATTTTTGCATCGCTTTATTCTGAGAGATATAACTTTTTTATTTTTTTGCTGATGAAGCTGTATGGCAGCTCAATTTTTTGGGACAAAATGATGTTTTCAGCAGTACCACATTTATATCCGTCTTTTTGATTGTGTGTTATTTCACTTTTTGTTTGGTGGTATGATGATAAAAAAGGCAAAAACAATGCTTTATGGGGTTCACTAAAGGGGTTAACTAGTTGGATAGTTTTATAGGTCGGGCCGTTACGGAGATGGCGATACTAAATATATATTTTTATTTTTTATTTACATAAAGAAATGTATTGGGGAAATGTTTATTTTTTTCTTTATTTAGGAATTTTTTTTAAAATATTTTTTCACATTTTCATATTTTGGAAGTGCATTGAGCAGCAGGGTGGTGTACTGGTAAAAGGGGAAAAAAATCTTTTAAATCTCCTGCCTGAGTGAGTGTAACCTGAACGTAAGTGCGAAGTGTGGTAAGTGTGTGACTTGAGATTCAGTGACTTTGGATTCAGGGAGTTTCCAAGGGAGGAATTACTGAATTGCTGTTACATTTTATTAATACTGTTTATTTATTTTTGCTTATCTTATTGTCTGGTGCAATCCCGACTAGGATGTGCTCCACTATTGCCAATGCCATCCAGTGCACGTCTTGCCGCATGTATGAAATCCCTGTCCTCCTGAAATTGGTTAGAACAGTTAATAATTTAAGAAATAATAGAGGTACAGAGAGATACATAAAGTGCATGTATACTAATGCCAGAAGCTTCACCCACAAAATGGAGGAATTGGAGTTAATGTTGTTGGAACATAATTATGACATGGTGGGGATATCTGAGACATGGCTGGACGAGAACCACGACTGGGCAGTTAATTTACAGGGCTATAGTCTGTTCAGAAATGACTGTACAAATAAACGAGGGGAGGCGTGTGTTTATATGTAAAATCATCCTTAAAACCCATCCTTCGTGATAACATATATGAATCTAATGAAAACATAGAGTCCCTGTGGGTAGAGATAAGGGGAGGGGGGAAAAATAATACATTACTGATAGGGGTTTGTTATAAGTCTCCAAAAATAATGGAAGCAACAGAGAATATCCTCATAAAGCAAATAGATGAAGCAGCGACTCAAGGAGAAGTCATTATTATGGGGGACTTCAACTACCCTGAAATACATTGGGGAACCGAAACCTGCAGTTCCGGCAAAAGTAATAGGTTTTTGACAACTATGAGGGACAATTACCTTTCACAACTGGTTCAGGACCCAACAAGAGGGGGGGCACTGCTAGACCTAATATTAACCAACTGACCAGGCCGCATATCAAATGTAAGGGTTGGGGGTCACTTGGGTAATAGTGATCACAAATTAATAAGTTTTCATGTATCCTTTAATAAAATGTGTAGTAGAGGGGTTACAAGGATCCTAAACTTCAGGAAAGCAAATTTCCAACGGATGAGAGATGATCTTGGTGCAATTAACTGGGACGAAATCCTGAGACATAAAAATACACAAAGAAAATGGCAGACATTTATAAGCATCCTGAATAGGACCTGTGCACAATATATACCGTATGGGAATAAACATGCGAGAAATAGGAGGAAACCACTATGGGTTGATGATGGTGATGGAGTTGGTGTTCTTTCTGATGGCCTAGATTCAGTCTTTCATTGCAATAACAGTGTGATTCCCTGACTGATTTGCCCTCGCGACGACAACTCAACATTTGCTGCTGGTGGTGTGCTAACCTGTGGACTTACAGTGGGGGAAACAATGTAGCGTTGCTGACTACCTTCTTTGAGAGCAGTAGCACATGTGGTACGTTAGTTTTGGTAGTCCGTCCATGCTTGCAAGTGCATGGTGGTTAAATGTCTTAGCATGCAACTGGTATTCAAATTTCTCCGATTTATCCATCGGCTAAAGGTGTTTGCGCATTTCTTACAGATAACCTTTGCCTTATCATTAGGATTTTGCTCAAAAAAGTGCCACACTGCATTCTTCCTACTATGAAAGACATTTTGAGGCCTTGCACGCTGTGCTATTTTGACCATCTGGCCAAGCTGTCCTGCAACTCTTTTGCTTTTTGTAACCTGTTTTTGGACTGCTCTCGGCCTGCCAGATAACAGCTGTTGCGATGTCGATGCCCGCTGCGGATGCTCCTCATCCTCTTCTGAGCTATTGGCAGCGGCACCCTCTACCCCCAATGGATGCCAATCTGGGTCAACAACTGGGTCATCCATCACCTCCTCTTCAATGTCATGTGCACCTTCCTCTGTGTCACTGTGTATGGTGGTATAGTATGCGGGAAGGGTCACCTGAGTTTCATCTGGGTCAGATTCTGGCTCAGTACACTGCAAGGACAATGTAGTGCTCTGAGTGAATGTACCAGCAGAATCATCTATCAGTGGCTGTGCATCAGTACACTCCATGTCAGATTCATCTTTGCCTGGGTAATTCACGATTTTACTTGATAACCCAGACACGGTATGTGAAAACAGCTCCATGGAGTAATCTGTTGTGTGGCCTGCCGCTTCCTTCAATTTTGGTTGGGATGAAGGACACAAGGAAAGGTGTGGTTCATGAACATGAGCCTCCAATGATGACTCAGTGCTTTTATTTTTTAAAACTTCAGAAGAGGAGGCAATGGAGCTGAAGGCTGAGTCAGCAATGTAAGCCAAAACTTGTTCTTGAAGCTCCGGCTTTAAAAGCGGTTTACCTACTCCCAGAAAAGGGAGCCTTCGAGGCCTTGTGGAGCCAGACGATGACGCAGGCTCAACACCTCCTTCATTAGGTGCTATTTTGCTTTTGCCACTACCAGCAGATCCACCACCAACACCAACACCATCATTACCAGCTGCCAACCCACGCCCACTTCCACGGACTCTTCCACCACACTTCCTCATTTTTGGGGAAAATGTACCCAAAAAACCACCAACTATACGGTACTGTAAAACAAGGTGCAAGGTGTATATAGTAGTGGGGAGAATTGGAATCTCTGTAGACTTCAGGACACAGTTAGATTCTGTCAGGCCCTGTTTATTTTACACCGCAATGTGACAGGCAGATTCTGGATGTTGTAAGAAAGGTGGATAGAGGACTATGGAGAATTGGAATCTCTCTACACTTCAGGACACAGTTGGATTCTGTCAGGCCCTGTGTCTATAACACCGCAATGTGACCGGCAGAAATTGCCTAGTGTATGACAAACTACAAGGTGTATATAGATTTGGGCAGAATTGGAATCTCCCTACAGTGTAGGTCTGTAAGAACGGACAAACTTCTCGGCTTTTCCTTACAGAGTCACACACTTAGCTTAAATTTGGCTGTGATAACATCCGTTACACGGTACTGAGAGAGGAGCGTGCACGTACACCGCTGTATGGTGTATGTAAAATTGTCAAGCTCCGTGTTTTGTATACGGGCTGACACACGCTGTCTCTCTCTAGTTTTGAATGTAATCAAACAGCAAATATACTAAACTGTTTGAAAAATGGACAAAACTATAAGGTGTAGGTCTGTAAGAACGGACAAACTCCTCGACTTTTCCTTACAGAGTCACACACGCAGATAGCTTCAATTTGGCCGTGATAACAGCTGTTACACGGTACTGAGAGAGGAGCGTGCATGTACACCGCTGTATGATGTATGTAAAATTGTCAAGCTCCGTGTTTTTGTATACGGACTGACACACGCTGTTTCTCTCTAGTTTTGAATGTAATCAAACAGCAAATATACTAAACTGTTTGAAAAACGGACAAAACTATAAGGTGTAGGTCTGTAAGAACAGACAAACTCCTCGACTTTTCCTTACAGAGTCACACACGTAGATAGCTTCAATTTGGCCGTGATAACAGCCGTTACACGGCACTGAGAGAGGAGCGTGCACGTTCACCGCTGTATGGTGTATGTAAAATTGTCAAGCTCCTTGTTTTTGTATACGGACTGACACGCTGTCTCTCTCTAGCTTTGAATGTAATCAAACAGCAAATGTACTAAACTATTTGAAAAACAGACAAAACTATAAGGTGTAGGTCTGTAAGAACAGACAAACTCCTCAACTTTTCCTTACAGAGTCACACATGTAGATAGCTTCAATTTGGCCATGATAACAGCCGTTACACTGTACTGAGAGAGGAGCGTGCACATACACCGCTGTACGTTGTATGTAAAATTGTCAAACTCCGTGTTTTTGTATACGGACTGACACACGCTGTCTCTCTCTAGTTTTGAATGTAATCAAACAGCAAATATACTAAACTGTTTGAAAAATGGACAAAACTATAAGGTGTAGGTCAGTAAGAACGGACAAACTCCTCAACTTTTCCTTACAGAGTCACACACATAGATATCTTCAATTTGGCCGTGATAACAGCCATTACACGGTACTGTGTGAGGAGCGTACACCGCTGTACGGTGTGTGAAAAAATGATCGCTCACTACCTCACCAGGACAAAACAATACAATTTGGATTGCTTTTAAAAAAGCAGTTTGAACACCTGTGTGCACACAGCAATGCAGCTAGCCTTAAAAGGCAGGCTAATCACCACCAGCGCTGCTGCACAAAAGCAAAAATCTTCACCTTTCACTGCACAGTAACTACAGTGAAAAGTGCTAGCAGCAGAAGCAGTTTTTTTTTCTTTTTGCCTTCCTAATGCTCTCCCTACAGAATCAGCAGCTGCAGCAGCTTTCCCTATTCTGAGATCAGCATGAGTAACATGGCGGTCGGCGTCCCCGCCCTTTTATACCCCCTGTGACGCCACACAAAGCAAGCCAATCACTTGCATGCCCTTCTCCAAGATGGTTGTGACCGCTGCCTATGTCATCACATTGCCCACAGTGTCCGTTCTTCCTGATTGGCTGAAAAAGGGCGCTAAAGCATCTTTTGAAACTCGACTTTGGCGCTAAAGTCGCTGACCTCGTGGCCGACCTCACGCTAAGGTCGGGTTTCGTTTCATGGAACCCGACTTTGGCGAAAGTCGGCGACTTTTGAATTTTTTCGACCCATTTTGCTCAACTCTAACTCCTACATTCAAACACTTTGAGGAAGAGCAAATCAAGGAAAAAAATATAAGGAAGCAAATACAGTAATCCTCTTCAGGTGTCATCTTCTTCTCCTTCCTTGGGAGGCTGGGGGGACTACCTTGACCTGCTTCTTGAAGCCTGATTCCTATGTGCCTGGGCTGTAATTGACCTGTGTTTGGGTAGTGTCGGAGCCCACGGACATGTAGAAATGGGCGACAGGCCCTTGTGTCCCTTGCACCATCACCTGCTCCTACATAGGAGATGGGGCAGTACAATCTCTTGGGGGTGATAGCCCCTTCTCAAGCCATCTTGAGGAGCCTCTCCCTGGTCCATTCATTTCTCAAGAAGGATTTATTCAGCTTGCTTTCTTCTCAGATCACACCCACTGCATACCAACAATTTTGACCCTGTATTTTGAAAAACATGACCTTGGTTCCAGCCGTCAGCTCCTGCAGCCTTCAAGGCAAGTGTTTCATCTCTACTGTCCGCTGGTTGAACAAGATGTTATGACGGGTCCCAAGCTCTTCGATGGATCCCCATCTCCATTGCCAGTTGTTCATTACAACCTCCCCCCATGATGCCAACTGTCGGTACCTAGTGTCTAGAGGACCCGCTAGCATTTCTCTAGCCCTGGTCCTGGCTTGCCTCCTTCTCTATTGCCTAAGAGCCCCGCAGTCTTCTCACCAGTTCCTGACTCCTGGTTCTCCAGCAGTATACAAGAGTCCCAGCAGTGAAGACTACAGCCCTAGTAGTTCTGGGAAAGCGTCCGCTTCCAGACCATAGGCTGCTAGTATTTCCATTGTCGTGCTAGCTTCATCTGGCTTTGATATTCTTCTGGTCACTCCCATGGGAGTTTTGCTTGACTCTGCCATATTTGTCTCTCACAGAACAGGTAACACTTTATTGTTGAGTAATTGCCACATAATAGTATATGAATGCATAATTGAATGCAGAAAAATGTTTTTTTTGGAGTGTTATATAGCACAGAAATGTTCCACAAAGCACCTAATACTCTATGGATGAGAATACAGTAAATTTTTTTACCCCAAAAATAAAAATGTTGTCAATTGCCATGCTCTTGTAACACTCTCTCCCTGCTTAAGATAAATGCAGATTGTATCTGTACAAACAGAAAAGCACAAAGTTAGCCTTTACAAGGGCTGTTCGTATGATGGTTCAGCTTCAGCACCAGTATCAACACTACTGGACTTGATTTGTTAAACTGTGAACACACATGCCTGGACAAGCACTCTCTCCCTCCAATAAAAACTGTCACAGAGCTGTGCAGTGGCATCAGTGTGCCCAGTCTGGCAGTGCCTGTCCTTTTTTAACCCCTGATAATGTCACATGGCCAGCCAATCACAGTATTGCCACAACCAAGATGACTATGGCAAGACAGTGATGCACAGGAAATCCCCACATGCTTATTGGCTATGCAACAGATGCCAAACATGCGGGGCAGGGATTCAAGTTTGAAGTCGAGCTTGCCAAGTAACAAACACATCCGAGCACCCAGATACTCGAGTGATGTCCGAGTATCACCAAACACGTTTGCTAATCCCTAATGGTGACCTTTGGCTGTTAGTCCCCAAATACATAACTTTTATTTCTATACACTGAATTTCATCTTTCATGTGGATTGTAAACCACAAACCCTCAGTTTGTCCAAGGTTGTATCTTATCAATATCTTCCATAGACTGCACTTGATTTAACATTTTGTGTCATGTGCACAAACAGGAACATTATGAATCTCATCTTGTAAATCACTAATAGGTTTAATATTAGCTAACCCAGCAGTGAACCATGAGATCACCACTTTTAACTGGATACTATTCAGAGTACCATTCCTCCACTACAACTCTCCGGGTGCGATCTTTAAGCTAATTTTTCATCTAATTAAAATCTTACTTTGTAAGCCTATATAATTTAATTGATCTATTAACCATTTGCGTGGGACAATGTCAAATGCCTTTGTAAATTCCAAAAACACTATATTCACAGTCTACACCTCCATTCAGATTTCTACTCAACTCTTCAATAAAATTAATTAGGTTAGTTTGACAACTTCTGACTTTAGTAAAACTGTGCTGGCTATCACTTATAATGTTAGTTTTGATCATACACTCTTGCTTGTAGTCCCTTAGAAGCTTATCAAACATATTTATCACGATGAATGTTAAGCTGACTGGTCTGTAATTACCATGAAAGACTTAGTGCACCTTATAAACATGAGCATCAAATTAGCTTTACACTGTTGCTCATCACAGTACCAGTCATTAGAGTCTCTAAAACCTAAGTACAGGGGCAAAGCAATAACTGAGCTGAGTACCTTAAGAGGCCTTAAAAGCAACCCACCTGTGCCTGGCACTTTGTACATTGATTTTATGTAACTTAACTTCAACCATATCTATATCTAGCAAACTTAGTATATTAATTAATGTATTAAGAGCATATGATTTGATAACATCCTCTACTCTCTTCTCTATTCAGATATATATATTCTAAAAGCCCTTTTATGTCATTAATGGTCTTCTTAACCATCCAGTTTGCCACCCTTCAATTAAATTTGACGACTCTCTTACCTATCTAACTCTTCATTTCCTTCCTTTTCTTCTCTTTCATACCCTAAATTAAGTACTCCTCCCATCCTTCTTGAACTCTCTCTCCAGCAGAGCAGATCCCCTTCCATTTATCTGGAGAATGCAGATTATATACCAATGATAGGAACCCAAAGTCTTCTGTACTACACCAAGACTTAAACCAGGCATTTAACTCTCTAAGTTCTCACTCTCTTTCCCCATTTTTGACTCATTGTATACTTAGGAGGCTGGAATTTTATGTATGCCAAAATACCAAATATGTTTTTCTTTTTAATTTGCAATGAGGAAAAAGGGATGTGATCAATTTTTAAAATTTCTTTTATGTCTTTTTTATATTTTTAAATGTGTTTTATTATTTTTTACTTTAAATTTTAGTCTTGAACTTGTGACCATTAACCCCTTCCTGACATCAGACGTACTATCCCGTCCATGGGACCCAGGTCCCTATGCCCATGGATGGGATAGTACGTCTCAGCGATCAGCGGCGCCCACATGGTGAGCGCCGCTGATCGCGGCCGGGTGTCAGCTAATTATCACATCCTTCCCTGCAGGCACCGGAATCCAAGATGGCGGGGGCCTGCAGGGAGCTGTCTTCCTCAGTGCCTGCAAAGCGCAGGCATGAGGAAGTCTGCAGCAGTGCCTGTGACAGATCGCTGATCTGTCACAGTGATCTGTGATGTGACAGATCAGCAATCTGTCACAGGACAGTGATGTCCCACCTGGGACTATGTAATAAAATTTAAAAAAAAAAGTGTTAAAATAATTTAAAAAAAATCACCAAATAAATTAGAAAAAAAAATATTCCCCCAATAAATCTATTTTTTGGAAATAAAAAAAAAAATAACAATAAAAGTACACATATTAGGTATCGTCGTGTCCGTAACGACCTGCCCTATAAAACTGTACCATTAGTTAACCCCTTTAGCGAACCCCTTAAAAAATAAAAATAAAAAGCAAAGCAAAAAATAATGATTTATTATCATACTGCCAAACAAAAAGTGCAATAACGTGCGACCAAAAAGACGCATATAAATATGCATGGTACCGCTGAAAACGTCATCTTGTCCCGCAAGAAAGGAGCTGCCACACAGCATCATCAGAGAAAAAGTAAAAAAGTTATAGCTCGCAGAATAAAGCGATGCAAAAATAATTATTTTTTATATAAAATAGTTTTCATTGCATAAAACCGACAAAACATAAAAAAAACCTAAATGAGGTATCGCTGTAACTGTACTGACCCAAAGAATAAAATTGCTTTATCAATTTTACCGCACGCGGAACGGTGTACACGCACCCCCCAAAAGAAATTCATGAAAAGCTGGTTTTTGTTCATTCTGCGTCCCAAAAATCGGAATAAAAAGCGATCAAAAAATGTCACGCTCCCAAAAATGGTACCAATACAAACATCAACTCGTCCTGCAAAAAATAAGACCTCACATGACTTGGTGGGTCAAAATACGGAAAAATTATAGCTCTCAATATGTGGTGATGCAAAAACTATTTTTACAATAAAAAGCGTCTTTTAGCGTATGACAGCTGCCAAACATAAAAACCCGCCATAAATAGTAAATCAAACCCCCCGTTATCACCCCCTTAGTAAAGGAAAAATAATAAAATTAAAAGAAAATGTATTTATTTCCATTTTCCCATTAGGGTTATGGTTAGGGCTAGGGTTAGGGCCAGGGCTAGGATTAGGGTTAGGTCTAAGGCTAGGGTTAGGGCTAGGGCTAGGGTTAGGGTTAGGGTTAGGGCTAGGGATAGGGCTGAGATTAGGGTTAGGGGTGTGTTGGGGTTAGGGTTGGAGTTAGAATTGGGGGTTTCCACTGTTTGGGCAAATCAGGTGCTCTGCAACTGCAACATGGCGTCTGATCTCAATTCCAGCCAATTCTGAGTTGAAAAAGTCAAATGGTGCTCCTTCCCTTCCAAGCTCTGCCATGCGCCCAAACAGTGTTTTACCTGCACATGTAGGGTATCAGACTACTCAGGACAAATTGGAAAAAAACTTTTGGGGTCCAATTTCTCCTGTTACCCTTAGGAAAATAAAAAATTGGGGGCAAAAATATCCTTTTTGTGGAAAAAAATTATCTTTTTATTTTCACGCCCAGGCGATATAAACTTCTGTGAAGCCATTAGGGGTTCAAAGTGCTGTTTAGGTACATTAGGGGCTCTCCAAAGGCAACATGACACCCGCATACCATTCCATCAAAGTCTGCATTACAAAACGTCACTACTTCCCTTCCGAGCCCCGACATGTGCCCATACAATAGTTTTCTCCCACATATGGGATATCAGTGTACTCAGGACAAATTGGACAACAACTTTTGGGGTCCAATTTCTCCTGTTACCCTTGGGAAAATAAAAAAATTGGGGACTAGTTGATCATGTTTGTGGAAAAAATACAATTTTTTTATTTTCATGCCCGGGCATTATAAACTTCTGTGAAGCCCTTGGGGGTTCAAAGTGCTAACCTCACATCTAGATAAGATCCTTAGGGGGTCTAGTTTCCAAAATGAGGTCATTTGTGGGGTGTTTCCACTGTTTAGGTACATCAGGGGCTCTCCAAACGTGACATGGCATACGATCTGAATTCCAGCCAAAAATGTCAAATGGCGCTGCTTCCCTTCCGAGCTCTGCCATGTGCGCAAATAGTGGTTTACCCCCACATGTGGGGTATCAGCGTACTCAGGACAAATTGCACAATAACTTTTAGGGTCCTGTTCCCCTTGGGAAAATAAAAAATGGGGGTGAAAAGATTATTTTTGTGGAAAAAATATGATTTTTTAATTGTACCGCTGTACGTTATAAACTTCTGTGAAGCCCTTGTGGGTTCAAAGTTCTCACCACATATCTAGATAAGTTCCTTGGGGGGGTCTAGTTTCCAAAATGGGGTCACTTGTGGAGGGTTTCCACTGTTTAGGTACATCAGGGGCTCTCCAAACGTGACATGGCACACGATCTGAATTCCAGCCAATTTTGCATTGAAAAAGTTAAACGGCGCTCCTTCCGTTCTGAGCTCTGTCATGTGCCGAAACAGTGGTTTCCCCCCCACATAACAGGTATTAGCGTACTCAGGACAAATTGCACAATAACTTTTGCAGTCCAATTTCTCCTGTTACCCTTGGTAAAATAAAAAAATTGAACCTGAATTATTTTTTTTTGTGAAAAAAAGTTAGATGTTCATTTTTTTTTAAATATTCAAAAATTTCCTGTGATGCACCTAAAGGGTTAATACACTTCTTGAATGTGGTTTTGAGCACCATAAGGGGTGCAGTTTTTAGAATGGTGTCACTTTTGGGTATTTTCTATCATATAGACCCCTCAAAGTGGCTTCAAATGTGATGTGGTCCGTAAACATAAAATGGTGTTGCAAAAATGAGAAATCGCTGGTCAATTTTTAACCCTTATAACTTCCTAACAAAAAAAAATTTTGGTTCCAAAATTGTGCTGTTGTAAAGTAAACATGTGGAAAATGTTACTTATCAAGTTATTTGTGTGCTGTATCTCTGTGATTTAAGGCCTTAAAAATTCAAAGTTGGAAAATTGTGAAATTTTCAAAATTTTCGCCAAATTTCAGCTTTTTTCACAAATAAACGCAAGTTATTTGAATGAAATTTTACCTCTAACATGAAGTACAATATGTCACAAGAAAGCAATGTCAGAATCATCGGGATCCATAGAAGCATTTCAGAGTTATTACCTCATAAAGGGACAGTGGTCAGAATTGTAAAAATTGGCCCGGTCATGAACGTGCAAACCACCCTTGGGGGTGAAGGGGTTAAATTGCTAGTTCTAAATAATGAAAAATGTATTTTCTGTTCACACTATATAAAAAATGTGGTGTGCAGAAATAGACAATAAATAAAATATAAAGTAGTATTTGTTGCTAATTTACAAAAAAAAGAGAAACATTAGTTACTTTAATAGAATGGCTGCATGTTTAAACAGAGATAGGCACTGTCCGTAGGCAAAAGTTTTAATATAATCTAAAGTTAGCCCACAGGTAATAGGCAGCACAAGTGTGCATGATATTTGAGAAATTGTAGACGTATCTCAGATCATAGAGATGAGCGACTTTGCCTTTTTTCGGGTCGAGTCGGGTTTCATGAAACCCGACTTTCGTAAAAGTCGGGTCGAACGCAATCGGCCAATTATCGTGAAAAGTCTAAGGCCGATTGAACCCATTGCAAGTCAATGGGGAAGAAAAGTCGGCAGTGAGTGGAGGACAGGAAACACACCTACAGCGCCCATTTTAATGCCAAAAACATCAAATCTTATTACTTAAGCTTGTCAACCTTAATTTACTTTATAATAATAGTCATGCATTGAAAATTGGGGGTTATTTGGCTAAAATTGTGGGGGGGGCTAGGGCTGGCTCCAGATTTTTGTGGGCCCAGGCCAAAGAGAGTCACTTGGCTCCTTTAACACATGCCACAATGCATGATCCTCTGATACGGCAGAGAAATAGCGGTATACTACAATAAAAAATACTTCACTTCTTACATCACATGACTGATATCAATTTTACATTCTCCAATAGCTTCAAAAACGGACAGTATATTACTCCATACAGTATTATGGCCACCGCATAGTGCGCCATACAGAGTAATGAGGCCCATATATTTCTCCATACAGAATCATTGGTCCCATATAATGTTCGATACAGTATATGATGAGCTCCACATAATGCTACAGTATATGTTGGTCCCCATGGATGAAGCTCCACTGTCTTATGGGTCCAAATAAAGCTCCATATATAATGGGCCTCATTTCTAATGCTCCAGTGTATAATGGGCTCTGTAAATGCTGCTCCAGTGTCTGATGTCCACCTTTGGAATACTCCAGTGTATGGTGTGCCCCATATATCATTCTCCAGAGTATAATGCTCCCCAAAAATTGCTCCCAACCTTTAAAACAATTAAATAAGTCTCCTCACTAGGGAATCCCTATACTACTCTGGACTCCTCGTCGTCCCCATCTTCCATCTCTCTGCACTTGGACTGTTTAGGTAGAGGGCGTACAGACGTGATGTTATCGCGCTCTCTGACCAGAATGTCACTGTCAGGAAATGCAGAAAACATCACAGCGGTGGAGCAGGGAGAGGTAAGTATTTCAACTTTGCAAGTGCTGTGATCCTGAGCAAGCGGGGGGGCCCACTCGTTGGCGACGGCACTGGCACAGGGCCCCTCATAGTATGGCGGTGTGTCTGACGGCGGGTGGGTGGGAGTGTGTCTGACGGCGGGTGGGTGGCCCTCCCACCGGCAGAGACACTTTTGCGTACTCTGAGGGGCCCTGTGCCAGTGCCGTCGCCCATGAGTATGCCCCCCCACCTGCTCAAGGAACCTGCACTTTCATCTGCACATTCCTCTTTGTCACCATGTAAGGTGGTATAGTATGCGGGAAGGGGAACCTGAGTTTCATTAGGGTCAGATTCTGGCTGTGTAGAGTGTGAGGGGAATGTAGTGGTCAGGGTCAATGTACCAGCAGAATTATCTAGCAGTGGCTGGGCATCAGTGCACTTGTAGTGCCCCCAGGAGTACGGTCACCACAGTGCCATTACCTTCCTCCTAGGGAGTGTGATGTCATGCTTGGGAGCAACGAAGCATCTCTCTAGCAGATAAACCCACACTCAACACAGTTCCCACTCCAGGCCAGCAGGGAGAGCTCTGAACCTGACTGCTGAGGAGCTGCTCTCTGTGGTTGGGAGGACGGAAGTTAGGGCCGTCTGTGAAGTGAAGGGGAAGTGTGTGAATGTGAGAAGGGGAGCTGGAGGATGAGCAGAGTTAAGGCTTACTACTAGCTGGAGCGCATGGTCCGGATTCCGGTCTCCGAGTTTGTAGGGACACTGACGGTCCTGCAGCAGAAACCGGAGGAAGTAGCAGTGGTAAATGCTCTGTTCCCAACTAAGGCTCGGAGGCCCCAGCAGCGACGTGTGTGAGCCAGAAGGAAATGGCTATGGCTGTCTGCCATATGAGAAAGTTCCAAAAGAGAGTCAGCAAGAGGAACTTCAGTGAACTCAGTACTGCGAGTACCTCAGATAAGCGCTAGAACGGAGGCTACACTACCTATCTGCAGAGAGAGAATTCATAATTTGGTTCCAGGCTGACCAACTCCTTCTCCATCTGTACTCTGGGTCCTGGACGGCAGTTACCAAGTACAGGTAAAGGAACTGCACGACTGTGTCTGTCATCTTTCTCCTGCGCCTGGCACATAGCTCTGCTACATCCTGCACTGCACATCATCTACCAACTCTTTCATCTGCCCGGCGACTACGGCCCTACCTATTCATGGCTTCTACATCTTAGCTGCACCACAACATCTGTCCCAGAGAAGCGACACTGCAGCGCTGGTCAATCTGATCAGAAACCACAGGTGGCGTCACGTATCATTCACCTATAAACATTATTCACCCCTTTGCATGGACACCCAGGGCCACGAACTGGGTCACCACCACCATGACACATCCCTCTGAGACACTGGTCCGGTACCGATTAACCTCACTGCCCTGGCTGGCGACCCACACTCCATGTCAGATTCATCTTGGACTGGGGAACTCACGATTTGACTTGATAACCCAGGCATGGTATGTGAGAAAGAGCTCCATGGAGTAATCTGTAGTGTGGCCTGCCACATCCTTCACTTTTGGTAGGGGTGAAGGACACAAGGAAAGGTGTTGTTCCTGACCAGGAGCCTCCACTGATGACTCAGTGCTTTTACTTTTTGAAACTTCAGAAGAGGAGGCGATAGAGCTGGAGGTGTGTCAGCAATGTCAGCCAAAACTTTTTCCTGAAGCTCCGGCTTTAAAAGCGGTTTACCTACTCCCTGAAAGGGAGCCTTCGAGGCCTTGTGGAGCCAGACGATGACGCAGGCTCAACACCACCTGCCTTAGGTGCTATTGTGCTTTTGCCTCTACCAGCAGATGCACCACCACCACCATCAGTACCAGCTGACAACCCCCGCCCACGTTCACGGCCTCTTCCACAATACTTCCTCATTTTTGGGAAAATGTACCCAAAATAAAACCAGCTATATGGTACTGTAAAACAAGGTACAAGGTGTATATTGTATTGGGGAGAATTTGAATCTCTCTAGAGATTTTAATTGGCTGAACTATTATCTCAGGCCCACTATAGATTACACCTCAATTTAACAGTCTGAAATAGGCAGGTGTATGACCAGGCACAAGGTGTTTATATAGTATTGGGGAGAATTGGAAGCTCCCTAGAGATTTTAGGAGGCTGAACTATTATCTCATGCCCACTATAGATTACACCTCAATTTAACAGGCTGAAATAGGCAGGTGTATGACCAGGCACAAGGTGTGTATATAGTATTGGGGAGAATTGGAAGCTCCCTAGAGATTTTAGGAAGCTGAACTATTATCTCAGGTCCACTATAGATTACACCTCAATTTAACAGGCTGAAATAGGCAGGTGTATGACCAGGCACAAGGTGTGTATATAGTATTGGGGAGAATTGGAAGCTCCCTAGAGATTTTAGGAGGCTGAACTATTATCTCAGGCCCGCTATAGATTACACCTCAATTTAACAGGCTGAAATAGGCAGGTGTATGACCAGGCACAAGGTGTGTATATAGTATTGGGGAGAATTGGAAGCTCCGTAGAGATTTTAGGAGGCTGACAATGATGCTCTCAGTCCAAATATGGCAGCAGGCAGCAAAATAAGCAGGACTGCTGCACACAAAAGTGTGGAAAAATTAACGCTTGGTAACTGTGCAGAAAAGAGGAAGAAAAGTATTTTTGCTTTTAAAAAGCACAGCAGTGTGCAAACAGCAATGCAGCTATCAGGGAGCCTTACAAGGCAGCCTTTTGGTTCTTCTTCCCTGCCTGACGCTCTCCCTTATTCAGAATCAGCAGCTGCAACCTCTCCCTAATGCTAAGATCAGCAGAAGTAACATGGCGGTCGGTGTGCATGCCCTTTTAAAGCCACTGTGACGCCACACAAAGCAAGCCAACCACTTGCATGCCCTTCTCAAACATGGTGGTGACCGATGTCCATGTCATCACGTTGCCCACAGTGTGCGTCATGCATCATTGGCTGAAAAAGGGCGTTGGAAGCATCATTTGAAACGCGACTTTGGCACTCTGGTCGCCGACCTCGTGGCCCACCTCACGCTATGGTCGGGTTTCGTTTCATGAAACCCGACTTCAGCGAAAGTCGGCGACTTATGAATTTGACCCACCCGAAAATGTTCAACACACACTGTGCCAAAAATAACAATCATATAATGTATATAGATATTGTAAACAGGTGTAGCTCAGCTTACCTTGGTTGAGGCATTCAAGAGTCTGAGCCCAAAAATGCCACTCCTGCCCCTTGTGGCCAAAGATTGCATAACAAATAGAAGACTTTTAGCTGATTCTTGATTAAAATATTTCAAAAAGTTTTGTTCCATATTGCAAAATTTGGCACTCACAACAAATACAATCATGATTTAGTTTTCAACTTGTTTCAGACTAAAAACATCCTTAATATTGAAAGGTCTTTTTTTAGTCTGAAATGCGTAGGTTACTGCATCATGCTTGGAATTCTTTGAGTGCCTATTTTTATAATTTGGAATAAAACTGTCATGGTTCCACCCACCAGTGTGTCTGGGATGCAGTTACTGACAGGTCGGCCGTCCAATCTGGTATAGAGGTGTGCTGAAGCTGTGAGACGTCAGCTGTCTCCATGTGTTCATTATTCTAGTTAATGGCCATACTTAACTGAGCTGAGTCTCCCAGATCTCTGCCAGATATACATTCAGCTTGTGAGGTTTGCACTTTCCTGTGCCTTGAGTTCTGTATGCTTGATCTGTTGCCTGACCTTGAACTATATTCTAACCATCTGCCTGTTTAACCCCTTCAGCTCTGATCCATTATCCTCCCAGTATTCTGACCTCAGAACTTTACCTGACTATGCTTTTGTCTCTTTCCTCTGTTTAAGATGTACCCTCCTGGCTTCTGACCTTGGATTCCTTGACCACTCTGACTCACGGTTTGGCCTTAATAAGTGGCCAGTGTCACATTATGTCTGGCCCATACGTTTTTCTTTTTCACCAGTATGGATTCTATTCACACGCTGTGTGACCAGGTGACGAATTTGACACAGATGACTTATGATCTGACGAAGGATTACCTGAGTCTGGAGTCATCGCAATATCAGTTGCAGGGTCAGATAAATAACTTGATGAAGACCTCCCATAGCCCCCACACTGCTGGCAGTGGCTGTGATGTCAGTACCCTCTGACGTACAGTTGGTGTCTCCCGAACCTGTAATTTCCCTCCCTGATACATTTTCACGAAAGAAAGACCAGTTTAGGGTATTCATGGAGAGCTGTAAGTTATTTTTTACCCTATGCCCCTGGTCATCAGGGGAGGAGTTGCAGCGGGTGGGGATAATGATGGCCTCAGACCTGGGCATTTTGTTTGTCCCTGAATGGTTTTCTGTTGATGCCTTTTTTGACAGTTTAAGTCTGATATATGATGAACCTGACAGAATCCAGGTTGCAGAGGCTAAGATCATGAACCTGGCACAGGGGGATCGCACATCTGAGGACTACTGTACTTACTTCCTGCAGTGGTCCACCAAAGTTCTATGGAATGATGCTCCTCTCAGGTGCCAGTTCCAAAGAGGCCTTTCTGAGACACTCAAGGATGCTCTGGTCCTCCATGAAGCTCTTTGTTCTCTGATGGAAGCCATGTCTCAGGCCATACCAATGGACCGCAGAATCTGTTAGAGACATGGTGAACAAAAGGCAGCATGTTACACTTCCTGTGATCAAATCCATTTACCCGAGGGTAGAATTGCCAGTCTTCATGTTACGGAGAGATTACAGAGACAAGATCTCAAACTCTGTCTATATTGTAGTCTCTTTGGACATTTTCATAAGAATTGCCCAACTCGTCCTCAAGCTAATAAACCATCAGGAGAATGTCTGAATCTGGGTGACGACAGAGGAGGTCACCTAGACTCCTTAGGTACCTTTTTGTTCCTCTGATAGAATACTGATAAATTTGATGATGTCCTTCATGAACCAGGTGTTATCAATATTGGCGTTCATTGATTGTGCTACTAACTCTATTGATTCGGGAGTGGTTCTGAAGTTAGGGTTAGGGATAGTTAGCTTAGGAAAACCCATTCAAGTCATTGCCCTCAACAAGACACCAATAGCTCACAACTTGGTCCCCAAATGAGGTCATCCCACTTTGATTCCATCTCCTGTTTTGCGCTGGATAATTTACTTGTTGGATTTTTACTGGGGTTTCCATGGTTGCAGATTCACAATCCAGTTATTGATTGGTGTCAGAAGGAGATTGTGAAATGGAGCCCCAACTATTGCAAGAAATGTCTAAAAAATGTACAAATATGTTCTACTAGTCTAGAGGGTCTTCCAGGGTTCCTGAAGGACTTTGGACATGTGATAACGGAAAAAAAGGCTGAGATATTACCTCCCCATCATCCCTATGATTGTGTTATTGATCTTATTCCTAGCTCCAAATTGCCTAAAGCTCGCCTTTACAATTTGTCATGGCCTGAACGGACTGCCATGAAAGAATATGTTAACGAAAGTTTATGGAAGGGTCATATCCATCCTTAAATTCTCCCCTATAGCTTCTGGATTTTTCTTTGTTAAAAAGAGAGATGGGGGTCTCCATCCTTGCCTTGATTTCCGAGAACTAAACAAGATCATGGTTAAAAATACTTACAGTTGTGGCCAAAAGTATTGACACCCCTGCAATTCTGTCAGATAATACTCAGTTTCTTCCTGAAAATGATTGCAAACACAAATTCTTTGGTATTATTATCTTCATTTAATTTGTCTTAAATGAAAAAACACAAAAAGAATTGTCCTAAAGCCAAATTGGATATAATTCCACACCAAACATAAAAAAGAGGGTGGACAAAAGTATTGGCACTGTTCGAAAAATCATGTGATGCTTCTCTAATTTGTGTAATTAACAACACTTGTAACTTACCTGTGGCACCTAACAGGTGTTGGAAATTACTAAATCACACTTGCAGCCAGTTGACATGGATTAAAGTTGACTCAACCTCTGTCCTGTGTCCTTGTGTGTACCACATTGAGCATGGAGAAAAGAAAGAAGACCAAAGAACTGTCTGACTTGAGAAACCAAATTGTGAGGAAGCATGAGCAGTCTCAAGGCTACAAGTCCATCTCCAAAGACCTGAATGTTCCTGTGTCAACCGTGCGCAGTGTCATCAAGAAGTTTAAAGCTCATGGCACTGTGGCTAACCTCCCTAGATGTGGACGGAAAGGAAAAATTGACAAGAGATTTCAACGCAAGATTGTGCGGATGTTGGATAAAGAACCTCGACTAACATCCAAACAAGTTCAAGCTTCCCTGCAGTCCGAGGGTACAACAGTGTCAACCTGTACTATCCGTCGGGGTCTGAATGAAAAGCGACTGTATGGTAGGAGACCCAGGAAGACCCCACTTCTTACCCCGAGACATAAAAAAGCCAGGCTGGAGTTTGCCAAAACTTACCTGAAAAAGCCGATGAGACAAAAGTAGAGCTTTTTGGGCAAAGACATCAACATAGAGTTTACAGGAGAAAAAAAGAGGCATTCAAAGAAAAGAACACGGTCCCTACAGTCAAACATGGTGGAGGTTCCCTGATGTTTTGGGGTTGCTTTGCTGCCTCTGGCACTGGACTGCTTGACCATGTGTATGGCATTATGAAGTCTGAAGACTACCAAAAAATTTTGCAGCATAATATAGGCCCAGTGTGAGAAAGCTGGGTCTCCCTCAGAGGTCATGGGTCTTCCAGCAGGACAATGACCCAAAACACACTTCAAAAAGCACTAGAAAATGGTTTGAGAGAAAGCACTGGAGACTTCTAAGGTGGCCAGCAATGAGTCCAGACCTGAATCCCATAGAACACCTGTGGAGAGATCTAAAAATAGCAGTTTGGAGAAGGCACCCTTCTAATATCAGGGACCTGGAGCAGTTTGCCAAAGAAGAATGGTCTAAAATTCCAGCAGAACATTGTAAGAAACTCATTAATGGTTACCGGAAGCGGTTGGTCGCAGTTATTTTTGATAAAGGTTGTGCAACCAAGTATTAGGCTGAGGGTGCCAATACTTTTGTCTGGCCCATTTTTGGAGTTTTGTGTGAAATGATCAATGTTTTGCTTTTTGCTTCATTCTCTTTTGTGTTTTTTCATTTAAGACAAATTAAATGAAGATAATAATACCAAAGAATTTGTGTTTGCAATCATTTTCAGGAAGAAACTGAGAATTATCTGACAGAATTGCAAGGGTGTCAATACTTTTGGCCACAACTGTATATAATCAGCTTCTGGGTGCCTGGGTGTTTTCTAAACTTGATCTTAGAGAGACTTAGGGTACCGTTACACATAGAAATGCACCAGCGATCCCGACAACGATATGGATCGCTGGTGCATCGCTAAGTGGTCGCTAGTGAGCTGCCACACAGGCAGATCTCACCAGCGAAATCGCTGGGGTCGGGGGTCGCTACTTACCTGTCAGACGCAGTGATCCTGACGTCCTCCCGCCTGCGTCCACGCGTCGCTCGTCGGCACCACAGGAAGCCCAGCAGGAAGTGCCCGACGAGAAATGATCCAGGAGCTTCTCGTACGACCAACGAAGAGCAGCGGGGTAGCCGGTCGGAGGTAAGTATCACATGCAGCGATATCGCTAGCAATATCGCTGCAACGTCACAAAATCGGTGACTTTACAGCAATATTGCTAGCGATATCGCAGTGGGTAACGGGGGCTTAACAATTTGATACGTATCCGTAAGGGTGATGAGTGGAAAACTGCATTTTTATCATTTGAGGGTCTGTTTGAAAACCTTGTCAAGCCTTTTGGATTATCTAATACATCTGCTGTGTTTCAAAATTTTATGAATGATATTTTCTCTGATTGCATTGGAAGATATGTTGTGATTTACTTCGATGACATTCTAATTTTCTCGCCAGACTTGGACACTCACCAGGAACATGTCCTTGTTGTGTTAACAAGAGGGAGAACTCTCCGTTTGATAAATTAGAGAAATTATTTTTTTTCTGTTCAGGAAATCTATTTTTTGGGGTTTATCTTGTCAGCAGAGGGGTTTAAGATAGACCCTGGGAAGGTGCAGGTCATAATTGATTGGGTTCAACCTCATGATCTTAAGGCTATGCAGAGTTTTCTGGAATTCGCTATTATAGAAATTTTATCAAGGAGTTTTCACAGATTGCTAAACCACTTACTGACCTTACACGTAAGGTGGCGACTATCAAGGTTTGGTCGGTGGGTGCTTTCAGGGCTTTTGAAAGATTAAAAGAGTGTTTTATGTCTCTACCATTCTGATCCAACCTGATCTCCAAGAACCGCTCATTGTGGAAGTGGATGCTTCGGAGATCAGAGTGGGGGCAGTTTTATCGCAGGGGACCAAAACTTTAGCAAACCTGCGTCCATGTGCTTTTCTTTCTAAAAAATTTTCACCAGTGGAAAGAAATTATGATGTTGGGAATCGGGAGTTAGGGTCCCGTTACACTAAACGACGCACCAGTAGAGTTGAGCGATACCAGCTGATACTTGAAAATATCGGATCGGAATGGATCGGCCGATCTTAAAAAAAAGTATCGGTATCGCCGATTCCGATACCGGGAACCAATGCAAGTCAATGGGGCCAAAATATCGGAATTAAAAAAAACCCTTTCTTTCCTTGTAGGTTAATTCAACATGAAGAAAAACAACTAAGAATAATGTAGAATGTATTGTGGGAGATGGAGGAGACATTAAAGCCATAGAGGTTTAGCCCAATCAAATGGAATAGCAGGAATTAAACTTTTTTTTTAAAGACGTTAGGAGTTACAAAGATATTGACTATGTTAGCCTCATTTATATTTTGCCAGACATGTATGTCTTCTTCTTCTTTCTTCTTTCTTCTTCTTTCTTATTCTTCTTCCTTTTTTTACCTTCTTCTTCTTCTTCTTCTTCCTTTTTTTACATTCTTCTTCTTCTTCCTTTTTTTACATTCTTCTACTTCCTTTTTTTACATTCTTCTTCTTATTCCTTTTTTTACATTCTTCTTCTTCTTCCTTTTTTTAAATTCTTCTACTTCCTTTTTTTACATTCTTCTTCTTCTTCCTTTTCTTACATTCTTCATATTCTTCTTATTCAACAATTATTATTCTACATATTCAACTTCTTCATCTTCTTCCTATTCTTCTTCATCATATTCTTATTTGTGTCAGGCATTCCTGTAGTTGTTATCTAGAAAAGTTAGAAGTTTACACCTTCCGTTCTGCCTGTCACAAAAGATTTACAACAGGATTTGTCCACGTTCAGTTTGGCCTGCAGCAGCAGGCCTTTTCCAGAGTCACCACGAGGAGGAACGGACTCACCCCCATACACTGCTTAGTCTTCTTCTGCTTATAAATAAGATAATATCATTTGCTCAGAGTATTAGTCTTATGCTTAATGTTCTTCTGCTTTGTTTTTTTATGCTTCTTTGTCTTCTCTCTCTTGTTGTTCTGCATCTTGGTGGTTGTCTTCCTGTTCTTTGTCCTCTTGAACCAGCTGACGGTACTGGCACCCGGAGGGGCAGCAGAAGGAACAAGAGCCAATGGCACTACCGAGGACCAGCTGACGGTGCTGGAACCCAGTTACTAAGCAGGAGGTACCTGTGCTACAAAGCACTACCAAGGACCAGCAGACGTTGCCGGAACTCGGATACCGAGATGGAGGCACCTAGGCCAAAGGCTTTGCCGAGAACCAGCTGACGGTGCTGGAACCCGGATGGGTAGCATAAGCTGCAAGAGCAAATGGAAATAGCGAGGACCAGCTGACAGTGCTGGCACCCGGAGGGGCAGCAGAAGGAATAAGAGCCAATGGCACAACCGAGGACCAGCTGACGGTGCTGGAACCCAGTTACTAAGCAGGAGGTACCTGTCCTACAAAGCACTACCAAGGACCAGCAGACGTTGCCGGAACTCGGATACCGAGATGGAGGCACCTAGGCCAAAGGCTCTGCCGAGAACCAGCTGACGGTGCTGGAACCCGGATGGGTAGCATAAGCTGCAAGAGCAAATGGAAATAGCGAGGACCAGCTGACAGTGCTGGCACCCGGAGGGGCAGCAGAAGGAATAAGAGCCAATGGCACAACCGAGGACCAGCTGACGGTGCTGGAACCCGGTTACTAAGCAGGAGGTACCTGTGCTACAAAGCACTACCAAGGACCAGCAGACGTTGCCGGAACTCGGATACCGAGATGGAGGCACCTAGGCCAAAGGCTCTGCCGAGAACCAGCTGACGGTGCTGGAACCCGGAGGGGCAGCTGAAGTTACCCCTGAAAAGCAAAGTTGGCATGCCGCAAGCTGGCCGCAGTTACCGAATCACACAGTCCTACAGGGGGTGCTTGTCCTACTGGCACTACGGAACAAGCCTTTCTTACCAGAACCCACAGTCCACATAGGAAGCACCTAAACTGCTGGCACCCTAGCCTCGGCTAACCCAACCGCAACAAGACATGGCAACTTGGGGTGGCAAACTGACATTGACACTTCCCGGAAACAGCAGGCAGGGCTGGAACCAAGCTGGGCAGGAGGGAGTACCCGTGCCAAAGTCAGTTATGAGCAGCAACTGGCGATGTTGGAGCCCAGGGACAAGCACTTAGCAGGCTGAGGCCTGATGTGCTGTCAATTGGGAGGCAGCAGGACAGATTGCCATCAAAACAGCAGGGGAACAGCTGACGTTACTGAACCCCACAAACACAGGAGCTAGTGTTTTACTCTGTGAAGACGGCACTTCTGAGCAACAACTGGCTGTGTTGAAGCCCAGGGACAAGCACGGAGCAGGCTGAGGCTGCATTGAAGAAATTTTAAGATCGGTTGTAGACTTCTACTAATTTTAACCAAGCTCCACTTAGGCCTGTGGCTTCACTGATTTTCGGATTTCCCCTGTCCTCCAACCCCGCCAGTTACAGCTCCGAAGTGGCGTCTGCACAATCCACACTTGTTCCTGTGTTACAGGTGTTCAGTCCGGTCAGTTAATCCCCTGATGTGTGTCCGGCAATGTCGCCTGCTCTGTCCACATATGGGAATGTGGACAGAGCAGGCGACATTGCCGGACACACATCAGGGGATTAACTGACCGGACTGAACACCTGTAACACAGGAACAAGTGTGGATTGTGCAGACGCCACTTCGGAGCTGTAACTGGCAGGGTTGGAGGACAGGGGAAATACGAGAGACAGTGGAGCCACAGGCCTAATTGGAGCACGGTTAAAAATCAGTAGTAGTAGGACTGTGTAGGCAGCAGGAGACTTTGCCATCCACACAGCAGGGGATCATCTAGCGTTACTGAACCCCACTGAGACATGGGAGCAAGTGTCTCTTTCCATGTGGACGGCACTTCCGAGCTACAACTGGCTGTGTTGAAGACCAGGAAATAGGAGGGTGTAGGCAGAGGCCTACTGTCTTTGGAATGCGGAGACAGCAGGAGAGACTGCCATCCACACAGCAGGGGAACAGCTGGCGTTACTGAACCCCACTGAGACACGGGAGCAAGTGTCTCTTTCCGTGTGGACGGCACTTCCGACCTACAACTGGCTGTGTTGAAGCCCAGGAAATAGGAGGGTGTAGGCAGAGGCCTACTGTCTTTGGAATGCGGAGACAGCAGGAGAGACTGCCATCCACACAGCAGGGGATCAGCTAGCGTTACTGAACCCCACTGAGACACGGGAGCAAGTGTCTCTTTCCGTGTGGACGGCACTTCCGAGCTACAACTGGCTGTGTTGAAGCCCAGGAAATAGGAGGGTGTAGGCAGAGGCCTACTGTCTTTGGAATGCGGAGACAGCAGGAGATACTGCCATCCACACAGCAGGGGATCAGCTAGCGTTACTGAACCCCACTGAGACACGGGAGCAAGTGTCTCTTTCCGTGTGGACGGCACTTCCGAGCTACAACTGGCTGTGTTGAAGCCCAGGAAATAGGAGGGTGTAGGCAGAGGCCTACTGTCTTTGGAATGCGGAGACAGCAGGAGAGACTGCCATCCACACAGCAGGGGAACAGCTGGCGTTACTGAACCCCACTGAGACACGGCAGCAAGTGTCTCTTTCCGTGTGGACGGCACTTCCGAGCTACAACTGGCTGTGTTGAAGCCCAGGAAATAGGAGGGTGTAGGCAGAGCCCTACTGTCTTTGGAATGCTTAGACAGCAGGAGAGACTGCCATCCACACAGCAGGGGATCAGCTAGCGTTACTGAACCCCACTGAGACACGGGAGCAAGTGTCTCTTTCCGTGTGGACGGCACTTCCGAGCTACAACTGGCTGTGTTGAAGCCCAGGAAATAGGAGGGTGTAGGCAGAGGCCTACTGTCTTTGGAATGCGGAGACAGCAGGAGAGACTGCCATCCACACAGCAGGGGAACAGCTGACGTTACTGAACCCCACTGAGACACGGCAGCAAGTGTCTCTTTCCGTGTGGACGACACTTCCGAGCTACAACTGGCTGTGTTGAAGCCCAGGCAAAATCTGGGTGTAGGCTGAGGCCTACTGTCTTTGGAATGCGGAGACAGCAGGAGAGACTGCCATCCACACAGCAGGGGAACAGCTGACGTTACTGAACCCCAATGAGACACGGCAGCAAGTGTCTCTTTCCGTGTGGACGGCACTTCCGAGCTACAACTGGCTGTGTTGAAGCCCAGGGACAAGCACGGAGCAGGCTGAGGCTGCATTGAAGAAATTTTAAGATCGGTTGTAGACTTCTACTAATTTTAACCGTGCTCCACTTAGGCCTGTGGCTTCACTGATTTTCGTATTTCCCCTGTCCTCCAACCCCGCCAGTTACAGCTCCGAAGTGGCATCTGCACAATCCACACTTGTTCCTGTGTTCCAGGTGTTCAGTCCGGTCAGTTAATCCCCTGATGTGTGTCCGGCAATGTCGCCTGCTCTGTCCACATTCCCATAAGTAGTTATGGGAATGTGGACAGAGCAGGCGACATTGCCGGACACACATCAGGGGATTAACTGACCGGACTGAACACCTGGAACACAGGAACAAGTGTGGATTGTGCAGATGCCACTTCGGAGCTGTAACTGGCGGGGTTGGAGGACAGGGGAAATACGAAAATCAGTGAAGCCACAGGCCTAAGTGGAGCACGGTTAAAAATCAGTAGTAGTAGGACTGTGTAGGCAGCAGGAGACTTTGCCATCCACACAGCAGGGGATCAGCTGGCAGTGCTGAACCCCACTAACAATTGAACGAATGTGTTTGGCTCTGTGGAGATGACACTTCTGAACACCAACTGACGCTGTTGGAGCCCAGGATCAGGCGTGGAGCAGGCTGGGGCCTACTGGATTTTGGCTGGTGTAGGCAGCAGGAGACTTGCCATCTCCACAGTAGGGGAACAGCTGGCAGTGCTGAACCCCACTAACACTTGAACGAATGTGTTTGGCTCTGTGGAGACGACACTTCTGAACACCAACTGACGCTGTTGGAGCCCAGGATCAGGCGAGGAGCAGGCTGGGGCCTGTTGCTTTTGGCAGGTGAAGGCAGCAGGAGACTTGCCATCTCAACAGCAGGGGAACAGCTGGCAGTGCTGAAACCCACTAATACTTGAACAAATGTGTTTGGCTCTGTGGAGACGACACTTCTGAACACCAACTGACGCTGTTGGAGCCCAGGATTATGCGAGGAGCAGGCTGGGGCCTACTGGATTTTGGCAGGTGTAGGCAGCAGGAGACTTTCCATCTCCACAGCAGGGGAACAGCTGGCAGTGCTGAACCCCACTAACACTTGAACGAATGTGTTTGGCTCTGTGGAGACGACACTTCTGAACACCAACTGACGCTGTTGGAGCCCAGGATTAGGCGAGGAGCAGGCTGGGGCCTGTTGCTTTTGGCAGGTGAAGGCAGCAGGAGACTTGCCATCTCCACAGCAGGGGAACAGCTGGCAGTGCTGAAACCCACTAACACTTGAACAAATGTGTTTGGCTCTGTGGAGACGACACTTCTGAACACCAACTGACGCTGTTGGAGTCCAGGATTAGGCGAGGAGCAGGCTGGGGCCTACTGGATTTTGGCAGGTGTAGGCAGCAGGAGACTTGCCATCTCCACAGCAGGGGAACAGCTGGCAGTGCTGAACCCCACTAACACTTGAACGAATGTGTTTGGCTCTGTGGAGACGACACTTCTGAACACCAACTGACGCTGTTGGAGCCCAGGATCAGGCGTGGATCAGGCTGGGGCCTACTGGATTTTGGCTGGTGTAGGCAGCAGGAGACTTGCCATCTCCACAGCAGGGGAACAGCTGGCAGTGCTGAACCCCACTAACACTTGAACGAATGTGTTTGGCTCTGTGGAGACGACACTTCTGAACACCAACTGACGCTGTTGGAGCCCAGGATTACGCATGCCGCATGCAGAGGCCAATGGGCAGCGGTTTTTATGGAGGTTGTTGACTACTACTGATTCTAACCATGCTCCACTTAGGCCTCTGGCTCCACTGTCTCTACTATTTACCCTGGCCTCTAACCCCGCCAGCTACATCTCTGAAGTGGCGTCAGCACAATCTACACTTGTTCCTGTGTTACTGGTGCTCAGTCCCGTCAGTTGATCCCCTGATGTTTGTCCGGCAAGTTCGCCAGCTCTGTCCTCATTCCCACTACTGGTTATGGGAATGTGGACAGAGCAGGAGATCTTGCCGGACACACATCAGGGGATAAACTGATGGGACTGAGCCACAGGAACACAGGAACAAGTGTAGATTGTGCTGACGCCACTTCAGAGATGTAGATGGCGGGGTTGGAGGCCAGGGGAAATAGTAGAGACAGTGGAGCCAGAGACCTAAGTTGGGCACGGTTAAAAATCAGTAGTGGTTTGAATGTTGATGGAGCTGGTGACTTTGCCGTCCACACAGCAGGGGATCAGCTGGCGTTACTGAACCCCACTAACACAGGAGCTAGTGTGTTTCTCTGTGCAGACGACACATCTGAGCGACAACTGGCTGTGTTGAAGCACAGGGATTATAGTTCAGGTGTTAGAAAAATGAACACACCAGCAGACCTGGATACAGTTGCCAACCACTAGTTTAGTCTGTAAGAGGAATGGCAAAGTCTTTGGAGATCCAGGCCTTGTTCATTTTCAGAAAAGTCAGCCGGTCAACATTATCGGAAGATAGTCGCGTGCGACGGTCTGTTAGTACACCACCTGCGGCACTAAAGACGCGTTCCGATAATACACTGGCAGCAGGGCAAGCCAGCACCTCCAATGCATACTGGCTAAGCTCTGGCCATGTATCCAGCTTAGAGACCCAAAACTTGAAGGGGGAAGAGCCATCTGGGAGTACAGCGACAGGGCAAGACATGTAGTCTGACACCATCTGACGGAAGCGTTGCCTCCTGCTGACTCGAGGCGTCGCTGATGGTGTAGACAATTGTGGTGGACACACAAAACTTTGCCACATTTGGGCCATAGTGGTCTTGCCTTGTGCTGCGGCGCTGCCTCTGCTCCCTCTTTGTGCAGAGTTTCCTCCACTGCCTCGACGCAGAGAGCTGCTTTGTAAAGCACTAGCAACAATGCTGTCGGGTGGAATGGAAAACATTATGGACTGCACCAGTGACTCTTCGTACTCCCGCAGTTTACGCTCCCGGTTCAACGTTGGTATGAGCCTTTGTACGCTGTCCCGGTAGCGAGGATCTAGGAGGGTGTACACCCAATAATCAGCCGAGACGAGAATGTGGGCGATGCGGCGGTCGTTTCTCAGGCACTGCAGCATGAAATCAACCATGTGCTGCAGACTCCCAACTGCCAAAGAACCGCTGTCCCCTGTTTGAGGCGTGACCTCGGCCTGCTCTGCATCACCCCACCCTCGCTGTACATACTGAGTAGAGGTTTGTGTACCTCCCTCCTCTGGAGAGATGTCTTCCTCCTCCATCGACTCCTCCTCATCCTCCTCACAAAGTGTCCCCTGCCTAGGCCTTTGTGAGGAAACACGTAGCGCAGACTGTCCAGAAGCAGATGGCATTTGGAACTCCTCATCCTCCACCTCTTCCGAAACCTCATCCCTTAGTGCTTGCAGTGTTTGTTGAAGCAGGCAGATAAGGGGGACAGTCATGCTGACTAGTGCATCATCTGCACTCGCCATCCGCGTGGATTCATCGAAGGCACGCAAAACGAGGCAGATGTCCTTCATAGAGGCCCACTCAATGGTGCTGAAGTGTGAACGGCGCACAGTGCGACTTGTTTGCGCCTGATGCAGCTGGTACTCCATGACTGCTGCCTGCTGCTCACACAACCGCTCCAACATATGTAACGTTGAATTCCACTGGGTGGGTAGGTCACATATGATGCGATGTTCCGGAAGGCCAAATCGTCGCTGCAGAGCAGCGAGGCGCGATCTTGCCGTGCTGGAACGCCGCAAGTGAGCGCACTCTATGCGGACCTTGTGCAACAGTGCATCAAGATCCGGATAGTCCCTCAGAAAGCTCTGCACGACCAAGTTAAGCACATGTGCCAGACATGGGATGTGTGTGAGGTTGCCTAGGCCAAGAGCTGCCACCAGATTTCGGCCATTGTCACACACTACCAAGCCCGGCTGGAGATTCGCTGGCCCAAACCACACATCGCTCTCCTGCTTGATAGCATTCCAGAGCTCCTGCGCTGTGTGGCTTCGATTCCCCAAAGAAATTAATTTGAGTACAGCCTGTTGACGTTTGGCCACGGCTGTGCTCATATCTGTCGTAACAGGCTCCTGCTCTGCTGTTTCTGAGGAACTTGAGTAGGAGGAGGAGTCTATGTGTACAGACTGGAGTCCTGCAATCCGTGGCGTTGGAAGAACACATACAGCGCCACTCTCCAGATCTGTACCCGGCTCCACAACATTGACCCAGTGGGCAGTGAGGGAAAGGTATCGTCCCTGTCCATGGTTACTGGTCCACGCATCGGTGGTCAGGTGGACCTTGCTACTAACGGCGTTTAGTAGCGCATGTTTTATTTTGCCCTCAACATGTTTCTGCAGGGCAGGGACGGCTCGCCTGCTGAAATAAAAGCGGCTGGGCACGTTGTATTGGGGGACTGCCAATGCCATTAAGTCCCGGAAGGTGTCAGTGTCCACCAGCCTGAATGACAGCATTTCAACTGCCAGAAGTTTGGCAATGCCAGCATTCAGAGACTGTGCTCGGGGATGGTTTGCCGAGTAAGGGCGCCTTTTATCCCATGCCTGTGCTACCGATGGCTGTGATGGATGGGAACGTGCTGCTATGGGTGGAATCTGACAGGGTCTCCGGACAACAGTGGCAGAGGTTCTTCCTTGGCGATCCTGTGAGGAAGCTGAACCAGCAGTGTGTGAGCTGGAGGAAGAGGCCCCAACACGAACTAAAGAGGTGGTAGGTGGTGCTGTACGTTGGCCTACGTCTTCAGGGTGTCTCTGCAACTCCAACTCGTGCTTGGTGCGCACATGTTTCCACATATTTGTGGTATTGAGGTTGCTGACATTTCTCCCTCTTTTGACTTTCTGATGACACAGCTTGCATTTGACAAAGCAAATGTCATCTGCAACTGTGTCAAAAAAGGACCACGCACTGCAAGTCTTGGGAGCGCCCGTTTTGCCTTTGGAATGAGGAATGCTCCTAACGGGTGCCGAAGTGGAGGGTACAGGCAACCAAGTCTTCCCCCTCCCTCTGCCTCCTGTTTTGGCCGGTAGGGGAATCTCTTCCTCCGAGCTGCTCCCACCACCTTCCTGTTCCTCATGCCATGATGGGTCAAGGACCTCATCATCTTCCCTCCCCTCTTCAAACAGCTGATTCTCCGGGGTTGTCTCGCCAGCACCGTACGCACCAGAAAGTGGCAACTCAGTCTCGTCATCATCTGATGCGTACTGAGGTGTGCTGACCATAGGCACTGGCCCACTCGCCTCTTCAGATTCAGAGGGACAAAGAAGTTGCGCATCACTGCATACTCCCTCTTCTTCACATTCAGGAATGCTGCTTGGCTGGCCCCCTCTTTCCAAGCCAACAGATTCCGAGAACAGAAGTAGAGACTGTGATGGCTCCTGTCCATGTCTCTCTGACTGCCTGGGCACTTTGGCAGGTGGTGAAGAGACAGATGGTTGCTCTTCGGTGCTCTGGTCCTGAGAGGATGCGGAAGTAATTGAAGTCGATGCGTTAGCTGCCATCCATCCGACAACGGCTTCAATTTGTTCCTCCCGCAGCAGTGGGGTATGTTGAAGTCCTACAAAGCTGCGCATAAAGGACTGTTGCCTGCTAAAACTGGGGGATGCTGATCCACTGGTGCCCGCAGCAGGCCCAGAATCCCCACGTCCTCTACCTGCAGAATCCCCACGTCCTCTCCCTGCTGAAACTCCACGCCCACGCCCACGCGCCTTACTTCCTGCCTTCTTCATCTTGCCAGACTGCTTAAGATAGGCAGAAAAGTACAAAGGGGGGCCTTAGTGTGCTTATTCCTGAACAGCTGGTTACAGGTACAAGAAACACTAATTTTATGAAGTGTGTGTGTGTGGACTACACTTTAATAGGAGCTGATGTGGCCTACACAAGTTCCAAATGTAGTGTTTGGTGAACTTTTTTTGTGGTTTCTTTGTTGGAAACAAACTCAAAGTATGTGAACAAAGAATTGAAACTGATAGTATCACCAACTTTTTGGAGCTACTACAATGCAGGCAGGTAACCTACAATGCAAAAGATGAGGCTCCAAAAAATTTTTGTAATACTAATCTGGCTGCGCCGGCAGGGCACAAGCCAGAAAAAAAGGCTCCTCTATCTACTCCTATATAGTGTTTGCAACCAACCAATGTTGATGGATACGGATGGATGCACACTAATAGGAGAAGAAAAAATGAGCAGCACTCAAAGACAAATATGTGTGAGGCAGTGACGCATGTTGAGCGTCCTACAACCAGACGTAGCTGCAGGACACTCTACTCAGCGTGAGCTGCACTCACACACAGTCAGAGACCTCTCAGACAGCCGTCAACAGTGCAGCTAAGTGGGCACTGGCACTGACAGGCTGCAGAAAGGCTCCGCTGTGTACTCCTATATAGTGTTTGCAACCACCGTAGATGGAGATGGATGGATGCACACTAATAGAAGAAAAAATGAGCTGCACTCAAATACAAATATGTGTGAGGCACTGACGCACGCTGAGCGTCCTACAACCAGACGTAGCTGCAGGACACACTACTCAGCGTGAGCTGCACTCACACACAGTCAGAGACCTCTCAGACAGCCGTGAACAGTGCAGCAAAGTGGACACTAGCACTGAAAGGCTGCAGAAAGGCTCCGCTGTCTACTACTAGTGTTTGCAACCAACGTATATGTATACGGATGGAAGCACACTAGATTGAAATTATGTAAAAAATGCAGCTCAAAAATTAAAAGATGTATGAGGCAGCAGTGATCACACTGGGTGGCCTACAGCCTGACGTGGCTGCAGGACCCACTCCACAGCGTGAGCTGCACTCACACAGCCCTTGCAGACAGCTGTGAACACTGCTGCTAGGGCAAAGAAGGCTACAGTGGTGGTTTATGTAGCCTGGGTAAAGCACTAGATGTTTGGTGGAATCGCTATTTCTAACTGTCCCTCACAGTCTTCTACAGCAGCCTGTCCCTAACTGAATTCACAGCAGAGTGAACCAGAAATGGGGGCTGTGGTGGCTTTTATAGTGCATCATGACATCATTTCGGCATCCAATCACAGCCATGCCAATAGTTAACATGCCTACATGCCTAACAGGATGTGCCCACACTTCGGAGGATTCCCATTGGCTTAATCAAAGCAAGCAGGCTCATAGCATGATGGGAACTTCCGATTCCGGTATCCGATATGACAAAAGTATCGGAAGTCAGTATCGGAATTCCGATACCGCTAATATCGGCCGATACCCGATACTTGCGGTATCGGAATGCTCAACACTACGCACCAGCGATCCCGACAACGATACGACCAGGCCAGGATCGCTGGTGCGTAGCTACATGATCGCTGGTGAGCTGTCAAAATGGCAGATCTCACCAGCGATCAGGACCAGCGAGGACACTGGTATCCACGGTAAATAGCGGGTAACTAAGTGCGCACGTCGCTTAGTTACCCGCTGTTTACCCTGGATACCAGCGTACTCGCACTGGGAGCTGGTATCCAGGGTAAACAGCGGGTAACTAAGCGATGCATGCGCTTAGTTACCCACTATTTACCCTGGATACCGGCTCCCAGCGTCTGTTTACAGCGCTGGGAGCTCGCTGATCGTTGGTCTCTCGCTGCCACATGCAGCGATGCGTGCTGGCCAGCGGGAGACCAATGATCAAAAAATGGCCCAGGACATTCCTGCACAATCAGCGATACCTGGCGGGGGGGCCAGTCACTGATGCATGCCACACACAGCGAGATCGCTGGAGAGATCGCTGTTGCGTCACAAAATCGGTGACACATCAGCGATCTCGCTAGCGATCTCGCTTAGTGTGAAGTACCCCTTACTTGCTGTCAAATTGGCCTTTGAGTAATGGAGGCATTTTTGGAGGGAGCAGTTCATCCAGTTTGGGTGATAATGGATTACAAGAATTTAGCTTACATTGAATAGACTAAAAGGTTAATTCCCAGACAGGCCAGATGGTCCTAGTTTTTCTCTTGGTTTAATGTTTCTATTACTTTCAGTTCAGGGTCTAAGAATGTGAAAGCTGACGTTTTATCTTGTAGTCTAGATTCCAGTTCTACTCCAGAATGTCCATCTTCCATTATCCCTCAGGGTATTGTGGTATCTATGGTAACCTCGGAATTGGAAAAGGAGATTCGTAAAGTCCAGTTGTTGGCTTTTCCACTTCCACAGGGTCTAAATTATTTGTGCCTGTGTACCTAAGAATGTGGATGTTACAGGAATTTCATGATTCCAATTTAAGTGGTCATCCTTGGGTTACTGCTAGAGTTGAGCGATACCATCCGATAATTCAAAGTATCAGATCGGAATGGATCGGCCGATCTTAAAAAAAAGTATCGGTATCGCCGATTCTGATACCGGAAGTCCCATTCAAGTCTATGGGACTTCCGGTATCGGAATAAGAAAAACCCTGTTTTTGCCTTGTACAGCCTCTCTGGGGTCTGTACGGGCCTTTCGGGGGGCTGTGCCGGCCTGCCAGGGGGTCTGTGCAGGCTCCGGTGGTCTGTGCCGGCCTGCCGGGGGGCTGTGACGGCCTGCCGGTGGTCTGTGCAGGCTCCGGTGGGTTGTGCCGGCCTGCCGGGGGGCTGTGCCGGCCTGCCGGTGGTCTGTGCAGGCTCCGGGGGGCTGTGCCGGCCTGCCGGGGGGCTGTGCCGGCCTGCCGGTGGTCTGTGCAGGCTCCGGGGGGCTGTGCCGGCCTGCCGGGGGGCTGTGCCGGCCTGCCGGTGGTCTGTGCAGGCTTCGGGGGTCTGTGCAGGCATCGTCCGATGGGACTACAAGTCCCATCGGGCGATGCCTGCTACCATGACAGTGATTGACACATTAGCCAATGATGGGACAGTAGTAGTCCCATCATCCGGCTAATGTGTTGAATGTAAAAAAAAAAAAAAAAATTACATACTACATACATGTTACATACATACAACATGCATACTGCATATATACTACATGTAACATACATACTACATATATACTACATGCAACATGCATACTACATACATGCTACATTCATACTACATACTACATACATGCTACATTCATACTACATATATACTACATGCATGCAACATACATACTACATATATACTACATGCATGCAACATACATACAACATATATACTACATGCATGCAACATGCATACTACATATATACTACATGTAACATACATACTACATATATACTACATGCATACTACATACATGCTACATACTACATGCATGCTACATACATACTACATGCATGCTACATACATACTACATACATACTACATGCATGCTACATACATACTACATGCATGCTACATACATACTACGTGCATGCTACATACATACTACATGCATGCTACATACATACTACATGCTACATACATACTACATACATACTACATGCTACATACATACTACATACATACTACATGCATGCTACATACATACTACATGCTACATATATACTACATACATACTACATGCATGCTACATACATACTACATGCATGCTACATACATACTACATGCATGCTACATACATACTACATGCTACATACATACTACATACATACTACATGCATGCTACATACAATACATTCATACAATACATACATAGACATACAGTACATATAACATAGAGTAACATACTTACCAATACTTGTCACATTGTTCCCCGAAGCCATTGTCTTTTACGGAATAAATATTAACATAACAAACCACAAAAATACTCACCCATGATCAGAAGCAGTCCACGAGTGTGTCCCACGACGATCTTGGGTAGAGAACTGCAGCATCAGCTGATGCTGCCGTTCTCTACGGGCTGCAGGAATCCAATGACGGAAGGTAGGTATCCTTCCGCACTGTATTCCTCCGCCACTTAAAAAAAAAAAGTCCCTAGTCTCACTTTATGCCATTGCTGTGTGGGAATTTCCAATGGCTTCGGGGAACAATGTGACAAGTATTGGTAAGTATGTTACTCTATGTTATATGTACTGTATGTCTATGTATGTATTGTAGGTAGCATGCATGTAGTATGTATGTAGTATATATGTGGTATGTATGTAGCATGTATGTAGTATGTATGTAGCATGCATGTAGTATGTATGTAGTATATATGTGGTATGTATGTAGCATGTAGTATGTATGTAGTATGTATGTAGCATGCAGTATGTATGTAGCATGCATGCAGTATATATGTAGTATGTATGTAGCATGTAGTATGCATGTAGCATGCATGTAGTATATATGTAGTATGTATGTAGCATGTAGTATGTATGTAGCATGCATGTAGTATATATGTGTTATGTATGTAGCATGTAGTATGTATGTAGCATGCATGTAGTATGTATGTAGTATGTATGTGGTATGTATGTAGCATGTAGCATGCATGTAGTATGTATGTAGTATATATGTGGTATGTATGTAGCATGTAGTATGTATGTAGTATGTATGTAGTATGTAAGTAGCATGCAGTATGTATGTAGCATGCATGTAGTATATATGTAGTATGTATGTAGCATGCATGTAGTATATATGTAGTATGTATGTAGCATGTAGTATGTATGTAGCATGCATGTAGTATATATGTAGTATGTATGTAGCATGTAGTATGTATGTAGCATGCATGTAGTATATATGTGGTATGTATGTAGCATGTAGTATGTATGTAGCATGCATGTAGTATGTATGTAGTATGTATGTAGTATATATATATATATATTTTTTTTTAACATTTAACACATTAGCCGGATGATGGGACTACTACTGTCCCATCATTGGCTAATGTGTCAATCACTGTCATGGTAGCAGGCATCGCCAGATGGGACTTGTAGTCCCATCGGACGATGCTTGCACAGACCCCCGGACATCAGCACAGCCCCCCGGCAGGCCGGCACAGCCCCCCGGCAGGCCGGTACAGACCCCCACAGGGTGCACAGACCACCGGCAGGCCGGCACAGCCCCCCGGCAGGCCGGTACAGACCCCCACAGGGTGCACAGACCACCGGCAGGCCGGCACAGCCCCCCGGCAGGCCGGTACAGACCCCGGGCAGTCCACACAGCCCCCCGGCAGGCCGGCAGAGACCCCCGGAAGGCCCGAAATGACGGCGCATCATGATGCGCACACACCGCGCATCATGATGACGTCATTTCGGCTGTCAATCAACTTTGAACTTCCGATTCCGATGCCGACTTCCGATATTGAAAAAATATCGGAAGTCGGTATCGGAATTCCGATACAGCAAGTATCGGCTGATACCCGATACTTGCGGTATCGGAATGCTCAACACTAGTTACTGCCACAAGGAAAGCTGTTGCTAGACTTTTTTCGCGGCCATCCATGCATACTGATATTAAAGATTTTGTATCTGCTTGTGAAGTCTGTGCACGCAAAAAAGTCAGTCATAGCCAGCTGACTAGGGAATTGGCTTCATTGCATATTCCTGAAAGACAATGTGTTAGGCGTCGAGTTCCCACCACTGCACAGGGGGAATCTCAAGCCATGTTCTCAGCGGTCTCCCATTCGACTTCAGCCGTAGAGGTTCCTGCTCAGCAGAGACTTTGGTCCCAGCGTCTTGCTCAGGCTAATGCTATGCATTTGGTCGCTGCTCCTACCACAGGTTCAGCTATAGCATTCAGCATTAGTCAGCGGTGAGCAGACGCCCCTGGGATTAAGTCCTGCTTTTCTCCATCTGAGCATGTCCGTGAGATGACCGCTCATTGGTGGTCAGAGGTCACAAGCTCAGGTCCTCAAGCAGCTCAGATTGGGCCATCAGCAAGGTCCTGGAAGGCTGCAGTTATAAAAGGATCGCATGGCCGCAAGGCAGTGCGCTAGTATAGACCATGTGGAGTGAGTGTTGTATGCACGTATGAATGTCTTTAGTGAATGACTCACTATGAAACCCTTACCCTTGGTACGCATGTGTTGTTCAGCCTTGCCAGTTAGTGCCTAGGCTGATAGTGCAGGTAGGAGGCAGAGTCAGGGACTAGCATCAGCGCCAAGTAGTGGCTTTGCATGTATGCCACTGTGCACTTGGTCTGCCAGCGTCTATTAGTCTTATTCGCAGGTGCGACACCACGCGCTTAGTGAGTCTAGAGGGACTCTAACCCTGTGTCTTTGGGGAAGAGTTCTCTGAATATACACTAGTGCTCACTTTGCCGAGCTCTGTGAGCTTTAACCGGCTACGACATTTATATTCCGCGGTAGTGCGGTTCTTTGAAGCAACAGAGTCCGCCGCTGTACACACCGGGTGACGTTAACCCATGTGTGTTCTTCTATTATACTGCCATATAGCGTCCACCATTACTGGGCAGCAGGTAACATCTCTGCATGGTGGATCCCGGGCTGCGAACGCACCTTATTACTACCTTCTTATTATTTGGTGCGTTCCGCCAGCCCTAACACCTTGGACTCATTGGTCCATGGATTTCATTACAGATTTGCCTCTGTCTGATGGGAACACTGCTATCTAGGTGGTAGCTGATCGATTCAGAAAACAAGCTCATTTTGTTCCTTTGTCAGGACTACCTAATGCAAAGACAATCTCCAGGTTGTATATTTCTTATATTGTAAGGTTACATGGGATCCCTTTGAACAATTGTATCTGTAGAGGGGTACAATTTGTCCCTAAATTTTGGAGCGCTTTTTGCAGTAAACTAGGAATTGACTTTACATCTGCTTATCACCCTGAAACCAATGGTCAGACTGAGAGGATAAATCAGTCTCTGGAACAAATTTTAAGGTGCTTTGTGGCAGCTTGACAGGAGGACTGGTCAGCGTTTTTGCCTCCCGCTGAGTTTGCTTTTAACAGTCAAGTAAATCAATCTATTGGGACCTCACCATTCTTCTGCAATTATAGTTTTCGTCTCCATTTTGGTGAAATTTGGTGGGTCCTGTTTTTAAGATTAGGGATAAGGTTTGGTTGTCTTCAAGGAACATTAAACTTAAAGTGCCATCTGCAAAGTTGGGTCCAAATTTTATTGGTCGATATGAGATCCTGGAGGTGGTCATTTCTGTGGCATTTAGATTAAAGCTTGCTCCATCCCTTCACATCCCTAATGTATTCCATTAACCCCTATTAAAGGAGTATGTCCCTTCTGCATTGTCTCCCTCATCCCTGCCTGCTCTGCTTTCAGTAGACGGTAGACAGTGACCTGGGGTATGAGGTTCAGAAGGTTCTGGATTCTTGGAGCGTCCGTAATTCCCTCGTGTACCTCATCCACTGGAGGGGATATGGACCAGAGGAGAGATCCTGGGTCCCTTCTCGAGATGCAAAGGCCGATGGGTAAGTTAGTGCATTCCACCTAAAATTTCCTGGGAAGCATGGGGGTCTAGTGACCCCCTAGAAGAGGGGGTAATGTCACGGTTCCACCCCTCAGTATGTCTGGGATGCAGTTACTACAGACAAAACCGTTGCCACAACCCAGAATAGTGGTGCACAAGTGGGATCCCATACCTTCATCAATGTACAAAAACTTAGTGAGGAGGTGTCTGGAGCCATCTCTCATGATGTAACAGTGAGCATCCTATATGCCAGCTTGGACGCGGTATCCGCCGCGAATCCCAGATACCGCGTCCAAGCTGGCATATAGGATGCTCACTGTTTACATGAGAGATGGCTCCAGACGCCTCCTCACTAAGTTTTTGTTCATTGATGAAGGTCATATTGACCGAACCGTCTAATGTATGTACTGTACCTTATTAAATACTTTTGCATCGGAATTCACTCGTGTTTGCCAAGTTCATATGCTATATGGGATGCAGTTACTGACAGCTCTGCCATCCAATCTGGCATAGAGTTGTGCTGAAGCTGTCAGTACTTTGACAGCTTGCCCATCCAATGTGCTGAGATGTCAGTGTGTTGATTGACAGCTCGACCATCCAATTTTGAGACTCTGAGGTGTCAACTGTCTACATGTGTTCATTATTTTAATTAATGGCCATGCTTCTAAACTGAGCGGTGTATCCCAGAACTCTGCCAGATGTACATTATGCTTGTGAGGTTTGTACTTTACTGTGCTTTGAGTTCTGTATGCTTGATCTGTTGCCTGACCTTGGACTTCGTTCTGACCATCCGCCTGTTTAACCTCTTCACCTCTGATCCATTATCCCCCGGTACTCTAACCTCGGAACTTTACCTGGCTACGCTTTTGTCTCTTCCCTCTGTTTATGACGTATCCTCCTGGCTTCTGACATTGGAGTCCTTGACCACTCTGACTCATGGCTTGTTCATAAAAAGCGACTAGCATCACAAAATGCTTTTGAAACATTTTAATAAAGAATTGGCTTGAAAAATCTTTTATTTGTTATATAGATATTGTATCTGTAATCTTTCCACTTGCTGGCATGGTGCTCATGACCATGCGTTTCAATGCTTGATCCATGTACTTTACATTCCAAAACCCCCTCCTATCTGCTTTGAGAGATATCCTATGGTTTCCTACTTGGATGCTACATTTGTAATTCCAAGGTCAAAACTTCTCAGAAACTGCCTTTAACCCCTTACTTACAATGGACGTAATATTCCGTCCATGTGACCCTGGACCTAATTCCCATGGACAGAATATTACGTCATAGTGATCAGCGGCACCCACGTGGTGAGCGGCGCTGATCGTGGCCGGGTGTCAGCTGATTATCACAGCTGACACCCGGCACAATGTGTCAGGAGTGGTCACGGACCGCCCAGACACGTTAACCCCTTGCACACCGCGATCATACACGATCGCGACTTACCGGGGGTTAAAGGAAGCATCTGCAGGGAGGGGACTCCCTCCGTGCTTCCCTGAGCCCCCCACAGCAGCGCAATGTGCAGCGCTGCTGTGGGAGGCTCTTTCCCTGCAGGTCCCCGGATCCAAGATGGCGACGGGGACCTTCGGGAGCCTGCAGGGAGCAGGCTTCCTCAGTGCCTGCAAAGCGCAGGCATGAGGAAAGCCTGTGCAGTGCCTGTGACAGATCGCTGATCTGTCACAGTGATCTGTGATGTGACAGATCAGCGATCTGTCACAGGACAATGATGTCCCACCTGGGACAATGTAATAAAGTTAAAAAAAAAGTTTAAAAATAATTTAAAAAAAAATCACTAAATAAATTAAAAAAAAAATATCCCATATAAATTCATTTTTTGGAAATAAAAAAAAAACAAGTACACATATTTGGTATCGCTGCGTCCGTAACGACCCGCCCTATAAAACTGTCCCATTACTTAACCCCTTTAGCGAAGCCTTTAAAATACAAAAATAAAAAACGAAGCAAAAAATAATAATTTATTATCATACCGCCGAACAAAAAGTGCAATAACGTGCGATCAAAAAGACGGATATAAACATCCATGGTACCACTGAAAACGTCATCTTGTCCCGCAAAACACGAGCTGTGAAACAGCATCATCAGCAAAAAAATAAAAAAGTTATAGCACGCAGAATAAAGCGATGCAAAAATAATTCTTTTTTATATAAAATTGTTTTCATTGCATAAAAGCGCCAAAACATAAAAAAAGACATAAATGAGGCATCGCTGTAATCGTACTGACCCAAAGAATAGAACCACATTATCAATTTTACCACAGGCGGAACGGTGTAAACGCACCCCCCAAAAGAAATTCATGAAACGCTGGTTTTGTTCATTCTGCGTCCCAAAAATCGGAATAAAAAGTGATCAAAAGATGTCACGTGCCCGATAATTATACCAATAAAAACGTCAACTCGTACTGCAAAAATAAGACCTCACATGACTCGGTGGGTCAAAATATGAAAAAATTATAGCTCTCAATATGTGGTGATGCAAAAACTATTTTTACAATAAAAAGCGTCTTTTAGCGTATGACAGCTGCCAAACATAAAAACCGCCATAAATAGTAAACCAAACCCCCTGTTATCACCCCCTTAGTTAGGGAAAAATAATAAAATTAAAAGAAAAAGTATTTATTTCCATTTTCCCATTAGGGTTAGGGCTAGGGTTAGGGCTAGGGTTAGGGTTAGGGTTAGGGTTAGGGTTGGGTTAGGGCTGAGATTAGGGTTAGGGGTGTGTTGGGGTTAGGGTTGGAGTTAGAATTGGGGGTTTCCACTGTTTGGGCAAATCAGGTGCTCTCCAAATGCAACATGGCATCTGATCTCAATTCCAGCCAATTCTACGTTGAAAAAGTCAAATGGTGCTCCTTCCCTTCCAAGCTCTGCCATGCGCCCAAACAGTGGTTTACCCCCACATATGGGGTATCAGCCTACTCAGGACAAATTGCAAAACAACTTTTGGGGTCCAATTTCTCCTGTTACCCTTAGGAAAATAAAAAATTGGGGTCAAAAAATATTTTTGTGGAAAAAAATGATTTTTTTATTTTCACACCCAGGCGTTATAAACTTCTGTGAAGCACTTGGGGGTTGAAAGTGCTCACCACACATCTAGATAAGTTACGTGGGGGGTCTAGTTTCCAAAATGGGGTCAGTTGTGGGGAGTTTCAATAGTTTAGGTACATCAGGGGATCTCCAAACGCACATGACACCCGCAGACCATTCCATCAAAGTCTGCATTCCAAGACGTCACTACTTCCCTCCTGAGCCCCGACGTGTGCCCATACAGTAGTTTTCTCCCACATATGAGGTATCAGCGTACTCAGGACAAACTGGATAACAACTGTTGGGGTCCAATTTCTCCTGTTACCCTTGGGAAAATAAAAAAATGGGGACTAAAAGATCATGTTTGTTGAAAAAATATGATTTTTTTTTTTATTTTCACGCCCGGGCGTTATAAACTTCTGGGAAGCACTGGGGGGTTCAAAGTGCTCACCACACATCTAGATAAGTTCCTTGGGGGGTCTAGTTTCCAAAATGCTGTCATTTGTGGGGGGTTTTCTCTGTTTTGGTACATCAGGGGCTTTCCAAACGCGACATGGTGTCCGATCTCATTTCCAGCCAAAAATGTCAAATGGCGCTGCTTCCCTTCCGAGCTCTGCCATGCGCCCAAATAGTGGTTTACTACCACATGTGGGGTATCAGCGTACTCAGGACAAATTGCACAATAACTTTTAGGGTCCTGTTACCCTTGTAAAAATAAAAATTGAGGGTGAAAAGATCATTTTTGTGGAAAACATATGATTTTTTAATTGTACGGCTGTACGTTATAAACTTCTGTGAAGCCCTTGGGGATTCAAAGTTCTCACCACACATCTAGATAAGTTCTTTGGGGGGTCTAGTTTCCAAAATGGTGTCATTTGTGGGGGGTTTCCACTGTTTTGGTACATCAGGGGCTTTCCAAACGCGACATGGTGTCCGATCTCAATTCCAGCCAAAAAAGTCAAATGGCGCTGTTTCCCTTCTGAGCTCTGCCATGCGCCCAAATAGTCATTTACACCCACATATGGGGTATGAGCATACTCAGGACAAATTGTAGAATAACTTATAGGGTCCTGTTACCCTTGGGAAAATAAAAATTGGGGGTGAAAAGATCATTTTTGTGGAAAAAATATGATTTTTTAATTGTACCGCTGTATGTTATAAACTTCTGTGAAGCTCTTGTGGGTTCAAAGTTCTCACCACATATCTAGATCAGTTCCTTGGGGGGTCTAGTTTCCAAAATTGGGTCACTTGTGTGGGTTTTCCACTGTTTAGGTACATCAGGGGCTCTCCAAACGTGACATGGCGTCCGATCTGAATTCCAGCCAATTTTGCATTGAAAAAGTCAAACTGCGCTCCTTCCCTTCTGAGCTCTGCCATGCGCCGAAACAGTGGTTCCCCCCACATACTAGGTATCAGCGTACTCAGGACAAACTGCACAATAACTTTTGCAGTCCAATTTCTCCTGTTACCCTTGGTAAAATAAAAAAAATTGAACCTGAATATTTTTTCTATGAAAAAAAGTTAAATGTTCATTTTTTTTTAAATATTCAAAAAAATTCCTGTGACGCACCTGAAGGGTTAATAAACTTTTTGAATGTGGTTTTGAGCACCTTAAGGGGTGCAGTTTTTAGAATGGTGTCACTTTTGGGTATTTTCTATCATATAGACCCCTCAAAGTGGCTTCAAATGTGATGTGGTCCGTAAAAATAAAATGGTGTTGCAAAAATGAGAAATCGCTGGTCAACTTTTAACCCTTATAACTTCGTAACAAAAAAAATTTTGGTTCCAGTATTGTGCTGATGTAAAGCAAACATGTGGGAAATGTTATTTATTAAGTTTTTTGTGTGCTGCATCTCTGTGATTTAAGGGCATAAAAATTCAAAGTTGGAAAATTGTGAAATTTTAAAAATTTTCGCCAAATTTCCGTATTTTTCACAAATAAACGCAAGTTATTTGACTGAAATTTTACCACTATCATGAAGTACAATATGTCACGAGAAAACAATGTCAGAATCACCGGGATCCATGGAAGCGTTTCATAGTTATTACCTCATAAAGTGACAGTGGTCAGAATTGTAAAAATTGGCCCGGGAGTTAACGTGCAAACCACCCTTGGTAGTGAAGGGGTTAAATGACTGCTGTATAAAAAGAGTGTCATAAAAAATAACCAAACCATTAGTTAATATACATAACAAATCTTTATGAAGTGCTGCCAAAGCAAGCCAACACTTTGAACAAATTGATAATTATTGTTTTTAAATTTGTGGATTATATATACTGTATATTTTTTATTATGGTTATGATGCGGGTTTGCAGGTTTTCACTATCCTTTGCCTTAGAGAAATTGCATTTTCTTTCATAAATAAAATAAAAAGAATGTTACAATAAAATAAAACAGTTTTGACTAAAGGAAAATGCCAATGCGTGCTTTAAAAAACACTGTATAAATCTGGAGCTGATACTTTATTATACGTTATTGCTTCCAGACCATGTAAAGGCAACATGCTGACCAAAAATGCACTGCAGGAAGATAGTGAAAACATTATCATTTAACCAGAACACTGGATCTCCTGAAGTTTGAATCAGGTTGGGAAAGGAGAATGACATTTTTGTTAACGGTTTGAGACAATCTAGTTCTGCACACTGAACACAGATGAAACGACTCAGTGGGCTGAAGAATTAAATTTATTGATTAGGAATTCGAGAAAATTATGTGACCTGCAGTATATTCTAAAAGAAAGTTGTCTGCTGAAAATCATCATTAAATCTTCATTTTGTGGGATATTTTACACTTTTACAGAAAACAGTGTTTACAGTGTTCTGTTCAGTTGTTATTCAACCTAGAAATATGTAGAGAAGATAATCAACTGTAATGAGCTGTACAATATAAATTAATACTCATAAAGCCTAAATAATGCATAATGGATTTTTTGTTTAAAATTATGTTTAATATTTATATATATTTAAATTATATTTAAAGCGCCACTGCTTTTTTTTTTTTTTAACAAACAGCATGAATCTAAAGTACAAGCAAAAATTATCAGTAAAAATGGATGAAATTATTTGGGTGGAATTGAATTCTACTCAAACGTTGCAAACATTATTCTGAAGAATACTGTTTTTTTTTTTGCAATTTGCCCCTTGCGTATTCAGCATAATGGCAACTTCATTTTGCTGAACAATAGAAGGCTGGCAAAAATTTTAAAAAACAGTCACCTCAGTGCGCACCTCTACACCGCCCTCCCCATTTTTGCCTGTGCACTGTCTGGTTCTCCCCACCTCTGTTGCCAGATACTCACTCTAAGCCAAGGATTTCAGATGTGAACATGCCCCAGAGATCATTTTGCATGCTCTGGGTTCTACTCTTGGCTAAAAAAATCTGATCTAGAGTGAACATCAGGCAGTGACTTCCAGCCAGAAGCACCATCATAGAGTGAACATCAAGATGTATCGTGAAGACCGGACAGTGGGCAGGGAGCAGTCAGAATGTTAAGCTGTGAGGTGAGTTCTTTCTTTCCAACTTTTTGTCAGCCACTTACCTGTCTGACCATCTCTGCTGTTCCTTGCTGCTTTTTGGTCCTTTATGCCTCTTCAGCACTACAGCATGTGGCCCCGAGATTCACTGAGAGGTGAGGTGAATATATAATTTTTAATGTTTTTTACATCTAAAATTTATTAGGCTCTGGTGTCTGGAAAGACCCCCGAGCATAATAAGGGGCACTAAATTCACAAAGAATAACTTCTTTGCAAATCGTGTTTCCTGGGAAAATCCGCACGAACAGGCAAATTTGAATTTTGCTTGATCCGCTTATCTCTAATTTTAAGCTTTTCTCCTTTATACAGCCACTTTCTATCCTCCGTATTGCCATCTGTACTGATTACTCTCAATTCACCACTCAGATTTGTCTTGATAGACTTTCAGCTCACTCAAGGATCAGCTTACAGACTACAGCTCAAGTCCATAATAGCTTATGAAGAGAAGAGCAGTAGGTAAGAAGGAACAGCTACACACACATACTGCTGTTGCTTCTACAAAGTGTTCTGCTACCATTCTCCTGCTGATCTGATACTGATGACCTTTTCTTAAGAATAGGTATTAAAGTCCTGAGAAACTCCTTTTCCTATATCTCACAATTCTGCTCAATAACTGAGTGGCACCAATGAAGTTACATCTCTGAATACCTGCAGGAATGAGTGTATGATTGTCAGATATTGTGACCTTGTCTTATTCATTAGAAGTTTGTGTAGGTGTAATGTCATTGGCTCGACTCATAAGTGGAATTATTTGTCCTTGAGAACCTCTTTAAGAATTTAATTTGGTAGCAGGTTTGAACCTTGAATCTCTTAAGGGCCTGTCACACTAAGCGACATCGCTAGCAATATCGCTATAACATCACTTGTTTTTGTGACGTAGCAGTGATATTGCTAGCGATATCGCTATGTCAGATACTTACCTCCGACTTCTCCCCCGCTGGTTATCGCTGATCGCGCGAGTACATCCTGGGCCGTTTCTAGTCATCAGCTTCCTGCTGGGCTTCCTGTGGCGCCGACGAGCGACTCGTGGACGCGGGCGAGAGGACGTCAGGATCGCCTCGTCTGACAGGTAAGTAGGGACCCCCGACCCCTGCGATGTCGCTGGTAAGATCTGCCTGTGTGGCAGCTCACTAGCGACCACTTAGCGATGCACCAGCGATCCTGACCGCATCATATCGCTGGTTGGGATCGCTGGTGCATCGCTAAGTGTGATAGTACCTTTAGATCACATACAAACAAATGGAGAACAAAGAGTATAGACCACCTTCAGTTGTTGGTATTGGTCAGATTTAAACCAAGACAACATTGCTAACCGTTGATGCTTTTCACATTATGGACTGTCACAAGAAAGATGAAACTTTAAACGGAGCTTCCTGTATGTTATCATAATGTATGATATACATTGATATATTGAGTGTCATTATACAGTGTTACAGTCTGAATTTAGCATACTGTATATCTGACAAAGAAATGATCGAAAGCATAGCAAGATAGTTACCGCCAGTGTGCATTAGTTACGATCAGTAAGACATCACTCCAAAGTTGTTGGGGCTTCAGGAGAGAGGCACAAGCATACATAGAGTCCCAATATGAAAAGAAGGAAAAGGGGCACTCACCAATCCGTAAAAAATCAAATTCTTTATTCTAAACATAGGAACGTGCACATGGTATGCAGGGAGTGCAGGAAGAGGTCCTCCTGACAAAACCAAAAGGCGGCAGTGAATAAAATAGTAAAATAGATAATGTACCTACCACTTAGCATTTTTTAAATATATGCAGAGTATATATATATATATATATATATATATATTTATATTTTATATATATCGCTTATGGCAAGAGATGACAAATTTTCATTGAAAAGCATGAAAGTTTATTATAGTGTTGCACGAAATGTATGACAAAAACAAAAGAGTAAATGGCAATGGGTGGGGAAGTGTAAAAGAATAAGTCCCTTCCTACAGCTAAGGGTGGTTTCACATTTGCGTTTAAGGCCACAGCGTCGGCCTGCGCACGGCCGCCGCTAAGCCCCGCCCCTGCCGTGCCTCCACCAGTAGCTCCGCCTACTGGTGCATGACGCTGCATGCGTCATGCGTCCCCTATCTTTAGCACTGGGGACGCAGGCAGCGCATGTGTCCTTTTGACGCTGCGCCGAGCACACCAAATTGCAACCTGTTGCGTTTGGCGCTGGTCAGCACAGCGTCAAAAAGTACGCATGCACCGCCAAACGCATACCTGCGCATGGCCTGCGTCCCCAGTGCTAAAGATAGGGGACGCAGGATGCATGCAGCGTCATGCGCCTGTAAGCGGAGTTACTGGCGGAGGCACGGCAGGGGGTGGGGCTTAGCGGCGGCCGTGCGCAGGCCGACGCTGCGGCCTTAAACGCAAATGTGAAACCACCCTAAGAAAAAGGGAGTTGCTAGCAGCAGATCTACCACAACCAGCACCAGTAGTACTACCAAACACAGACCACTATTACTACATGTCTTTATGGATTTTATAGCACAACATTCCTTTCAGTCACAGCAGGATGATAATACCTCTATCAGCGACACCATCTGTTTGAGTACGTGTTCTTCACAGAACAATCTGCCTGATCACTGGGGTAATTTTTGGACTTTTTTTTCATTTTAAATCAGAGAAAGCACTGTATTGTAGAAAAGGCTGTAGGCTGCTACTTTCTATGGGGAAGTCGGTGTCTATGGTGAGGTCATTTTGACATTACTAAGGTTTAAAGAGGTTGTGTACAGTTCTAGAAAACATCAAAGTGTTACAGTTTAAGGAACATCTTTTCAGTGCAGTTGGAGGCTTTACAATATTGAAACTTGCATCAAATTTACTTGTGGGGAAAGATTTGTTGAACCCACATTTCAAAATATCTGCTTGTCTCTAATTATACATTAAATATGTGTATATATATATATACATATATACATATATATATATTATATATATTGTTAGGCGTCGGGATTCTCCTGTTGCGTAGGATAGATCCCAACAGTGGCGTAACTACAAAGTTATGAGCCCCGGTGCGAACTTTCAATTGGGGCCCCCCATGCCAAAATACATGCACATCTCCGTTCTGTACACCTCGTACACGCACAGCTCCGCTCCGTACACCTCCACTCCGTACACACACGGCTCCTCTCCGTCCACCTCATACACATGCGGCTTCGCTCCGTACACTTCGTACACAAGCGGCTCCACTACGTAATCTTATACACACACGGCTCCTCTCCGTCCACCTCGTACACGTGTGGCTCCACTTCGTACACGCGGCTACTCTCAGTCCACCTCGTACACGCGTGACTCCTCTCCGTCCACCTCGTACACACACGGCTCCGCTCCATCCAACTCATACACACGCGGCTCCACTCCATCCACCTCGTACACATGCGGCTTCTCTTCTTCTCTTCGTACACCTCGTACACATGTGGCTCCGCTTCGTACACACATGGCTCCGCTCACCTCATACACACACAGCTGCGCTCCATACACTTCATACACACATGGCTCCGCTCCATACACCATGTACACACACGGCTCTGCTCTATACACATCATACACACGAGGCTGCTCTCCATACACTTCATACACACACGGCTCCGCTCTGTACCGTACACCTTGTACACAAACGGCTTTGCTACATCCACCCTGTAAACCCCTCCTGACCCCACACATAAACTTACCCTCATCAAGCACGATGACAACCAGCACAGCAGTGTCCTGCATACACTGAGGCCCCTGATCATGTGACCCCTGACTCCTCCACTCCCGTGACCTCATCACAGGTCCTGTGTGCACAAAGCAGCCATCGTGTCAGGCCAATTGCAACCTGGCAGTCAATCAAAACATGTAGCTGCAAAGCCAATGAGTGACTGCAGCTCTGCGATTGGGCCCCTAAGCACTCTGGGCCCTGTTGCAGCTGCGACCGCTGAAACCGCGGTAGATACGCTCCTGGATCCCAAGCATTATCAGGTACTGTGGTCTCCCATTCAAGTCTGGCCACTATGAATGCTGCTCAGCACAGAGATCAGTCCCAGTATCTTGCTCAGGCTCATGGTATACATTTGATTACTGCTGGCTCTTCATCCAAGTCTATGGTAATCAGCGATATGCAGGCAGAGCCTTACTCTCTAGAGTCGAAGTCCAGAGATCACCTTACTAAGCATATCCCTGATATAGTGTCTTCTTATTGGTAGTAGGACGTTAGCTGCTCTAGTGATGTGGCAGTTCCGGATTGGCCCGCGGGCGATGTCTTGACCGACTGGGCATGAGTGTTTAGGGTGTTGCCTAGCATATAAAAGTCTCTCAGCGGCTCACACGGGCATGCTAGTGTCATGTATGTTTCGACGTGAGTGGGTGGTTACTCTACCACTCTGTCTGCAAGTTTGTGTGTGTCTGTCTTTGCTCAAAGACTGTACACGTTAGCAGGCAGGTAGCACACTTATGCGGTTTTGTACCCATGACTCAATGCCTGACACTCTAGACTGCTATATGCTTAGGGAGCCGGTCAGGCACAAGTTCAGTAGTATCAGAACTGGGGGTAACTAGCCGCTTGGCTTAGCATCTGTTTCGTTCATGTGTGCGGTTAGCACAGTTCAGTTACAGAGCAAGCTCAATCCTTATGCTTCCTCCCTGTGAAGGTAACAGAGTATAGTACTTGGCTTTCTTGTGCAGTACCTCTCTGTGAAGAAACTGAACTTGGTACTCAGTGTTCCTATCACACTGTGTGGCATTAACACAGTGCGTTTAAAGTAATGCGCACTGTATTGTGTCCGTTCATCTCTGCACGGTGGACCCCGGGTTGCGATTGCACTTTATTTTATATTTTATTTAGTGCAAACCACCAACCCTAACATATATATATATACACTCACTGGCCACTTTATTAGGTACACCTGTCCAACTGTGTGTTAAGACTTAATTTCTAATCAGCCAATCACATGGCGGCAACTCAGTGCATTTAGGCATGTAGACATGGTCAAGACAATCTCCTGCAGTTCAAACCGAGCATCAGTATGGGGAAGAAAGGTGATTTGAGTGCCTTTGAACGTGGCATGATTGTTGGTGCCAGAAGGGCTGGTCTGAGAATTTCAGAAACTGCTGATCTACTGGGATTTTCACGCACAACCATCTCTAGGGTTTACAGAGAATGGTCCGAAAAAGAAAAAAAATCCAGTGAGCGGCAGTTCTGTGGCCGGAAATGCCATGTTGATGCCAGAGGTCAGAGGAGAATGGGCAGACTGGTTCGAGCTGATAGAAAGGCAACAGTGACTCAAATTGCCACCCGTTACAACCAAGGTAGGCAGAAGAGCATCTCTGAACGCACAGTGCATCGAACTTTGAGGCAGATGGGCTACAGCAGCAGAAGACCACACTGGGTACCACTCCTCTCAGCTAAGAACAGGAAACTGAGGCTACAATTTGCACAAGCTCATCGAAATTGGACAGTAGAAGATTGGAAAAACGTTGCCTGGTCTGATGAGTCTCGATTTCTGCTGCGACATTCGGATGGTAGGGTCAGAATTTGGCGTAAACAACATGAAAGCATGGATCCATCCTGCCTTGTATCAACGGTTCAGGCTGGTGGTGGTGGTGTCATGGTGTGGGGAATTTTTTCTGGGCACTCTTTGGGCCCCTTGGTACCAATTGAGCATCGTTGCAACGCCACAGCCTACCTGAGTATTGTTGCTGACCATGTCCATCCCTTTATGACCACAATGTACCCAACATCTGATGGCTACTTTCAGCAGGATAATGCGCCATGTCATAAAGCTCGAATCATCTCAGATTGGTTTCTTGAACATGACAATGAGTTTACTGTACTCAAATGGCCTCCTCAGTCACCAGATCTCAATCCAATAGAGCATCTTTGGGATGTGGTGGAACGGGAGATTCGCATCAGGGATGTGCAGCCGACAAATCTGCGCCAACTGTGTGATGCCATCATGTCAATATGGTCCGAAATCTCTGAGGAATGCTTCCAGCACCTTGTTGAATCTCTGCCACGAAGAATTGAGGCAGTTCTGAAGGCAAAAGGGGGTCCAACCCCTTACTAGCATGGTGTACCTAATAAAGCAGTTAGTATCACACAGGAGAGGATTAGACACATGGCTCAGCAGTCAGTATCACACAGGGTAGGATTAGATACACAGTTCAGCAGACAGTATCACACAGGATAGGAATAGATACATGGCTCAGCAGACAATATCACACAGGATAGGATTAGATACACAGCTTAGCACACAGTATCACACAGAATAGTATTAGATACACGGCTGAGCAGTCAGTATCACACAGGATACAGTTAGATACACGGCTCAGCAGGCGGTATCACACAGGATAGGACTAGATACACTGCTCAACAGTCAGAATCACACAGGATAAGACTAGATACACGGCTGAGCAGTCAGTAACATGATAGGATTAGATACACAGCTCAGCAGGAAGTATCACACAGGAGAGGATTAGGTACACAGCTCAGCAGACATTATCACACAGGATAGGATTAGATACACAGATACACACGTTGTTTATCAAAAGGCTCTTGAATGATTGAATGAGTTGAAAATAAAATACTATCAATATATGGGTAATCGTTTAGTTAATTTGTGTTGCAAATCTGTAGTATTGAATATATAATGTGAAATGTTTTTATATGCAATATAATCATTATAATTTGTTATAACTAACCACAGTTGGTTACTATGCCCAGGCAACGCCGGGCTCTTCAGCTACTATATATATATATATATATATATATATATATATATATATTTTATTTAAAACTGGATCTTACTTGTTCTTTAAATGTGTTGGTTGAGGTATGTCTGGTCCCATTTACAGAAATTGTCTTTGTTTAAGATAGTCAGACACAATTTGATCAAACTACAGTTGTGCTCAAAAGTTTACATACCCCGGCAGAGTTTTTGCTTTCTTGACCTTTTTTTATAACAGCAAAAATTTTTCTCCACTCATGGTTAGTGGTTGGGTGAAGCCATTTGTTGTCAAACTACTGTGTTTTCTCTATTTAAATCATGACAACACAAAATATCCAAATGACCCTGATCAAAAGTGCACATACCCCATTTCTTAATAAGTTGTATTGCCCACCTCTAACATTAATGACGGATTGAAGACTTTTGCAGTAGTTGTGAATGAGGTTCTTTATTTTCTCATATGGTAAAGCTGCCCACTCTTCTTGGCGAATAGCCTCCAGTTCCTGTAAATTCCTAGGCTGTCTAGCTTGAACTGCGCACTTGAGATCTCCCCAGAGAGGCTCAATGATATTGAGGTCAGGAGACTGAGATGGCCACTCCAGAACCTTAACTTTGTTCTCCTGTAGCCAATGACAGGTTGACTTGGCCTTGTGTTTTAGATTGTTGTCATGTTGGAGCGTTCAAGTACGTCCAATGCGCAGCTTCTGGGCTGATGATTGCAAATTTGCCTCCAATATTTGCTGATAATGTGCTGCATTCATCTTTCCTTAAACTCTTACCAATTTTCCTGTGCCTTTGTAGCTCACACATCCCCAAAACATCAGCTACCAACCTAGGTGTTTTACAGTGGGAATGTTGTTCCTTTTATCATAGGCTTTGTTGACCTATCTCCTAATGTAACATTTATGGTTGTCGCCAAAAAGTTAAATTTTTGTCTTATCACTCCAAATTACCTTGTTCCAGAACATGTCTCTGCGCTGTTTTGCATATTGTAAGCGAGTTACTTTGTGGCATTTGTGCAGTAATGGCTTTCTACTGGTGACTCGACCATGCAGTCCATTTTTCTTCAATTGCCTTCTTATTGTGCATCTAGAAACAGCCACACCTCTATTTTTAAGAGAGTCCAGTATTTCAGCTGATGCTTTCTATGGGTTTTTGTTTGCATCCCGAACAATTTTCCTGGCATTTGTCACAGGTCACAGGTAAGGATTTTACCTTTAGTAGCCATTCAAACCCATTTGTGTCAACTTCTGTGCATGTTATCAGGCCAAAGTCACCAGGGTATGTAAACTTTTGATCAGGGTCATTTCATCTTGAGTTGTCATTAAGAATTAAAAAAAGAAAACACAGTAGCTTGACAATAAATGGCTTCACCCAATCACTAACTATGAGTGGAGAAAAAGTTTTGGTGTTATCATTCATATTCTCTGAAAAAAGGCCAAGAAAGCAAAAATTCTCTTCCGAGGTATGTAAACTTTTGAGCACAAATATATATATATATATATATATATATATATATATGCACAATATGCCAGCAATAGAAGCCAGAATTCATCACATTATCCTGTGTCAATAGCTGCTATGCTATACTGGTGTGTAATATAACGCTGTCATACTGTATATTTACTGTATATGGTAAAACTCTGTGTCACAATGTTATATTATACCGTAGTATAGGGTACCTAGTATGGTATCATAGCAGTTCTTTACACAGGATATTGTGATAAATCTTGCAACATATTGCTGGCATATATAGAATTGATGCAAATGACTGTTCTACAGAAACTGAACACTGTGTGAAGTATTTTCACTTTTCTGACAATATTGTACTAAAATCGATGCTTTATTTTTCGTGATGTATGATTCCAGCCCACAAAGCATAAATTGTTCATGACTTTCAACTTTTCTCTGTAAATGAACAGATGCTGCCTTGTTATTAAATGCCAGACTCTTATTATTTATTCTTTACCCTCTACAATTAGTGCAGGTATTAACCTACCCACCTGTTTATACATACCGTTGACATATAGAGGTTTAATGGGTCATTCCATGTTTCCATTTTATTAAGATATCATTAAAAGAAACAAAAAATGATAATAAATAGATAATGTCAAAGGTTAGTTAGCAGTGGGCTGTATATTAAACAGAAGAAGGGGTTATAAAAGGGGGTTTTTGTGGTCATGGTAATTGGGCATGTTCTTAATACAACCATACAAAAAATGCACTAGTAGCAGAAAAACAACTAAAGAGATACAATATATATGTTAATTCATTCATAATAAGCTGCCAATACAAATAATTGATATATAATACATTTTTGCCTTCATATTCTAAATGATGGAAAGCATTTCCTATTGATAGCAGTGGAAAAACTATTTCCCAGGGTTTAATAACACAATAATAACATAATGCATCAGAAACTGATCTCGCGTGATACAATTAGATAAAATTAAAGGGCTTTTTCATATATTTTTCTTTATTTAATTTTCACAAGGGGTTAGTAATGGAGGTGTCTTGCAGTCGCCACTCCATTACTAACCATTGAGTTTGATTTCACGTGACAATACAAAGCTGACATCAACACCACAAGTATTACCCCACTTGCCATTGTACCAAACAAGTGGGAAAAGCTGTGCAAAGCACCAGAATTGGCACATATATATCTAAATGACACTGTCATCTAATTAGTATACCCAATTGTGCTCAAAAGTTTACATACACCGGCAGAATTTTTACTTTCTTGGCCTTTTTTTCTGAGAATATGAATGATAACACCAAAAAATTTTCTCCACTCATGGTTAGTGGTTGGGAAAACCATTTATTGTCAAACTACTATGTTTTCACTTTTTCAATCATAATGACAACCCAAAACATCCCGAATGACCCAGATCAAAAGTTCACATTCCCCATTTCTTCATACCATGTATTGCCCCCTCCCCCTCTATTTGTGGATGAGGCTCTTTATTTTCTCAGATGGTAAAGCTGCCCATTTTTCTTGGCAAAAAAAACTCCAGTTCCTGTAAATTCCTGAGCTGTCTAGTATGAACTGCTAGCTTGAGATCTCCCCAGAGTGGCTTCATGATATTGAGGTCGGTGACTGAGATGGCCACTCCAGAACCTTCACTTTGTTCTGCTGTAGCCAATGACAGGTCGACTTGGCCTTGTGTTTTGTATCGTTGTCATGTTGGAACGTCCAAGTATATCCCATGAGCAGCTTCCGGGCTGATGATTACAAATTTACCTCCAGAATTTGCTGATAACATTCTGCATTCATCTTTCCTTCAACTCTTACCAAGTTTCCTGTGCCTTTGTAGCTCACACATCCCCAAAACATCAGTGCACCACCTCCGTGTTTTACAGTAGGAATGGTGTTCCTTTCATCAGTGGTCTTTTTGACCTCTCTCCAAATGTAACGTTTATCGTTGTGGCCAAAAAGTTCAATTTTGCTCTCATCACTCCAAATTACCTTGTTTCAGAAGTTTTGAGGCTTGTCTCTGGACTTTTTTGCATATTGTAGGTGAGATACTTTATGGTATTTGCGCAGTAATGGCTTTCTTCTGGTGACTCGACAATGCAGCCCATTTTTCTTCCAACTGCCTCCTTATTGTACATCTTCAAACAGCCACACTGCAAGTTTTCAGAGCGTCCTGTAATTCAGCTGATGTTATTTGTGGGTTTTTCTTTGCATCCCAAACTATTTTCCTGGCAGTTGTGGACAAAATTTTTGTTGGTCTACCTGACCATGGATTTGTTTTTACAGAGCCCTTGATTTTCAATTTTTTAACCACAGTTTGAAAGCTGCTGACTGGCATTATCAATCCCTTGAACATCGTTTTGTATCCCTTTCCTGTTTTATACAGTTCAACTACCTTTGCCTATTGATCCATTGACAATTCTTTTGCTTTCCCCATTATTCACAATACAAAAACATCATTGGCTGGATAAAAGAAGCAAGAGTATGTCTGGATCCCAGAAATCCCAGAAACTCACTCAGCTTTTATGCACAAACACTGATAACAAGACAAGCAGATCACAGGTTAGGATGTTATCTTTAGTAGCCATTCACACTCATTTGTGTCAAATTCGGTGCATATTATCAGGCCAAAATCACCAGGGTATGTGAACTTTTGATCAAGGTCATTTGGATGATTTGGGTTGTCATTATGACTTAAAAGGAGAAAACACAGTTTAACAATAAATGGCTTCTCCCAATCACTAACCATGAGTGAAGAAAAAGTTTTGATGTTATCATTCATATTCTCTGAAAAAATGCCAAGAAAGCAAAAATTCTGCTGGAGTACATAAACTTGTGAGCACAACTGTATACTGTTATACACAGAGGGTTTATACAGCACTAGCGAGTGAGAAAAGCCAGCCATCAGTAATGAGCGACAGTGCTTGAATAACACTTCCTCTGATCGGTGGTAAGATCATTACCAGTCAGAGAGCCATAGCTGTGACTGGAGGTAAAAAGCTTACAGTCACAGGCATCAGCTGATAGGACTACTGCTTCCATCAGCCTAAACCTGCTGCCACTAATAACAGCGAGAGCAGGTGGTGGCTGATGGGGTCATTTATCAGCCAGCGCCTGAGCTATAAATAAATAAAAAATGGTGTGGGTTCCCTTGTATTCTTTATAACCACCCAGCAAAACTGACAGCTGTGAGCTACAACCCTCAGCTGTCAGATTTAGCAAGGCTGGTTATCAAGAATAGAAGGGTCCCATGCCGTTTTTTTTAAATTAATTAAGTAAATAATTTAAAAAATGACGTGGGGTCACCCCATTTTTGACAACCAGCCAAGCTAAAGCAGATAGCTGGGGCCTGGTATTCTCAGGCTGGTAAGGGGCCATAGATATTGGCCCCCCTGCCTAAAAATAGCAGCCCACAGTCGTGCAGAATAGGTTAATCAATTAGGTGCACCAGTTCTAGCGCTTTGCCTGGCATTTCCCACTTGCCTTGTAGCGGTGGCTAGTGGGGTTCATATTTGTGTGGCTGATGTCACCTTTGCAGTGTTCAGTGACATCAAGCCCACAGCTTAGTAATGGAGAGATGTCTATAAGACACCTATCCATTAGTAATCCTATAGTTATATTGTAAATAAACACAGAGCCAGAATAAAGTCCTTTATTTGAAATAAAAAAACATACTTTTCCTTTTTCAGTTAAAAATAACAAACACAGTTATGCTCACTTAACGCCCATTCCATTATAGCCATCATCTATTAAAAAAAATAAAATAAATAAAAAACAATTATATCCCTCACCTCTCTGTCATTCTGTCCCATGCTGTAACCCATGTCTGCAATAAATAGTTTTCAACCTAAAGGGTGCCAAGATACAACTGTCCAGGCTGAAAACCACTTGAGTGTGCTTCCGTGAGCTCAGCCTTAGTGACTAGCGAAGTAAGTAAGGTTACAGCAGGGCCCCTGAACTGTGGTGACCTCAGTGATATCACTTTTCACACCTTGAAAAAAATCTCATGGTGAAGTCCTAAGTTTAGTGAGCTCATCATTGTTCACCGTGAGATAAAGAGATTAAAAATAATCGGTCACGGCACAGATCCCTGCGGTCCCCACTGCTGACTATGTCACATTAAAAGAAGGTATCAATTAAGGTGACTCTTTGTTTTCTGTCTTTAGGCAATTCCTTAGCCATGTGCATTTAGTTTCCACCAGTCACTTCTTCTGAAGCTTCAGTATAAGGCCATTATGTAATACTGTATCAAGTGCTTTCGCAAAGTCCAGATAAGTCACATCAACTGCATTACCAACATCCAGAATTGAACTTATCTCCTCATAGAAACCCAACATGTTAGTTAGACACGACTTATTCTTCATGAATAGTGTTGAGCATTCCGATACCGCAAGTATCGGGTATCGGCCGATACTTGCTGTATCGGAATTCCGATACCGACTTCCGAATTTCCCACGCAGCAATGGCATAAAGTGAGACTAGGGACTTTTTTTTTTTAAGTGGCGGAGGAATGCAGTGCGGAAGGATACCTACCTTCCGTCATTGGATTCCTGCAGCCCGTAGAGAACGGCAGCATCAGCTGATGCTGCCGTTCTCTACCCAAGATCGTCGTGGGACACACTCGTGGACTGCTTTGGATCATGGGTGAGTATTTTTGTGGTTTGTTATGTTAATATTTATTCCGTAAAAGACAATGGCTTCGGGGAACAATGTGACAAGTATTGGTAAGTATGTTACTCTATGTTATATGTACTGTATGTCTATGTATGTATTGTATGAATGTATTGTATGCAGCATGCATGTAGTATGTATGTAGCATGCATGTAGTATGTATGTAGCATGCATGTAGTATGTATGTAGCATGCATGTAGTATGTATGTAGTATATATGTAGCATGTAGTATGTATGTAGCATGCATGTAGTATGTATGTAGTATGTATGTAGCATGTAGTATGTATGTAGCATGCATGTAGTATATATGTAGTATGTAGCATGCATGTAGTATGTATGTAGCATGCATGTAGTATGTATGTAGCATGCATGTAGTATGTATGTAGTATGTATGTAGCATGCATGTAGTATGTATGTAGCATGCATGTAGTATGTAGCATGTATGTAGTATGCATGTAGTATATATGTAGTATGTATGTTACATGTAGTATATATGTAGTATGCATGTTGCATGCATGTAGTATGTAGCATGTATGTAGTATGCATGTAGCATGTATGTAGCATGTAATTTTTTTTTTTTTTACATTCAACACATTAGCCGGATGATGGGACTACTACTGTCCCATCATTGGCTAATGTGTCAATCACTGTCATGGTAGCAGGCATCGCCCGATGGGACTTGTAGTCCCATCGGACGATGCCTGCACAGCCCCCCGGAGCCTGCACAGCCCCCCGGCAGGCCGGCACAGCCCCCCGGAGCCTGCACAGCCCCCCAGCAGGCCGGCACAGCCCCCCGGCAGGCCGGCACAGCCCACTGGAGCCTGCACAGCCCCCCGGCAGGCCGGCACAGCCCCCCGGCAGGCCGGCACAGCCCACCGGAGCCTGCACAGACCCCCTGGCAGGCCGGCACAGCCCCCCGAAAGGCCCGTACAGACCCCAGAGAGGTTGTACAAGGCAAAAACAGGGTTTTTCTTATTCCGATACCGGAAGTCCCATAGACTTGAATGGGACTTCCGGTATCGGAATCGGCGATACTGATACTTTTTTTTAAGATCGGCCGATCCATTCCGATCCGATACTTTGAAGTATCGGACGGTATCGCTCAACTCTATTCATGAATCCAAGCTGGTTAGTAGTTATTATACAGTATTATTATCTGCAATATATTTCTGCAAGTCATCTCCTATAATTCCCTCAAAACTTTGCACACTAGTGATGTCAGACTTAAAACATGGTAGCTTCTGGATCCACTTTCTTAAATATAGGTACCACGTCAGTCATCCTCTAATCATGTGGCACCAACCCTGTTACAAGAGTGTCTAAGAATATGAGATACATCATCATTAGTCTGTCTGTAACTGAGCTTGAATCCCTCAATATATGTGAATGAGTGCCATATGGGCCCGGGGATTTGTCAGTGTTTAGGTTGCTCAGATCCAGGTGTACTTCTTCTTGTGTTTAACTAGTTATTTCAGGTGGTGAAGTTTGATTCTTGTTTTGTTGAAGGATATCTGTAACAGTTAATTCATTGGTGAGCATGGATAAAAAGTGCCTGTTTAATATCTGAGCCTTTTCCTTGTCCTCTAGAATTATCTCATTATTATAGTACAATAAGGGGCCAATGCCATTCATTCTTTCCTTTTTTGCATTAATTTATTTATAAAAATTTGAGGGATTTATTTTAATGTCGGTGGCAAGTTGAGTTTCAGTAGATAACTTTCTTTTTTATATTTCCTCTTTAGATCTATATACTCCTGAAATGCAATTTCTTTATTCTCTGCCTTCAAAATTTTGATTGCCCTTTGTTTTTGGCTTATTGTTCTTGTGATCAGCAGTGACTTCTCTCTCTCCTGTAAAGTGTAAGCTCTTATAATCAGTGGGGTCCTCTCTCTCCTGTGTTATGTAAACTCTTCTCTTCTGCAAAGTCCCCTTTCTCTCTCCTCTTTCTCTTCTGAATTTATTGCAAAAAAAAGGGGGGGAGACAAAAGCGCAATAGGGTCTTATCCACGTTACAAAGGACAGTATATCTTGAAATATGCTCACCTGGTTAGGATGAGATAGGAGCGTGTAGGTAGCGGCTGCTGCAGATCCACAGGTCTTCAGTGACCAGAAGAAATGATAGATCCAAAGGGAGTTCGTAGCTATATTCCGCGCTGCCGCTTTAGACAAATTCCAGGAGAGTGCTGTATGATTGCAGTGGTTTTATTCTACACGTTTCAGGGGGTCTCATGCCCCCTTCATCAGTATTTCCTGATGAAGGGGGCATGAGACCCCTGAAACGCGTAGAATAAAACCACTGCAATCATACAGCACTCTCCTGGAATTTGTCTAAAGCGGCAGCACGGAATATAGCTACGAACTCCTTTTGGATCTATCATTTCTTCTGAATTTATGAATTTTCAAAGCAATTGCAAGCTTTCCAATATTGACATGTGCCACAAATCAAACTTTTTGGGAAAATTCATCGAAGTTTGCAACTTCGAATTTCAATAGTTCCACTCTTCTCTAAGAAGTAAGTCGACGGCTGACCAAGAGATGGTAAAAATGGTCACCCAGTGAACAATCATTTTGGGGATGTAACCATACTAAAGTTTACATTGACTGTTCTAAGCATCCAACCTGGCAAACATTTTACATCGGGTGAACAATGAAAGATCTTTCTGTCAAGCAATTTTTTTTTTTTATAAAAAAAGACTTTTCGTCCAACTATAGGATTAAAGATGTTTACTATGCTGATGTCTTTTCAGATGACAATGGTCTGTCATCAGGTGACTAAAGCATTTGCTGTTACTAGTAGCAAATATTATGTGCACTGTTTGATACTCGATTGAACAAAGGGGTGTAAGATTGAGTGACAAGCAGCGCGAGTATCATGTGATGCTTGAGTGCTCTGATGTCTGTAAGTAAACTATTTGAGCTAGGCGGAGAGTGATGCAGAGAGAGAGAGAACATTTTTCTGTTCTCTGGACAAATGCTCAACTTTTCCCTTTGCTTCCATTATGCTCGCTTATCGAGTAGAGCACATCCGAGTGTCTGACATGCTCGATTCGAGTACCCAGCACTCAAGCATTTCACTGCTCGATCAACACTAGTTGCTACAGTTATAACAACGATAATCTTTATTTTTATATAGTGCTAACATATTCCACAGCGCTTTACAGTTTGCACACTTTATCATCACTGTCCCCGATGGGGCTCACAATCTAAATTCCCTATCAGTATGTCTTTGGAATGTGGGAGGAAACCCATGCAAACATGGGGAGAACATGCAAACTCCTTGCAGATGTTGTCCTTGGTAGGATTTGAACCCAGGACTCCAGCACTGCAGTGCTAACCACTCAGCCATCGTGCTGCCCTATTATCTAGACAAAAGTTCATTCTGGATGAAATCAAACATTTTCTGTACAATTTAATTTGTATTTTGCATTTAGATGGGTAGGACTGGAGGGCACTCTGTAAAGTATACATATATACATAGCTGGCAGCATTGTAAGATTATTGTGGATGAATTCATAACGAAATAAAATTTTGAATATTTACATGGACAATTTTGCCGGTATCTTTTGTGACTTTTTGGTAAAAGATTACACTACAGTTTAGGTAAAAAATATGAAAAAAGAGAGCGAAACTATTAGCACAGATTAAGGCACCAGAGGATGACAGGATATGAAATAGAATGCAGAATATTAAAATTCCTTCCAAATTTTAAATCAAAGATTGTTTTATCTGAATGAATAATTGCTTCACTCGCAAGTCAGGATCATGAAAATATTTTTTACAGCTACTTTTACTTTAAAGTCTTCTATTCTGCAAGAATATGAAAGGTGTTTCTTTCCTCTCTGCATGGATATTATTAACCAGTTTTAAGAAAACTTGACTATTAAACATTTAAAGGTTCATCATATTTGAGACAGAAAAACTTAACTCTGATCTTTTTTCTTTTCCTAAAACAGTGCCACACTTAGTTATATCTTGTAATAAGTTATTTAAAAAAATCAGCCTAATACTGCACACGTGAAATATTAAAACAATTACAAGGATATATCCGTATCTATATAAGGGTCACTCTCACTGTTAAGTCACTTTCAGTCTTATCCTACCTCACAGTGGAGGTTGGCACCCTAAGAGATACAAAGTGGTGCTCCTTGCTCAATGAAGGCTCACCCTAACTGTCCCTAGTTAGTCCTATTGCAGAACAGTGATAGTCTGAATAAACAGGGGAACTCAAAGAGGTCACATACAGATTATCTCTTAGTCTTGCATTACTCCACAAAGGAACCAAAATAGAAGACTGTGCCAAATAAAGGTAAAGGTCTGATAATAGGTAAATATTTGAGCAAATAATAGGTCATGCAGCAAACATAATATAATGTTAATGTTAACTCCATGTGCTCTCTTGCCTCTACATGTCCTCCCTCCTCTCAGATGTTCCAGCATGACACTCTGATGTGTGATGTCTTAATTCATACCCTCTGTCATGATGATTTTAGCTATATTTTCTAAATGATGGCTTTCATTTTGAAATATACTATCTTTGATGCATGACCTATTATTTGCTCATACTGTATATTTGTCTAGTATCAGACCTTTACCTTTATTTGGGACATTCTTCCATTTTGGTTCTCATGTGGTCGAACGTAGGTGTGGAGACTCAAGGGACAGTGGGTGCTCATGTCCACTGGCTTGGCTGTCTTTAGAAAGACGGCGTGGACAAGCGCTTATTATGCTGAAAGCTCGCTCTCCTTCCCTTTGGCAGAATACTACTGAGACATAACAGGGTGAGGGTAGAACAGTGTGGCAATACTTTATTGAACCACCAACAGACAATAATCTATATAACAGTATCAGCAAATATACAAGATGTTGCAAATTACAAAGTCTCACCCTCTTACTGGCTTTCCTAGATTAGAGCAGCAGCTATTTTGTGGCTTCAGTGGCCGACAAGCCCCTCAGTGTCACCCTGTTTTTGGCAGGCAAGCAAAGAGAGGAGTTAAGGACAAGCTTAGGAAGCTGACATTCCCTTGATTTATGTGGCCAAGTGACCTGATTGTCCCAACCTGCCTTCTCCAAACATCTCCATTGGGGCAAGATGACCTGATTGTCTTATCCTGGTTTCACCAAACATCTTTATTGGATCAGTGATGATCAATGGATCAAATCTATATTCCTCTGGTTGGAGCCATGGTTCATGGTTCCTTGGCTACAGTCATGTAGTGTCTCAAATCTGTGTTCCCCCGGTTGGAGCCATAGTTCCATGACTGCTGTTCTGTAGAGTCTCTCTGCAGAAGGGCATAGGTCCCCTTTTATATCCACATCTGTCCTTCAGGCCTTCAGGGAAAGGTGGGATGAGGTCAACTCTCATTGTTCAAATAGTCAATCAATCTGCCTAGTTTGTACTTCAATGTTTGCAGTTCAATAAACTACATGGACTGATACAAAGGGTAATCAACATTGATTGTTCAATGAGCATGCATTCCTGTTCTCCAAGGATAGCTGCAAAAAAAATGCAACAAACATCAATTCAAAAGTCAATGTTTAGGTTCATATGAACAATGGTCTATGTCTCTTGAACTACTGGAAAATGCATCTGGCATAATTAGAATGAATGCTGTGTCATCACAATAGAACTTAGAGATAATCTGTATCCGACCTCTTTGGGTTCCACTGTTTATTCAGACTATCGCTGCTGTGCAATAGGACTACCCAGGGATAGTAAGGGTGAGCCTTTGTGGGGAAAGGGGCGCCACCTCATACATTTTGGAGTGCCAACCTCTGCAGTAATGTAGGGAAAGACTGACAGTGACTTTACAGGGAAAGTGTCCCTTATATAGATATAGATAATCTCATTGTAATTTTGCTTTAAGATTTCATGTGTGCAGTGTTAGGTTGATTATTTTTAGGATTAAATTAAGTATTTGTTTTTAAGGGTCCTTTTTGTGAAACATATACTGTATATCCCCACTATATGTGTTTTGAGAAATTATATATAGTATTGTAGCTAAACCCTATTCACTTAGCTGGAAAAAATGGCTATGCATATGAATCACTTACTTAGGAGCAGCTATGGCCGACACGGCAGAAGCATGAGGATTCAGGGTGGGGATACCAAAAAGTTTGAGGATAACAGTAATTTTTGGAGAGTAATTCTAAATAAATGCTGTACCTAATCTTTCTAAGGAAGGTATATTGGTAAGGGAGGGAAAATCTCTGCTGGCACTTTAACGCAGTGGTGGAGAATCTTTTATCTGCCATGAGCCATTTGGATATTTATACCATCATTCAAGGGCAATACAAAATTATCAGATTGAAAATGATCCTGCTACAGTGGGGAAAAAAAGTATTTAGTCAGTCAGCAATAGTGCAAGTTCCACCACTTAAAAAGATGAGAGGCGTCTGTAATTTACATCATAGGTAGACCTCAACTATGGGAGACAAACTGAGAAAAAAAAATCCAGAAAATCACATTGTCTGTTTTTTTTTCATTTTATTTGCATATTATGGTGGAAAATAAGTATTTGGTCAGAAACAAAATTTCATCTCAATACTTTGTGATATATCCTTTGTTGGCAATGACAGAGGTCAAACGTTTTCTGTAAGTCTTCACAAAGTTGCCACACACTGTTGTTGGTATGTTGGCCCATTCCTCCATGCAGATCTCCTCTAGAGCAGTGATGTTTTTGGCTTTTTGCTTGGCAACACGGACTTTCAACTCCCTCCAAAGGTTTTCTATAGGGTTGAGATCTGGAGACTGGCTAGGCCACTCCAGGACCTTGAAATGCTTCTTACGAAGCCACTCCTTCGTTGCCCTGGCGGTGTGCTTTGGATCATTGTCATGTTGAAAGACCCAGCCACGTTTCATCTTCAATGCCCTTGCTGATGGAAGGAGGTTTGCACTCAAAATCTCACGATACATGGCCCCATTCATTCTTTCATGTACCCGGATCAGTCGTCCTGGCCCCTTTGCAGAGAAACAGCCCCAAAGCATGATGTTTCCACCACCATGCTTTACAGTAGGTATGGTGTTTGATGGATGCAACTCAGTATTCTTTTTCCTCCAAACACGACAAGTTGTGTTTCTACCAAACAGTTCCAGTTTGGTTTCATCAGACCATAGGACATTCTCCCAAAACTCCTCTGGATCATCCAAATGCTCTCTAGCAAACTTCAGACGGGCCCGGACATGTATAGGCTTAAGCAGTGGGACACGTCTGGCACTGCAGGATCTGAGTCCATGGTGGCGTAGTGGGTTACTTATGGTAGGCCTTGTTACATTGGTCCCAGCTCTCTGCAGTTCATTCACTAGGTCCCCCCGCGTGGTTCTGGGATTTTTGCTCACCGTTCTAGACAATGTGATTTTCTGGATTTTTTTTTCTCAGTTTGTCTCCCATAGTTGAGGTCTACCTATGATGTAAATTACAGACGCCTCTCATCTTTTTAAGTGGTGGAACTTGCACTATTGCTGACTGACTAAATACTTTTTTTCCCCACTGTATATGTGGTCAAACATTTATTTAGCTCACCCTAATTTGATAGCTAGAGCTGCTTCTCTTTGGTGAGGCTGGATTGTTATTTGGTATGGATGATGTTGCTACTCGTAACTGCTTTTCCAGATTTGCATGGGTCTGAAGTAGAGTTGAGCAACTTTGGTCGGATCGGGTTTCATGAAACAAAATTTGTTTCAGATGAAACTGGTCCGACTAGGGCAAAAAAAGTCGGACATTCGTCCACTCAACGCCGACTTTTCTTCCCCATTGACTTGCATTGGGGTCGGGTTTCGGACGAAACTCCGACTTTTTTGCCCTAGTCGGACCAGTTTCATCTGAAACAAATTTTGTTTCATGAAACCCGATCCGACCAAAGTCGCTCAACTCTAGTCTGAAGTGTAGGTGACTCTTTACAATGATAAGTTCTGTGAATAACTTGCAGCAGTAAGTTTTTCCTAACCCAGATGTATATTACACTGCATGTCTCCTCACAATAGGAATTTAATGACTGCTCACATTACACTTTTATAACTCAGGCAGTGCGAGATCTGCAGTATACATTACAAAGGAGACACTGAGACTGCGGTAAATACATCACATAGGAGACACCGAGACTGCTGTATACACATCACATATGAAATAGCAAGACTGTTGTATATACATTATATAGGATACACCTTCGCTGCAGAGGAGCCATGGGAGCTGCAAATTTTACATCACATGAGATATGCGGCTGCGGCATATACATCACAGGTGACATGGGACTGTGGTATATGCATCTCTACAGAGATATGGGGCTGTAGTATATACATCACAAGAGACAATGTGTTGCAGTGTATACTGTACATCACAGGAGGAGGCACGGGATCTGCTGCTGCTGTCTTCTGTGGTATCAGGGCAAATTGTGAGCAAACTCCTCCTATAAAGTATGTAATCTTTCACTGTACATGGAGCAGTGTTCAGTACACAATGCTGCATGTCACAGAGCAAGAAGAAATTAAGGGCTGGCAGCCATCAAAATACAGCAGGCAGCCTGACCATTGCAGTCCCCGGAAATCTACCTGGTCATCACCAGCTGTAAACGGCCCAAGGGCCTGAGGATCCCCAGCCCTGCTTTAAACCCTTCACAATGCGGCCAATTTCCATCAATGTTTTTTCCTCCTCTTCTTCCAAAAGCCATACCTTTTTTAATTTTTCTGTCCAGATAGATATATGTGGGATTACTTTTTGTGGTACAAGCTATACTTTTGAATGATACCATTCATTTTACCACATAGTGTAGTGAAAAATGGAAACATTCCAAGTTGGAAGAAATTGTGAAAAAAACACAATTCTGACATTGTTTTTTAGGAATTGTTTTTGCTGTTTACATTTTGCGATAAAATGACCTTGCAATATGATTTTGCTCATCAGTATGATTATGATGATACCAAACATTTCCAGTATTTGTCAGATTTTAGGGATAAAAAACAGACGTTTGCAAAAAAATGTTTTGGGGTTGTGTCGCCATTTTCCGAGATCTGTAATGTTTTTATAGTTTGGTCGATGGAGCTGTGAAATGGTTTACTTTTTGCGTGGTGACAACGTTTTTAGTTATACCATTTTGAGATATATATGATATTTCAATAGTTGAATACAGTACTTTTGTGTTATTGCATCCTCCAAAAAAATGTAATTTTGGCAATCTTGAATTTTTTTTTTTACGGTGTTTACCGAACGGGTTAATTATTTTTATATTTTGATAGATAGGACTTTTCTGAACATGGTAATGCCACATGTGTATTTTTTTTATTATCATTATTTTGTAAAGGGGAAAAAAGCAGTGATTTGAACTTTTATGCTTTTTTATTTTTTTTTGTAAACTTTGTTTATTTTTCACTGTACTTGTTAGTCCCCCTTGGGGACTCTATTGTTTGATTGCTTGTGCTGTATACAGTAATGCCACAGTATCACCACCCTCTCTGAAGATATCCTGGATCCTGGGTGTTGGACACTGTGGGAGAGGTGAGTGCGGCGCCTGTTGTCTGCTTCTATCTCTGCTGCCACCGTGGATTCTAACTGAAAACAGACATAATCGGGGGGCGAGGATAGAAGCATTGAATGACACTGGTGCTGTCACACAGCTTCTAGCCCTGTCCTCAAATTAATCATCATCAGGCGGTAGTGCTGTTATTCACTGCTTCTAGTACCGGACTCAAATGAGTCATCAGCAAGGAATGGTGGCAGAAGCAGTGAGTGACATCAGCACCTTCTCTGATGAGTATTCATTTGAGGGTGGTGCTAGAGCTGTGTTGCGGTGCTAGTGCCACTCACTGCTTCTATCTACATCCCCTGCCGATGTCTTTCACAAAGGCTACTGTGATGGTATCGATAGAAGCAGACTGTTGGCACTGTACCCATATCTACTTCAGTGTTCATCACTGAGGATCCAAGATGCCTTCAGAGGGGGCAGCGATGCGAGAAACTAGTAAGCTACTGGAGAGCTGTCCCCTGTGACGTCCTGTTCCTTGAGGGTCAATGAACATCAGTACGTACCCTCAGGCATCTCAACATTTATTTGACACAGTTTGATCACACCAGACAAAGCAGGCAGGTCCCTCTTATCACCCAATTGTTGACCTGTAAATATTGTAAGTTTTTTTTTACTGCTCCTCTTTTTGATAGTTTGTATTCTCAACACCATAATAAATCAACTACATTCCCAGGGGAAGAAAAATCAAAGCTTCAAACTACTACAATGGCATGAAAGCTAAAAGTCATAGTTGACAGAATGCTGGGAAGCAAACAAACGAAATATTATTTTGAGCCCTGTGTCTGAAACAACTCTTGTTAATAAATAAGGCAACAGGTTTACAAAAATAAGTAGTATTTTTTTTAAAAACGGCGCCACAACTGTCCACAGGTGGCGTGCAGTTTTGCAGACCAATACTGTAGTGAAAAGTTGAACTATTATACCAGACATAAATAATTTACAGATGTGGTGCCATTTTAGTAGCCATGTTTGCATTGGTAACCATGTTTGCTTTTGAAAGTAGCCATGTTTGCTTTGGTCTGCTCCTGTACAAAAGCCCTGAAGGGTTAAAGCTGCAGTAAAATTAAAGCAATCTGATACTGATCATATATAAGCCTTTGCAATATAGGTCAGAGAGGTTATAGCATTGCACAGAATACAATATGTGTTGGGAAAATTGTGAGGCACGAAAATAAAACATATACTGAAGGTTCAAGGAAACAAGAATTGTACTGAATTTGAGCAGCAAAACTACTTACTGGACAAAGCTTTTTCAGCTTGACATCTTGTAGTAATGAAAATGCCATTGTCAAGTGGCAATGCAACAAAGTTCAATTTCTGACAGACATGTACACAATTTCCTTGCTTGGCCTTATTTTACTAAAGCATTTTCTTTCCAATCATCTAAGGCTCACTTACAGTAAGCCAAATAGTTTTCATGAAAGTGCAAGACAATGGCACTCTTATCAGAGAGGACATACCCAATAGGCAGCTGGTTCAGTGGCAGAGGGGCACATTGGGGAGAGAGGTTTGGTCTTACTGTACAAATTCCATTCAAGATCCTGCTGTGACCCTTGTGTTGTCTTCAGTGTAGATTCTTCTCCTCACACTCAAAACATTGGGTCTCAGATCCTCAGGCATCTGTCCATGCTTAGTAGATGCCTTTATGTAATGTTAATGAACTATTTTTGTTTTACTTTTTTGGGTGCTTCCTTGAATCCAAGCTAATAACCTATAGCATAACAAAAAAAAAACAAAAAACAAATATCCTAAAATAAAAAACTAAAAAATAAATTGCAAAAATTGCATGAAGGTTATAATAAGCATAACAAGCAGAAAGCTTAACAGTGACCACATTTTGCTTGTTAAGTAAAGAAGGATTTTCTCAGCATAAAGAACTAACTAGTATTCTTCTTCTTTACAGGCATATTGTATTGGCACATAAAGATACATCTCGATTTACCAGCACACCGCTTTGTAACTGTATGTTAAAGCTAAAATATAAATCATAGATTTTTTTTCCTAAAAAAATTCTAAAAATAATGAAAGACAATAATAATAATCACAACTATAGCTCACTATTTAAAAATAAATATAAAATATCAGCAAATAACATGGAAATCTTTGAGATTACTGGAACTGTAAAATCTGTACAGTACAATGAATAGAATATTTATGGTGATAAGTAAATGGCATAAATATAAGTTGACTGTTTTTCTTTTCACTATTTAAACCTATGAAAAAGTTAGCTAACTCTGTATATGCTGGAACAATAGCATTTAAAAAAAAACAAAATTCCGACCCATGTTGCCAAAACAAAGACCTTATATATTGAAGTTATAAAAAAGTTATGGCTGTTTCAGTGAATGAGTGAAAAAAAGTCTGGTCTTCAGAATAAGAGCATCAAAATAATGTCATTGTGTATATACAGTACATGCATTATGTGTTTTGTAATTGCTTGTGTTCCTCTATGATGCATGTTTATGTATGTCTGTATGTAATGTGTAAATATCTGTATAATATATTAGTATTTTTGAGTTTTATTATATGTGTGTCTAATGTAATTTGCATGTAAATGTACATGTGAATGCGCTCTTCGGGCATTCTTAAGGGAGCAACCCAGACACAAGTCCTTCACTAAAGTAAAAACAATAATGGACTGGTGGCATCATAGACATCAAATCTATTCAAAAGTATTATGTTTGCTCCAAGTAAAGTCTAGATAACTGGAAAACTAGTTATGTTTGTCAATGAAAGTTTTAATTACATCTTATTCTTAAAATAGAAGTTAAATAACCTAGAATAACAGAATGTATTTTCTTCTGCGGTTTATGTACTCAGTGTTCCCTGGGCGTGGTGCACTTTCCCTCCTACTTGATTTCCATCTGTCTTCTAATTCCTTTGGGTAGTGTAGTGCCAGACCTATCAATCAAGGAAAGGGCTAACTCTTTGGGCAAATGTAGCAATAAATTATGATTTAAAAAAGGGTTATGTCCCCAGCAAAGCTCTGCTCTCAATTCTAACAGTCATTTGGAGCTGAAATACTCTCTTTATCTGCTTTCTACTGTACTATCCAAGTCAAAGAGGACTTTCCCAAAATTTTCCATCTACACATGATGTAATAGTGGCTACAGGGTGGAGTAAAATGTATTTTGTTTTTATCATTTTTTTTCTTAATTTATCCTCTCTGTTCCAGACATATTAGGAATTAAAAAACTGGCACCCAATCACTGAAGTTTTGTTAAGTCCAAAGTGGGTGTTATCGGATAGTCACTCATACAGGATGAAGTGCATGCCCCCAAGGGAAACGTATCTAATTACACCCACTTGGTCGTTATGTGCCAACTAGTTTGCTAATATGTCCTTATCAGAGGGGTGAAATTTAAAACAAACAAAAATGTGTTATTCCGCTCTGCAGCTATTATTAGATCTTATGTACAGTTCAACAAGAAAAATTTGGTGATAAGTCCTTTTTAAAGGGAATCTGTCAGAAGGATCAATCTAAACATGTACTGTACATAGGCATGTATTTAATGGAAAATTTAATAAAATTATACCTTGATATCTGCGATCTGATGTCTTATTCCAGAGAAATCTAAGTTTTTCTTAATATGTAAATGAGCTGTTAAGATGTCTGGGCTGAACGCAGATAGCTCTGAGAATCTGCCTACAGATGTTATTTAAATGTAAGGAGGGGATACCCATGTGATATCAGGAGAGTGGACTGTCAGTTATTACATGTCTCACATTGATAATGCCCTATTTAATTTACAATAAGCTCTGGAGGCTGATTATAATTATTGAGGAAATTTATATCGGGTCCATAGATCCTAACCCCTCTTTTACATATTAAGAAAAATGTGGATTATTCTGGCATAAAACATCAGATCGCAGATATCAAGGTATTTTATCCAACATTCTATGACCTACATGCCCATATAGACGGCTTAGGAGGGTTGCTTCTATTGACAGATTCCCTTTAAGATATCATCTTTATGTAGGTGAAGATTTGGATTCACTCAATTTGACAATACGAGACTCCAGGGTTACATGCACACTTTACATTAAAGAGAACCTGTCAGCACAATTTTGTAAAGTAAAGATATGATGTAAGTTTGCTGCTAATTAGAGTTAGATGCATAGGGGCCGGACTGTACTGTACATGGGTCTTCTCCTCCTTGTCTGTGATTCCCCATGCCCTCGGCCTGCCTCCAGTCTTTGAATGACCTGCCTCCTCTGTTTGAAATCTCACCAGAAACCTGGTATTCAAAGACTGGAGTCAAGCTGATGGGTCAGGAATCACAGTCAAGGAGGAGAAGACCCAGTGCACAATCCAACCTCTGTGCCCCAAAATCTGATTAGCATAAAACTTCAAATGGTGGTTAAAGAAGAACAACAAAGAGGATTTCTTCTCCAAAGGAATCAATTTAATTAGTATCACAGTGTCAATGCAGCTATGCTTTTACTATACATTTCAAAATCGTGATGACAGGTTCTCTTTAAATTAACTGTGAACTAGAAGTGTAAACCTAAACTACTTTGCCTACTTTGTCATGGAAAAATTGTGTACAGAAATGCAGCTCTACACTAATCAGAATTAGGAGCTTTTATCCCCCGAAAGGGAACCTTTAGAATGAAGTGTCAGTGTGCATGCCCACATGCCATACCATTCATTCTCTAAAGAAAAGTACTGTGCTTTGCAAACTAAAAGTTCCTGTTCTGTTGATCAGTGTGGGTCTCAGTGGTCGGACACTCACGATTAATATATTATAGCCTATCTTGTAAATAGATGATAACTATAGATGAGTGAATAAGGCAACATTTGAATTCACCTGAAGAATTTGATTTTCAAAAATAGATATTCTCTGAGGTCTCTCCAGACATGCACCATGACCTTGCAATCGCATATACAAAACCATTCCATGCCTTGTCTAAGTCAGAAGTCCCAGCCTATCATGAAGATGCCTGAAGAGTCAACACAGTGGTTATTCGCAGATCTGATGAGAATTGGATGGGTGACAAAGAGGGACGGTGGGGGGGGGAACTGGAGAAGTGAGCAGTAGGATGAGTATAAGTATTTTTTAATTTTATATTGACTCTTTCTGATTCAGCAAAATGGGCTAATTTGTCAAACCCGTCTGAAATCGAATTGCAAAAAATATGCACTTTGGAAAAAATCAGTTTTTGGAATATTGAAGTAGAATTCAGTTCCATTGAAATGTAATCACTCATCTCTAGTACCATAATTACTTGTTTTAACTTTACCAGGAGACCATCATTAAGTTTATGCTGCCCCTTTTGAGAGCAGCATAAGGAATGGACAAAGAGTGACTTTTATGTGCATGGGCTGTTTAAGTGCAATGGTTGTTTGTAGTCGAAATCATTGAACCTTAGTTTTATCAGCAGTGAGCTAACGGTTTGTATAGAACCAATAGGCACAAAACATTGAGAGGTTTTTAATCAAAATCATTTGCAAAGTTATTTTGCTTTGTACTTTCATTGCCTGAAAAAGAACTGTTAACATAATCCCTTTCAATGCTTGTTACTACAGCTATTAATATTGCATATTGCTGAACATAAATGTTCCTTTTTTGTTTTGTTGCTGTTGATTTATGTCATTGTGTATGTTTATTGTTTCCGGCAATTGTGAAGTTTCTGCTAAATATATTGTTTCTCTATTACAATTGTTTATACAGGAGAATTTTCTCCAACTTATATGAAACATGCCATGTCAAATTGATTCACTGTGAGAAATTAAAGTTCTAATTTAAAAGAAATAAAACAATAGCCAATCAGTACATTAACCTCCGGCATTTTGCATAAATGTCTTTGAGTTTATTTCTAGAAATAAATTACTCTTTCCATACAGTACATACATTATTTAATATTTCTTTTCCATTAATGTTTTAATTATATATTTTTTTTTTCATCTATGTAATTATTAAATTTGATATTTAAATTTCAGTTATTTAATTTTTAATTAACAGATTATCAATGCAATTGTAAAAACAGGGGAAATTAAACAATTGTTTTGAACACAGTCAATTTTTCTTTTATAATTATTTATATGATTCCATTGTGAATCTTAACCACTCTTTTCATTTTCTTTTAACATTTTTGCAGGTAAATGAAACCTTCCAAAAAAAGTCCTAGTAAGCCAAGCTGAATGCATTAGATCTTAGCACCCGTGAATGTGTCTGTTTCAATTTCCATAAAGCCTAGCAAGTTAACAAGATGGCTGTAGACAAGACAGACAGATAGGGAAATTGATGGTAATGATGATAGTGAATGTGGTGGCAGGAAGAAAGATGCATGTGCCGCGTGCAAGCAATTATCTGGGACAGACACGAGGGAGATCAGTGTGGTGGTCATGCAGATCATAATGTCTTATTTACACCACGATAATTATGCTAATCTCGCTTTACACTATAAGTTGCTCTGGACACTTCCGTTTCGTATTGATAAGGGAGTGCAACTTTTTTCAGTTATTTGCTGTTTTGTTTTATGGTTTACAAGAAAAGATTACCTGATTTTGGGAACCAAATTTTTAGAGGTCTGATAGACCCTGTTGTTAGGGTTGGCGGAAGGCACTAAATAAAATATAATAATAAAGTGCCTTCGCAACCCGGGGTCCACCGTGCAGAGATGTAAGACTGCAGCTAATGTGAACAATGGTGAGCTAAAGGCAGCAAAGCAGCAATCAAAAGACACAGTGTTAACACTGTGTGAACAGAAAACTAAGTTAGAAGCCCTGTTATTCCACAGAGCGGTAACATACAGCAGAACACTGAGTGCTATACCCTGTTAACCATCACAAGAATACAGCAAATATAATGCTAGGTGAGGTCCCTATCGCTTCCCTCTGGGTAGTCTGGGCTGGTGGTTGCGCTCGCTCTTACACTCAGTTGTGCAACTGCACATGCGACTTTAGACGCCCGAAGTCAGATGCTGAGCCAAGTGGGAGTTCCCATCCTACACTGCCTGCCTAGACACACAATCACCGCTATAAGAGTGGCCCACACACATGTGCTCACAGAGTGGTAGTGTATCCACACACAATCACAAATGCAAATGATACTAGCACACAGGGGGGCACCATTGAGAGCCTTTTATACCTTAAGCTCAAGTCCAGACATACAGGACCTTGTCTGTGGACAAATCTGAAGCTGCCACATCACCAGAGCAGCTGACACCCGAGCACCAATGAGAAGGAGCCACATCATGCTCAGTAGGGTGAAATCTGGATTAAGCTCCAGAGCCCAACACTGCACTTGTAAAGCAGTAGTAACCATAGGCTTAGCTGGAGAGCCAGCAGCAACTACACATAGCATGAGCCTGGGCAAGGCACTGGGGCCAGAGTCTGTGCTGAGCAGTCATCCCAGTGGCCGAGCCTGAATGGAATACCACTGCGCCAGACAAGGCTTGGGATCAATCCTGTGCACTGGGAGAATCCCAGCGCCTAACAACATGTGCTCTAATGCAATAGTCCGGGTCTACTTCTGTATGTACCAAGAGTAACCCTTCTGTTGATTTAGGCCATGTTCACATGATATAACCAGTAGTGTTTCAAAATGTAGACGGAGTGCAAATATTTTTTAAACTTCTTCTCTGATTCTTGCACTCCTGTTTTTTGCTTACATATACCTACCAAATACTGATGTGTGAATGTGGCCATAGACTGTATTGACATTGTCCAATCGCGGACATTAAATGACCTTTGATCGACTACATACAAGATGTTTATCATGTTTAGACATGCCGTCCAGACAATTCTATTGGCACAGAAAAATTGCTAATATGGTTATTCTGTGTGCATAGAATAATATTGCTCTCTGCAGCACATGTCCAGTTCATACAAGAACATGTGCTGCCGAGAATGATGACTTTCAATCAAGCTTAAAATATAATTTCATCTAATGAAAAAATGCTTCAGTCAAACTTGTGGTGACTGTTTTGACATCCTGATAATGGGGACCAAAAACTTGTAGGAATGCTCATTTCCTGATTATCGGCCAGTTTAAATACAGCTTTAATGGGCTGTAATCTCTGTGCATGCCCTGCCCTTATGGTATAATACATTGTCTGACATCTCATTCAGATATTTATTTTTCGCATACGAGCGCTATCTGTATTTTTCACTGATAGCACTGTGATAGTCTGAGGCCATTCACATGGCTGTGATTTTCTCCACAGAAAATTAAGGAGACTTGTCTAATTTTGATCAGATGGTTGGATCAAAATCAGCATTTCATGTCTATTGGTTTATGAAAAAATTGGACCGCATTCAGATGACATCTAATTTTCACGAACTATCCATAAAGAGAAGGTGGAGAAATTTTCTTTCTCCACTTATGAGAAAAACTGATAATACTCAGACCACACTCTGACCAAACACTGATCACAGTCTGATCAAAATAATCGGTCCAGTTTTCACTTATGTGAGAAAATCAGACGTGAATGAGACAAAAGAGACTAGAATTGTGCACTCTACAGTATCTAAATAGCACTGCCCAATAAATAAATTGGGCATGTAGTTTAGTCCGGAGAATCTCTCCATATCTTTACTGCAATGTATAGGAAAAGGAATGTAAACTCGAGGGTGGGCAGCGAATTAGGATCAGTCACTGCTCTTCAATAATGATTTTCAATGTCCACTGTGCAACTACCTAGGTCACAAATCTCTAAGGTAAGCCAGGATTTTGTCATTTATAATGTTTGTATTTTTAACAAAGGTAACCTGAGGTACAAAGACCATCCATTAAAATTAAATTTATAAGCATGATACATACTGTCTTGACCTGTAGACATTGAAGAATGTGCCTGTTCACAGACAATAAACAGAGATCTTTACAATCAGGCAGCATGAATCTGATCATTTATCAGGTCATTTATTCTCAAAAATGCTCCAGTGTTTTAGAGAAAATATATTTTAGATATCCATTTGGTGACCATAGTCAGAGACCAGACTAGTTTGGTACCACCATTGGTCTGCTTTTTCCAGCACCACTGCAGGTGATTGAAAAGTCTCTCTCCCGTCGAAGACACCTGTCAATCACCTTCAGCGGCACTATGAGAAGCCAGTTGGTCTAGTTTAACCTCTGACTATGGCCCATGACCAGATCTTTGTACTAGTAGGTTCTCTTTAAGTTGTTCCTGGCTTTCTTTGCCTGTTATATGAAATGTCATGCATCTACTATATTATGCAAAAGATTAAGATTAAGAACGAAGGAAGGCAACTTCAACTTCCAGACACTAGTTTGACAATTTGAACTATCATTTAGAATTGTGGTCAGATTTATAACTTTGGGCAGTCAGATATATAAATTGCTATTTTTGTACAATTTTTGGTAGATTAGTTAATCAACCATAAGGACACTAGAGTAGGAGACCACATGTAGAACCTTACCACTGTGATTTACAGAGATTGGCATGCTCTCTTAACAGATATTTCATGAACATCTCCTGGGGAGGAAAGGACTTCTCATTTAATGAAGATGGGTACCTCATCAATCCTGCACTTGTAGTGATTGCTCTTAACAAGGAAAGGAGCTGGGAGGTGGTAAGTGCCCTTGGTTTTCGTGTGCCTTGAACTAAATCTTTATGCAAAAATGGCTGATTTGTTTTAATCATAAATCTTTTCAATAAGTATTAGTTCCTTTACTTTTTCATTTTCCTGTGACTAATAAAGGGGTTACCTTAGCAAGATGTATCACCTAATCCATGGATGGTTGGTTTGGGTTCAAACACTGGGGCACCAACTGATCCTAATAATGGAGGGTACTAGTGTCTCCTATGTCAATTAAGTGTCAGTACTAGTGTTGAGCATTCCGATACCGCAAGTATCGGGTATCGGCCGATACTTGCTGTATCGGAATTCCGATACCGACTTCCGATATTTTTTCAATATCGGAATTCGGCATCGGAATCGGAAGTTCAGTTGATTGACGGCCTGACGTCATCATGATGCGCGGTGTGTGCGCATCATGATGCGCCGTCATTTCGGGCCTTCCGGGGGTCTCTGCCGGCCTGCCGGGGGGCTGTGCCGGCCTGCCGGGGGGCTGTGTGGACTGCCCGGGGTCTGTACCGGCCTGCCGGGGGGCTGTGCCGGCCTGCCGGGGGGCTGTGCACCCTGTGGGGGTCTGTACCGGCCTGCCGGGGGGCTGTGCCGGCCTGCCGGGGGGCTGTGCTGATGTCCGGGGGTCTGTGCAAGCATCGTCCGATGGGACTACAAGTCCCATCGGGCGATGCCTGCTACCATGACAGTGATTGACACATTAGCCAATGATGGGACAGTAGTAGTCCCATCATCCGGCTAATGTGTTAAATGTTAAAAAAAAAAAAAAAAATACTACATACATACTACATGCTACATACATACTACATATATACTACATACATGCTACATACATACTACATGCATGCTACATACATACTACATATATACTACATACATACTACATACATACTACATACATACTACATACATACTGCATGCTACATACATACTACATACATACTACATACATACTACATGCTACATATATACTACATGCTACATACATACCACATACATACTACATGCATGCTACATATATACTACATGCATGCTACATACATACTACATGCATGCTACATACATACTACATGCTACATGCATGCTACATACATACTACATACATGCTACATATATACTACATACATACTACATATATACTACATGCATGCTACATATATACTACATACATACTACATATATACTACATGCATGCTACATATATACTACATACATACTACATATATACTACATACATGCTACATACATACTACATACATACTACATATATACTACATGCATGCTACATATATACTACATGCTACATACATACCACATACATACTACATACATGCTACATGCATGCTACATACATACTACATATATACTACATGCATGCTACATACATACTACATGCTACATGCATGCTACATACATACTACATACATACTACATGCTACATACATACCACATATATACTACATACATACAATACATTCATACAATACATACATAGACATACAGTACATATAACATAGAGTAACATACTTACCAATACTTGTCACATTGTTCCCCGAAGCCATTGTCTTTCCGGAATAAATATTAACATAACAAACCACAAAAATACTCACCCACGATCCGAAGCAGTCCACGAGTGTGTCCCACGACGATCTTGGGTAGAGAACTGCAGCATCAGATGATGCTGCCGTTCTCTACGGGCTGCAGGAATCCAATGACGGAAGGTAGGTATCCTTCCGCACTGTATTCCTCCGCCACTTAAAAAAAAAAAAGTCCCTAGTCTCACTTTATGCCATTGCTGTGTGGGAAATTCCCACACAGCAATGGCATAAAGTGAGACTAGGGACTTTTTTTTTTTTAAGTGGCGGAGGAATACAGTGCGGAAGGATACCTACCTTCCGTCATTGGATTCCTGCAGCCCGTAGAGAACGGCAGCATCAGCTGATGCTGCAGTTCTCTACCCAAGATCGTCGTGGGACACACTCGTGGACTGCTTCGGATCGTGGGTGAGTATTTTTGTGGTTTGTTATGTTAATATTTATTCCGTAGACGACAATGGCTTCGGGGAACAATGTGACAAGTATTGGTAAGTATGTTACTCTATGTTATATGTACTGTATGTCTATGTATGTATTGTATGAATGTATTGTATGTATGTAGTATATATGTGGTATGTATGTAGCATGTAGTATGTATGTAGTATGTATGTAGCATGCATGTAGCATGTAGTATGTATGTAGCATGCATGTAGTATATATGTAGTATGTATGTAGCATGCATGTAGTATATATGTAGCATGTATGTAGTATGTATGTGGTATGTATGTAGCATGTAGTATATATGTAGCATGTATGTAGTATATATGTAGTATGTATGTAGTATATATGTAGCATGCATGTAGTATATATGTAGTATGTATGTAGTATATATGTAGCATGCATGTAGTATATATGTAGTATGTATGTAGTATATATGTAGCATGTATGTAGTATGTATGTAGCATGCATGTAGCATGTAGTATGTATGTAGCATGCATGTAGTATATATGTAGTATGTATGTAGCATGCATGTAGTATATATGTAGCATGCATGTAGTATGTATGTGGTATGTATGTAGTATATATGTAGTATGTATGTAGTATATATGTAGCATGTATGTAGTATGTATGTAGCATGCATGTAGCATGTAGTATGTATGTAGCATGCATGTAGTATATATGTAGTATGTATGTAGCATGCATGTAGTATATATGTAGCATGCATGTAGTATATATGTAGTATGTATGTAGTATATATGTAGCATGTATGTAGTATGTATGTAGCATGCATGTAGCATGTAGTATGTATGTAGCATGCATGTAGTATATATGTAGTATGTATGTAGCATGCATGTAGTATATATGTAGCATGCATGTAGTATATATGTAGTATGTATGTAGTATATATGTAGCATGTATGTAGTATGTATGTAGCATGCATGTAGCATGTAGTATGTATGTAGCATGCATGTAGTATATATGTAGTATGTATGTAGCATGCATGTAGTATATATGTAGTATGTATGTAGCATGCATGTAGTATATATGTAGCATGCATGTAGTATATATGTAGTATGTATGTAGTATGTAGTATGAATGTAGCATGTATGTAGTATGTAGTATGAATGTAGCATGTAATTTTTTTTTTTTTTTTTTTTTTACATTTAACACATTAGCCGGATGATGGGACTACTACTGTCCCATCATTGGCTAATGTGTCAATCACTGTCATGGTAGCAGGCATCGCCCGATGGGACTTGTAGTCCCATCGGACGATGCCTGCACAGATCCCCGGAGCCTGCACAGACCACCGGCAGGCCGGCACAGCCCCCCGGCAGGCCGGCACAGCCCCCCGGCAGGCCGGCACAGCCCCCCGGAGCCTGCACAGACCACCGGCAGGCCGGCACAGACCACCGGAGCCTGCACAGACCCCCTGGCAGGCCGGCACAGCCCCCCGGCAGGCCGGCACAGCCCCCCGGAGCCTGCACAGACCACCGGCAGGCCGGCACAGACCACCGGAGCCTGCACAGACCCCCTGGCAGGCCGGCACAGCCCCCCGAAAGGCCCGTACAGACCCCAGAGAGGCTGTACAAGGGCAGGAAAGGGTTTTTCTTATTCCGATACCGGAAGTCCCATAGACTTGAATGGGACTTCCGGTATCGGAATCGGCGATACCGATACTTTTTTTAAAGATCGGCCGATACCATCCGATACGATACTTTGAAGTATCGGATGGTATCGCTCAACTCTAGTCAGTACCCATTCATGACAATAATTCCATTTGCTTCTATAAACCTATAGGAAAAGTAACACCCATGTATGCCCACCACTAACATAAAAAATGAATGAAACAATGGTCATACATGCATTCATATTTTTGCGGAAGAGGATTGAGACCTTTACTGATCATACATTTATTACATATCTGAAGGATATTTTGTGAGTGATATAAACCTTTTAACATGATTTATTAAAATTAGGATCAAATGGGGTTAGCATAGACCAAGGTGAATATCCTTGTCTCCTATTTGTGTTAGCAGTTGTAGAATATTTAGTTTTTCAATGGCCCCAGATTCAAGTAAATGACACAGGTTCAAATGTTCTCAAGGACAGCCTATCAATACCAGACATGTTAAATGAGAATGGTTGTAATTGACTCATAAAATTGATATGCAGTCTTTTAGCAGTGTTCTTTCCCATTTTTCAGACAAGTACTAGGCAACCAAGTTGTATTTATCATGGTCTATCTTCTGTTTTGTGTATATAATTTATAAACATCTATTTGTGCTCTTTCTGCATGCATTTTACTAGGAACCGTCTACGCTCAGTCACGTTTAATAATGCATAGTGAGCTGAGATTGAGATTGGATTGAGACTGGAGGCTGTGTATTATAGTAGTCAAGGAAAAGATAACATGCCCTTTACAGAGTGAAGGTTGAGAATAATTACCTTCATTTTACTAACTCTGGATTCAAGTGGTACGTCCCTATGAGGGAGGACCATATGCTCCCTATGTTTCCACTTGTGTGCTTGTTTGGCAACTCCATGATTTTGCACTGGGTTTTATATTACTTCTCTCTTCTGCTGTCTGCTAAATTCGACTCTATTCATATTTTTTTCTTCAAAGTGGCGGTCAAAAACTAATATTGATTTTCATCCTAAATCAATCTATTTATTGGAATAATCTAATAGCTTTTCTAATATGCTTTAATTGAAAAGTCCCTTCTGTAAACTACCTAACAACTTTTTTTTACCAACTTTTCCTTTGATGACGCCTCTTTTGAGAATCTCCAGTGCATGCTGGGATACTCAAATGGGATGTCATTAGGGCCAGAGACTGCAGTCACTGACACAGCCTCTGTTCTCACAGTGAAATAAAGTGTGATCAGTGACATCTATTTCAGGAGCTGAGCTAGTCCCTGCTCTGCAAAGCATTCATCGGTTGTCAATTCTGACCTATGCTCAATACAATTTCTCTTGTCACTACAATATTCTTTTCAATGCACAGTGACAGTGTGCTCCCTCACCTGCTTACTGTCAGTGCACATTGTAAGGATAGAATGCAGGGAGCAGAGACAGGTCCTGCCCACAAAAGTGGTGTTTACTTCAGGAACTGACGTTGCTCTCTCATGTTAGCTTGTCAATTCTTATTAGAGCTAACAAGGGAGTGCACTGTCACTGTGCACTGAAAAGAATATTGCAACTAATTTCATATAGGTTTTTAGTCCCATAAGAAAAAATGTTTAAAACCCCAGAAACCACCATTAATGCTAATACAATTAGGCACAATAGGCCCCAATTCATCAATTTTTTTGCATCACTATTCTTTTTTGCCTTGTAGCATTTGCTGATTTATTTAGCTAACTTTATCAAAGTGGTTCATGAAATTTGAGCAGTATAAAAAAATGTTATATTTTATACTTAAAATATTTTCTACTTAAAATCGATATTTATATATTTTTGTTTGTGACTTTTTTCGCTAAAAAAATGCACATTTTCACTAAATGGCACAAAATTTGCAGAAAAATGTCTAGCACACATAAAATCATTTCAGAGGAGGGACAAAATTGCAATTGATGAATCAGCCAAAAACATCTGGAAACATCTGGAAACCTTATGCATCTCCCACTATCCTTATGGTTGATTAACTAATCTACCAAAAATTCTAAGCCTAAAGCAAGAAAGGTGAAATCTAAACTGCCCCGGAGCAGACCCCAAAAGGAATAGATAGCCCCCAACCATATATTGTCAGTGAGACAAGATGAAACACAAACGCAGGCAGAAAAATAGATGGAGCAATTGATGGGGCCCAAACTGACTAGACAGGATAGGAAAGGATAGACACTGTCTGCAATCATGCCAAAAAACCTGAAAAATCCAACACATCTGATGTACAAAAAAACACTGAAGTCACACTGCTTCGCCCCCACTATATCAGCACTTCGGTAATAACTGGAAGCAAAGCAAAAGAGACCAATGTAACAGGGGATTGAACAAACCGATACAAGCAGTAACATATGGAGCGGTGGTCCAGCACAGCCCCCAGCAGAAGCAAGCTGAACCCGCACAACAAACAGAGATAGACCAAACCAGATCAGATGCAAAGGATTAGCAAATAAATCACTTAGCTGAACAATGCAGGATCAGAGCAGGAGACATCAGACCTCAAATGCACAGGAAAGAAATCACCAGCAGGGATTGAAGGAAGTCTGCAGACTTAAATACTCCAATCAGTAACCCCAGATCTCCAATCATTATCATCATCAGCAGAGACCCAAGAATTATCCTCCTGGCCATAACCCTTCCACTTGACCAAGTACTGAAGTCTCCGTCTAGCCAGATGAGAATCCAATATCTTCTCTACCTCATACTCCAAATTACCCTTAACCAGTACAGGGTCAAGGGGCGCCGCCATGGGAGCTACTGGCTCCACAAACCTTTTCAACAAAGATTTATGAAAAACATTATGAATCTTAAACGTAACTGTAAGAGACAAATGGAAAGAAACGGATTAAGGATTAAGGATTTTAAAAATCTTATAAGGTACAATAAACCTTGGCTTGAATTTTGGAGATGCAACCTTCATGGGAATTTTTTTTGAGGACAGCCAAACCATATCACCCACTTTAAACCGGGGACCAATGGTCCTATGCCAGTTGGCAAACCGTTGGGCCTTCTCCTGAGAGTGGGACAACTTATCCACTACTTGGTCCCAAATCTACTGCATTCTCTATACCACAGAATCCACACCTGGGCAAGCAGAAGCTTCCACTTGCCCTGAAGAAAATCGAGGATGAAACCCAAAGTTACAAAAGAAAGGAGACATCAAAGTGGCAGAACTAGCCCTATTGTATAGCACGAATTCGGCCAAGGGTAAAAATGAGACCCAATTATCCTGATCAGCAGATATGAAACATCTCAAATAGGACTCCAAAGTCTGGTTTGTTCTCTCTGTCTGCCCATTGGTCTGAGGATGAAATGCAAAGGAGAAAGACAACTGAATTCCCAGTTTGGAACAAAAAGCTCTCCAAAATCTGGAAACAAACTGGACTCCTCTGTCCGACACAATGTTCTCAGGAATCCCGTGCAGACGAACCACTTGTTGTAAAAACACGGGCACCAACTCAGAAGAAGATGGCAACTTTGGGAGTGGTACAAGATGGACCATCTTAGAAAATCTATCACAGATCACCCAAATAACAGTCATTCTCTGAGAGACAGGGAGATCAGAGATATAAATCAATTGAGATATGGTTCAATGGCCTCCTGGGCACTGGCAGGGGCATCATCAAACCACTAGCACGAGAACAGGGCTTGGACCGAGAACAAGTCCCACAGGACTGCACAAAATTCCTGACATCACAAGATAAGGCAGGCCACCAAAAAGACCGACTCACCAAATCTCTGGTGCCTAAGATACCTGGATGACCAGCCAACGCGGAGCAATGAATTTCAGACATTTCTCTTTTCCTCCACTGGTCAGGGACATACAATTTTCCCATAGGGCATCCTTCAGGTTTATCCTCCTGAAATTCCTCCAGGGCACGTCTCAAATCAGGAGAGATGACGGAAAGAACTGCACACTCATTTAGAATGGTAGTAGGCTCGGTCACATCAAGAGAATCCGCAAAGAAACTCCTAGAAAGGGCGTCCGCCTTAACATTCTTATTGCCTGGAAGAAAGGAGACCACAAAATTAAAACACGTGAAAAACAAGGCCCAACTAGCCTGTCTAGGATTCAAGCGTTTGGCTGATTCAAGATAAATCAAATTCTTGTGGTCGGTGAGGACCACAACTTGATGTCTAGCTCCCTCCAACAAATGTCTCCACTCTTCAAATGCCCATTTCATGGCCAACAATTCCTGATTCCCCATGTCATAGTTATGTTCAGCTGGGGAAAATTTTCAAGAAAAGAAGGCACAGGGATTCATCTTAGAAGTTACCCGATCTCTTTGGGACAAAACGGCTCCTGTACCAATCTCAGAAGCATCTATCTCCACCTGAATTGGGAGTGAGACATCAGGTTGCCGTAGAACAGGAGCAGAAGTGAATCTCCGCTTAAGCTCCTGAAATGCCGAGACTGCCTCTGGAGACCAATTCACCTCATCGGTGCCCTTTTTGGTCAAATCAGTCAGTGGTTTAACAATACCAGAAAAATTACTTACAAATTTACAGTAGAAATTAGCAAAACCCCAAAACTTCTGGAGAGCCTTCAAAGAAGTGGGCTGAACCCAATCATAAATGGCCTGTACCTTGGCCGGGTCCATTTCAATAGCAGACGTGGACTAAATGAATCCCAAAAATGAAATCCACTGTACACCAAAGAGACACTTCGATCCCTTAACATACAGAGTATTTTCCCTCAAAATCCAGAACACAGTCTGGACATGTTCCACATGAGAATCCCAATTACTGGAAAAGATCAAAATATCATCCAGATAAATGTTTAAAAACTTATCCACAAAGTCCATGAAAATATTGTTCATAAAAGATTGGAAGACGGAAGGGGCATTAGTGAGCCCAAAAGGTACTCAAAATGTCCCACCGGGTATTAAACTCCGACTTCCATTCATCCCCGTGCTTGATGGGAATAAGATTATACTACGCCCTCCTGAGGTCAAGTTTAGTAAACCAACAGGCACTTTTAACTCTGGAAAATGAATCAGAAATCAGGGGTAACAGGTACTGATATTTAACAGTGATTTTGTTAAGGGAACGATAGTCAATACATGGCCTTAATAAGCCATCTTTCTTGGCCACAAAAAAGACAGCACCTAAAAGTGAAGAGGATGGTCTGATATGACCCTTCTCCAACGACTAATATAGGATCGCATAGCATCATGTTCAGGTACCGATAAGTTGAAAAGCCGACCCTTGGGAAATATACACCCGGGCATTAACTCAATTGCACAGTCATAACTCCTTTGAGGAGGCAAAGATGCAGACTTACTCTCACTAAATACATCAGAAAAATCAGCCAAATAATCAGGAATATCATGAGACTGGGGAAAGGTGGAGAAAACATGAATGTTACTAAGAACACATTGACAACCCCAACTCACCACAGACACAGATTTCCAATCCAAAACAGGATTATGGGTTTGCAACCAAAGAAAACCCAGAACAATAGTATAATGCAAATTGTGCAACACCAAAAATTTACAATTCTCTTGGTGGTCCGGGGCGACCCGCATTATCACCTGGGTCCAAAACTGGGGTTTATTCTCCGCCAAAGGAGTAGCATCAATACTCCTCAAAGGGATAGGAATCCGTAGGGGTATCATGGGAAAAACACAATGTTTGGCAAAGTCAAAATCCATCAGATTCAAAGCTGCTCCTGAATCAACAAAAGTCTTAGCAGAAAATGTAGACAAGGAGCAGATCAAGGTTATCGCCAAAAGGAACTTAGGCTGTATACTGCCCACCGCAAATGCGTGAGCAAAATGCTTTTCTCATTTAGGGCAGACAGAAATAGTATGAGAGGCGTCCCCACAAAAAAACACAACTTATTACGTCTTCTAAACTCCTGACGTTGTGCCCTAGACAAAATCCTATCGCATTGCATAGGTTCAGAAGATGGTTCGAAAGGCGGCACCGCCTCTCGTGTAGTTTTACGTTCACGTAAACGCCGATCAATTTGAATGGCTAATGACATAGAGTCGTCAAGACCAGAAAGGACAGGAAAGCCCACCATAATATCTTTTACGGTTTCTGCCAGACCCTTCCGAAAGAGAGCTGCTAGGGCATTATCTTTCCATTTAGTAAGGACCGCCCACTTTCGGAATTTTTGATAATATAACTCTGCAGAATCCTGATGCTGAATCACTTAGCTGACCAATGCAGGATCAGAGCAGGAGACATCAGACCTCATAATGCACAGGAAAGAAATCACCAGCAGGGATTGAAGGAAGTCTGCAGACTTAAATACTACAATCAGTAACCCCAGATCTCAAATCGTCATCATCAGCATCAAGTGGCAGACCTCTGTCAATCTGGCCAGCTCCACTACCTCCAGTAACCACCGAACGGAGCAGGGGGAGCTTCGGCTCAAAAGTTTGAGCCAGGGAATTCACAACAGTGAATATTCGAAGCCATTGCAACTGATCTACAGAATATCTTATTTCTGGCTAAGTTATACATTTAAAGTATATTCTCATAGGTTTACATAAGTCTTCTTCAGTTACTTCTATTTCCTCTTTCACTTCAAAAACATACTGATAGATTAGTAGATTTCCATAAAAAATCATCCCAGTGGATGTTTGGGAATGAGCATTTAGAAGTCACTCATTGGCTCATCCAAAAATCACCACAAAACAAAAATTGCTAGGCTTCTCTTTGACTCATTTGAGTGAACTTGAATAATAAAAATATGTGCACAACGTAGAGAAATACAACACTGTAAAAAGTGATAATAATGAAAGCATTGGGACTGCTACCCTCAGAGCCTCTTTCATGATAAATAAAAAAGCAATATTAGAAAAGAGCATTCCACATGATAAAAAATTATTAATAATTTGGAGATGAAGGATTCATTAGCAGTCAAAAGCACATGTCCCTTGGAGCAGAACCTCAGAAGTAGCAGGAGTTGTGGAAAACTTCTGCTTCCTTGGGTATCATCTGTTTGGGAGCTGATAGAAAAACCTTTTCTACATGTGCTAATTGTTCTACTATCAGTGACAACAACGCAATGCCAGGAGTGTTCTTGGCATTGCCAAAGAAAACTGTCCTGTAGCTAAAATATTTGGTCCCAGAAGGTGTTAACCTTAGTGCATTTCCAAGAAATATATAGATAGGTACCAGTAGTCTCTTGGCATCTCTGCCTTGTTTTTTGCTGTTCCTGTTACATTTAGTAAAATTTTGTTCTCAATAACACACTAAGGGCTCATACCCATCACTGTAATAAAAAATGGTCCACTATCGGTCCAGAAAAGAGGAAGAGTGTCATGCAAGTGTAATGCGAGTATAATGCGATTTTTATCACCTAGCATCCGAATGACATCCAATTTACATGCAAATTCAGTCCAATTTCAATTCAATTTTAACATGAGCTGTTACATAGAGTGATTATGTATGTCATTTACACATAGTTTTCCAAGGAAATATTCTCCAAAATATATATATTGTGACAGAGTCACTGGCAGGGTGGTAGAAGGAAGATATGTGTCACTGCGCTTAACGGTGTCAGTGATATGAAACCAGAGCATTTTTCTCCAGTGCACTACATGTTGTGAGGGTTAAGCTGCACAAAAGGGCTGGTTTTATGAGGGCCTTCATAGACCGGGTGGGAGAAGGTCCACTTTATCTCCCCTGGCAGACCTGCCAGGGCCTGTGTGAGGTCATGATCATGTGATCAATCATATGATGAGAAATCACAGGCTTAGATTTAAATAACCGAGCTCTACATGGAGTCGGTGTTCAGCTAGGCTGGAGAGAGGAGTCTTCACAGGCTTTATGGCTCGTCGAGCACAGACTGAACCTGTACTGCTCCAGAGCGGGGTGCTGCCTGCAATATATGGACTGTTTTGCAGCATTGTTGTTTTTCCTTTTGTTGTTATGTTCCTGTTTTGACCAGAAAGGCTGAGTTTTGTTCCATGGGTTGGTGTTGTGAGTTCATTTTCCCCTTCGTCACTGAGGTCTGGTGAACTCCCTATTCAGGTAAAGGAAGGTAATGAGCCTGATTATCAGGCACCTGAGCCTAATGAGGATGACTGGCTGAGTGGAGTCACTGACTGGATATAAGGCTACCGACGCCCTTCTGCCCTGCGGGTGATTTCTCTGTGGACTTCTAGGACACCAGTCTGATTCCTGCTCCTCTAAAGCTAAGTTTTCTGCTTTGCCTGCTAGCATTTGTGTTTTGTTTTTGTTTTCCTTGCTTTTCTGGATTCTGCCATTCCCTGCTGGGGTGAGCTGAATCTCCTTTTGCCGGTTGCTCTGTCTTCAGAATATTCCTGAGTACTGACATAGCTTTTTTGAAGCCTAGCATCTTCAGGGCCTTTTTCACTGTCAGTCTGTAGGCTCTTATTTTCATAGGGTTTTTCACGGATTGCAGACAGCAGCCTTCCAGAATATTAATGAGTACTGACATAGCTTTTTTGAAGCCTAGCTGTTGTGAGTTCATTTTCCCCTTCACTACTGAGGCCCGAGGAACTCCCTCTTCTGGTGAAGAAAGGTAGTGAGCCTGATTGTCAAACACCTGGGGCTGATGATGATGACTGGCTGAGTGGAGTTGATGACTGGATATAAGGCTGCCGATGCCCTTCTGGCCTGCGGGTGATTTCTCTGTGGACTTCTAGGAAACCAGTCTGATTCCTGCTCATCTAAAGCTAAGATTTCTGCTTTGCCTTTTTGCATTAGTGTTTTGTTTTCCTTGCTTTTCTGGATTCTGCCATTCCCTGCTGGGGTTAGCTGAATCTCCTTTTGCCTGTTGCTCTGTCTTCAGAATATTCCTGAGTACTGACATAGCTTTTTTGAAGCCTAGCATCTTCAGGGCCTTTTTTACTGTCAGTTGGTTGGCTCTTATTTTCATAGGGCTTTTCACGGATTGCAGACAGCAGCCTTCCTGTCCTTTCCTATCTAAGCTAGCGTGGGCCCCATCTTTGCTCAGTCTATCTTTCTGTCTGTGTTTTGTTCTTTCTTCTTGCTTCACCGTCATTATATGTTGGGGGCTGCCTTTTACTTTGGGGTCTGCTCTGGGGCAGTTTAGATTTCCCCTTTCTGTCTTTAGGCTATGTAGTCCTCCGGCTGTGATCGAGGGGCCTAGGGCATTGTAGGAGCCCCCCACGGCTACTGCTAGCTGTGTTGATAGGTTCAGGGGTCTGCAATCCGATAGCTGCCAACTTCTCTGGTTTTCTGGACTTAGCTAGCATTACTATTTTTTGCCTCCTACGGTGACTCAATCATAACAGAATCACCCGCCATACCGCAGATTCTAGGGTACTCAATAGCAGGAAAGAATTGTATTAATTAAAAAAAAAAAAAAAAAAAGTGTGTATATTTTTTCCTCTATATCTCTGAGGCCGTAGGGGGAATTTTTTTTTCTCTCAATGGAGATAAAGCAATTGTCTGATCGTGTGGAGCAGCTCGCTGCGGAAGTGTGGGGAATTTCCGCCTACCTTGCTTATTCACAAGCTGCTGAACCAAAGATTCCTACACCTGATGTATTTTTTGGGGATCGGTCTAAATTTTTGAATTTCAAAAATAATTGTAAATTATTTTTTGCCTTGAAGCCTAACTCGTCAGGGAGCTCCATGCAGCAGGTTAAAATTGTCATCTCTTTGCTGCGTGGCGATCCCCAGGATTGGGCGTTTTCTTTGAAACCAGATGATCCTATTCTGACTAATGTGAACGCATTTTTTCAGGCCTTGGGGTTGTTGTATGACGAACCTAATGCCATTGATCAGGCTGAAAAGACCCTGCTGGCATTGAACCAGGGTCGTGATTCTGCAGAGTTGTACTGTCAAAAGTTCCGAAAGTGGGCGGTCCTTACTACCTGGAATGATAGTGCCTTGGCTGCTCTCTTTCGGAAGGGGTTGTCAGAAGCCGTAAAAGATACTATGGTGGGATTTCCTGTTCCCTCTGGTCTTGACGATTCTATGTCTTTAGCTATTCAGGTTGATCGGCGTTTACGCGAACGCAGAGCTGCACGAGAAGTGTTGCCACCTGTTGAACAGATGTCTAAACCTATGCAATGTGATAGAGTTTTTTCCAGAGAGCAGCGTCAGGAGTTCAGAAGGCGTAATAAGTTGTGTTTTTTCTGTGGAGATGCCTCGCATATTATTTCTGTCTGTCCTAAACGAGAGAAACGCTTTGCACACACGTTTTCTGTTGGTGGTGTTCAACCTAAGTTTCTTCTGGCTATTACTCTGATCTGCTCCCTGTCCACATTTTCTGCCAAGGCTTTTGTGGATTCGGGAGCAGCTCTAAACCTAATGGACTTGGATTTTGCTAAACGTTGTGGATTTCCGATGACACCTCTGCAGACGCCTATCCCTTTGAGGGGGATTGATGCTACTCCTTTGGCTAAAAATAAACCTCAGTTTTGGACCCAGGTGGTAATGTGGGTCGCCCCAGACCATCAAGAAAATTGCAGGTTTTTTGTGTTACATAATCTGCATGATACTATTGTTCTGGGGTTTCCCTGGTTACAAATTCACAATCCAGTTTTGGATTGGAAATCTGTGTTTGTGGTGAGTTGGGGTTGTCGGTGTGCCTTTAGTGAGGCTCCGGTGTTTTCCACCTCTCCTCAGTCGCAGGATGTTCCTGATTATTTGGTGGACTTTTATGATGTATTTAGTGTGAATGAGTCTGTGTCTCTGCCTCCTCATAGGAGTTATGACAGTGCTATTGAACTGAGCCCGGGGTGTAAATTTCCCAAGGGTCGGCTCTTCAATTTATCTGTACCCGAGCACGAGGCTATGCGATCCTATATTAAGGAGGCGTTGGAGAAGGGTCATATTAGACCATCCTCATCACCCTTAGGTGCCGGGTTTTTTTTTGTAGCCAAAAAGGATGGATCATTAAGACCTTGTATTGATTATCGTGCTCTCAACAAAATTACTGTTAAATATCAGTATCCGTTACCCCTGATTTCTGATCTATTCTCCAGAGTTAAAGGTGCTTGCTGGTTTACCAAGCTTGACCTCAGGGGGCGTATAATCTTATTCGCATTAAGCATGGGGATGAATGGAAGACGGCGTTTAATACTCCAGAGGGACATTTTGAGTACCTGGTGATGCCTTTTGGGCTCACTAATGCCCCTTCTGTCTTCCAGTGCTTCATGAACGATATTTTCTGAGATTTTGTCGATAAATTTTTGATTATCTATCTGGATGATATTTTGATCTTCTCCAAGGATTGGGATTCTCATGTGGAACATATTCGGACTGTGTTCCGGATCTTGAGGGAGAATTCCCTGTATGTCAAAGGATCTAAATGCCTTTTTGGAGTACAGAGGATTTCTTTTTTGGGATTTATTTTGTCCCCATCAACTATTGAAATGGACCCGGCCAAGGTACTGGCCATTTACGATTGGGTTCAGCCCACTTCTTTGAAGGCCCTCCAGAAGTTTTTGGGTTTTGCTAATTTTTATCGGAAATTTATAGCAAAATTTTCTAGTATTGCCAAGTCATTGACTGATTTGACTAAAAAGGGTGCTGATGTGTTAAATTGGTCTCCGGAGGCTGTTTCTTCCTTTCAGGAGCTGAAGCGAAGATTCACCTCTGCCCCGGTTTTGCGGCAACCTGATGTCTCACTCCCGTTCCAGATAGAGGTGGATGCTTCTGAGATTGGTGCAGGAGCTGTTTTGTCCCAAAAGGATCCTGTAACATCTAAAATGAATCCCTGTGCTTTCTTTTCCCGAAAGTTCTCTCCATCTGAACATAACTATGATGTGGGGAATCGGGAACTGTTAGCCATGAAATGGGCATTTGAGGAGTGGAGACATTGGTTGGAGGGAGCTAAGCATCAAGTCGTGGTCCTCACTGACCACAAGAATTTGATTTACCTAGAGTCGGCTAAGCGCTTGAACCCTAGACAGGCTAGGTGGGCCTTGTTTTTTACACGTTTTGATTTTGTGGTTTCTTTTCTTCCTGGAACTAAGAATGTCAAGGCTGACGCCCTCTCTAGGAGCTTCTTTGCTGATTCTCCTGTGGTGACCAAGCCTGCTACCATCTTAGGCGAAGGGGTAGTTCTTTCTGCCATCTCGCCCGATTTGAGACGTGCTCTGGAAGAGTTCCAGGAGGACAAACCTGAGCGTTGTCCCAGTGGAAAGTTGTATGTTCCTGACCAGTGGAAAAAGAGAGTGATGTCTGAAGTTCATTGCTCTGCTTTGGCTGGTCATCCAGGTATTTTTGGTACTAGAGATCTGGTGAGCCGGTCTTTTTGGTGGCCCTCCTTGTCTCGTGATGTCAGGAATTTTGTGCAGTCCTGTGGGACGTGCTCCTGGTCTAAATCGTGTTCTCGCTCTAGTGGGTTGTTGATGCCTTTGCCTGTCCCCAAGAGGCCATGGACCCATATTTCAATGGATTTCATCTCTGATATGCATGTCTCTCAAAGGATGACTGTTATTTGGGTGATTTGTGATAGGTTCTCTAAGATGGTTCATCTTGTACCACTCCCTAAGTTGCCGTCTTCCTCTGAATTGGTGCCCCTGTTTTTACAACAGGTGGTTCGCTTGCACGGGATTCCTGAGAACATTGTATCTGACAGAGGAGTCCAGTTTGTGTCTAGATTTTGGAGAACTTTCTGTTCCAAGCTGGGAATTCAGTTGTCCTTCTCCTCTGCTTTTCACCCTCAGACCAATGGGCAGACAGAGAGAACAAACCAGACCTTGGAGTCATATTTGAGATGTTTTATTTCTGCTGATCAGGATGATTGGGTTTCATTTTTGCCCTTGGCCGAATTTGCTTTAAATAATAGAGCTAGTTCTGCCACTTTGATGTCTCCTTTTTTTTGTAACTTTGGGTTTCATCCTCGATTTTCTTCAGGGCAGGTGGAGCCCTCTGCCTGCCCAGGGGTTGACACTGTGGTGGAGAGAATGCTGCAGATCTGGGACCAAGTGGTGGATAAGTTATCTCTCTCCCAGGAAAAGGCCCAGCGGTTTTCCAACCGGCATAGGACCATTGGTCCCCAATTTAAGGTTGGTGATATGGTGTGGTTATCATCAAAAAATATTGCTATGAAGGTGGCTCCTCCTAAGTTTAAGCCTAGATTTATTGGACCTTACAAGATTTTGGAGATTATTAATCCGGTCTCTTTTCGTTTGGCTCTTCCTGTCACATTTAAAATCCATAATGTGTTCCATAAATCTTTGTTGAAGAGGTTTGTTGAACCTGTTGTTCCGGGGGTTGCACCTCCAGACCCTGTATTGGTTGAAGGTAACATGGAATATGAGGTAGAGAAAGTACTGGATTCCCGTCTGGCTAGACGGAGACTCCAGTATTTGGTTAAGTGGAAGGGTTATGGTCAGGAGGATAATTCCTGGGTCTCTGCCTCTGATATTCATGCCAAAAGATTGGTGCGTGCCTTTCATCGGGCTCACCCTGATCGCCCTGGTGGCATGGTTGAGGGTTCGGTGACCCCTCCTCAAGGGGGAGGTACTGTTGTGAGTTCATTTTCCCCTTCACTGCTGAGGCCCGAGGAACTCCCTCTTCTGGTGAAGAAAGGTAGTGAGCCTGATTGTCAAACACCTGGGGCTGATGATGATGACTGGCTGAGTGGAGTTGATGACTGGATATAAGGCTGCTGACGCCCTTCTGGCCTACGGGTGATTTCTCTGTGGACTTCTAGGAAACCAGTCTGATTCCTGCTCATCTAAAGCTAAGATTTCTGCTTTGCCTTTTTGCATTAGTGTTTTGTTTTCCTTGCTTTTCTGGATTCTGCCATTCCCTGCTGGGGTTAGCTGAATCTCCTTTTGCCTGTTGCTCTGTCTTCAGAATATTCCTGAGTACTGACATAGCTTTTTTAAAGCCTAGCGTCTTCAGGGCCTTTTTTACTGTCAGTTGGTTGGCTCTTATTTTCATAGGGCTTTTCACGGATTGCAGACAGCAGCCTTCCTGTCCTTTCCTATCTAAGCTAGCGTGGGCCCCATCTTTGCTCAGTCTATCTTTCTGTCTGTGTTTTGTTCTTTCTTCTTGCTTCACCGTCATTATATGTTGGGGGCTGCCTTTTACTTTGGGGTCTGCTCTGGGGCAGTTTAGATTTCCCCTTTCTGTCTTTAGGCTATTTAGTCCTCCGGCTGTGATCGAGGGGCCTAGGGCATCGTAGGAGCCCCCCACGGCTACTGCTAGTTGTGTTGATAGGTTCAGGGGTCTGCAATCCGATAGCTGCCAACTTCTCTGGTTTTCTGGACTTAGCTAGCATTACTATTTTTGCCTCCTACGGTGACTCAATCATAACACCTAGCGTCTTCAGGGCCTTTTTCACTGTCAGTCTGTTGGCTCTTATTTTCATAGGGTTTTTCACGGATTGCAGACAGCAGCCTTCCTGTCCTTTCCTATCTAGTTAGCTTGGGCCCCGTCTTTGCTCAGTCTATCTTTCTGTCTGTGTTAGTGTTTTCATCTTGCTTCACCGTCATTATATGTTGGGGGCTGCCTATTGCTTTGGTGTCTGCTCTGGGGCAGTTTAGATTTCCCCTTTCTTTCTTTAGGCCTATTTAATTCTCCGGCTGTGATCGAGGGGTCTAGGGCATCGTAGGAACCCCCCACGGCTACTGTTAGTTGTTGTGATAGGATCAGGGGTCTGCAATCCGATAGCTGCCAACCTCTCTGGTTTTCTGGACTTAGCTAGCATTTCTGTTTTTTGCCTCCTACGGTGACTCAATCATAACTGAATCACCCGCCATACCGCAGATCCTAGGGTACTCAATAGCAGGGAAGAATTGTGTTTTAAAAAAAAAAGTGTGTGTATATTCTTTCCTCTATATCTCTGAGGCCGTAGGGGGAATTTTTTTTTCTATCAATGGAGATAAAGCAATTGTCTGATCGTGTGGAGCAGCTCGCTGCGGAAGTGCGGGGAATTTCCGCCTACCTTGCTCGTTCGCATGCTGTTGAACCAAAGATCCCTACACCTGATGTATTTTTTGGGGATCGATCTAAATTTTTGAGTTTCAAAAATAATTGTAAATTATTTTTTGCCTTGAAGCCTAACTCGTCAGGGAGCTCTGCGCAGCAGGTTAAAATTGTCATTGCTTTGCTGCGTGGCGATCCCCAGGATTGGGCGTTTTCTTTGAAACCAGATGATCCTATTCTGACTAATGTGAACGCATTCCTTCAAGCTTTGGGGTTGTTGTATGACGAACCTAATGCTATTGATCAGGCTGAAAAGACCCTGTTGGCATTGAACCAGGGGCGAGATTCTGCAGAGTTGTACTGTCAAAAGTTCCGAAAGTGGGCGGTCCTTACTACCTGGAATGATAATGCCTTGGCTGTTCTCTTTCGGAAGGGTTTGTCAGAAGCCGTAAAAGTATCTATGGTGGGATTTCCTGTTCCCTCTGGTCTGGACGATTCTATGTCATTAGCCATTCAGGTTGATCGGCGTTTACGTGAACGCAGGATTGCACGAGAGGTGTTGCCACCGGTTGAACAGACGTCTGAACCTATGCAATGTGATAGAGTTTTGTCTAAGGCGCAACGTCAGGAGTTCAGAAGGCGTAATAAGCTGTGTTTTTTCTGTGGAGATGCCTCACATATTATTTCTGTTTGTCCTAAACGAGAGAAACGCTTTGCACACACATTTTCTGTTGGTGGTGTTCAACCTAAGTTTCTTCTGGCAATTACTCTGATCTGCTCCCTGTCCACATTTTCCGCCAAGGCTTTTGTGGATTCGGGAGCAGCGCTAAACCTAATGGACTTGGATTTTGCTAAACGTTGTGGATTTCCGATGACACCTCTGCAGGCGCCTATCCCTTTGAGGGGGATTGATGCTACTCCTTTGGCTAAAAATAAACCTCAGTTTTGGACCCAGGTGGTCATGTGGGTCGCCCCAGACCATCAAGAAAATTGCAGATTTTTGGTGTTGCATGGTCTGCATGATGCCGTTGTTCTGGGGTTTCCCTGGTTGCAAATTCATAATCCAGTTTTGGATTGGAAATCTGTGTCTGTGGTGAGTTGGGGTTGTCGGTGTGCCTTTAGTGAGGCTCCGGTTTTTTCCACCTCTCCTCAGTCGCATGATGTTCCTGACTATTTGGCGGACTTTTATGATGTATTTAGTGAGAATGAGTCTGCGTCCTTGCCTCCTCATAGGAGTTATGACTGTGCAATTGAACTAAAGGCCCCGTCACACTAAGCGACTCACCATCGATCCCGACAGCGATATCAAGGTGTCAGGATCGCTGGTAAGTCGCTATGTGATCGCTGGTGAGCTGTCACACAGACAGCTTCACCAGCGATCAGCACAGCGATGCCGAGCGCCCGGCATCACTGGCTATCGCTGTAGAAAATAGTATCAAAATAAAAAATATAGTTATTCTCACCTTCCGACGTCCCGTTTAGCCATCCCGCCTCTCTCCACGCTCCGGTCTCAGTGATTCTTTGCACGAATGACCGCGAGATGTCACGGTCTCGCGGGATAACAAAGTCTCGCGGTCATTCATGCAAAGGATCACTGGGACCGGAGCGTGGAGAGAGGCAGGATGGCTGAACGGGACATCGGAAGGTGAGAATAACTATATTTTTTATTTTTTTTATTATTTTTTTACACCTGATCGCTGGTCTCCCGCTGTCACACACAGCGATGCGTGCTGGCCAGCGGGAGACCAGCGACCAAAGAAATGTCCAGAGGTTTCTTGCAGCGATCAGAGATACCGGCAGGGGGGCTGCTAGCTGATCGCTGTCACACACAGCGATCTCGCCGGTGAGATCGCTGTTACGTCACAAAAGTTGTGACTCAGCAGCGATCTCGCTACCGAGATTGCTTAGCCCGGGGTGTAAATTTCCCAAGGGTCGGCTCTTCAATTTATCTGTACCCGAGCACGAGGCTATGCGGTCTTATATTAAGGAGGCGTTGGAGAAGGGTCATATTAGACCATCCTCTTCACCCTTAGGTGCCGGTTTTTTTTTTGTGGCCAAAAAGGATGGTTCTTTAAGGCCTTGTATTGATTATCGTGCCCTCAATAAAATTACTATTAAATATCAGTATCCGTTACCCCTGATTTCGGATCTATTCTCTAGAGTTAGAGGTGCTTGCTGGTTTACCAAGCTTGACCTCAGGGGGGCGTATAATCTTATCCGCATTAAGCAGGGGGATGAATGGAAGACGGCGTTTAATACTCCGGAGGGACATTTTGAGTACCTGGTGATGCCTTTTGGGCTCACTAATGCCTCTTCTGTCTTCCAGTGCTTCATGAACGATATTTTCCGAGACTTTGTTGATAAATTTTTGATTATCTATCTGGATGATATTTTGATCTTCTCCAAGGATTGGGATTCTCATATGGAACATATTCGGACTGTGTTCCGGATCTTGAGGGAGAATTCCCTGTATGTCAAAGGATCGAAATGCCTTTTTGGAGTACAGAGGATTTCATTTTTGGGATTTATTTTGTCTCCGTCAACTATTGAAATGGACCCGGCCAAGGTACTGGCCATTTATGATTGGGTTCAGCTCACTTCTTTGAAGGCCCTCCAGAAGTTTTTGGGTTTTGCTAATTTTTATCGGAAATTTATAGCAAAATTTTCTAGTATTGCCAAGCCATTTACTGATCTGACTAAGAAGGGTGCTGATGTGTTGAATTGGTCTCCGGAGGCTGTTGCTTCCTTTCAGGAGCTGAAGCGAAGATTTACCTACGCCCCGGTTTTGCGGCAACCTGATGTCTCACTCCCGTTCCAGGTAGAGGTGGATGCTTCTGAGATTGGTGCAGGAGCTGTTTTGTCCCAAAAGGATCCTGTAACATCTAAAATGAATCCCTGTGCTTTCTTTTCCCGAAAGTTCTCTCCATCTGAACGTAACTATGATGTGGGGAATCGGGAACTGTTAGCCATGAAATGGGCATTTGAGGAGTGGAGACATTGGTTGGAGGGAGCTAAACATCAAGTTGTGGTCCTCACTGACCACAAGAATTTGATTTACCTAGAGTCGGCTAAACGCTTGAACCCTAGACAGGCTAGGTGGGCCTTGTTTTTTACACGTTTTGATTTTGTGGTCTCTTTTCTTCCTGGAACTAAGAATGTCAAGGCTGATGCCCTCTCTAGGAGTTTCTTTGCTGATTCTCCTGTGGTGACCAAGCCTGCTACCATCTTAGGCGAAGGGGTAGTTCTTTCTGCCATCTCGCCCGATTTGAGACTTGCTCTGCAAGAGTTCCAGGAGGACAAACCTGAGCGTTGTCCCAGTGGAAAGTTGTATGTTCCTGACCAGTGGAAGAAGAGAGTGATGTCTGAAGTTCATTGCTCTGCATTGGCTGGTCATCCAGGTATTTTTGGTACTAGAGATCTGGGGAGTCGCTCTTTTTGGTGGCCCACCTTGTCTCATGATGTCAGGAATTTTGTGCAGTCCTGTGGGACTTGCTCCCGGTCTAAATCTTGTTCTCGCTCTAGTGGGTTGTTGATGCCTTTGCCGGAGGCCATGGACCCATATTTCAATGGATTTCATCTCTGATATGCCGGTCTCTCAAAGAATGACTGTTATTTGGGTGATTTGTGATAGGTTCTCTAAGATGGTTCATCTTGTACCACTCCCTAAGTTGCCATCTTCCTCTGAGTTGGTGCCCCTGTTTTTGCAACAGGTGGTTCGCTTACACGGGATTCCTGAGAACATTGTATCTGACAGAGGAGTTCAGTTTGTGTCTAGATTTTGGAGGACTTTCTGTTCCAAGCTGGGAATTCAGTTGTCCTTCTCCTCTGCTTTTCACCCTCAGACCAATGGGCAGACAGAGAGAACAAACCATACCTTGGAGTCATATTTGAGATGTTTTATTTCCGCTGATCAGGATGATTGGGTTTCATTTTTGCCCTTGGCCGAATTTGCTTTAAATAATAGAGCTAGTTCTGCCACTTTGATGTCACCTTTTTTTTTGTAACTTTGGGTTTCAGCCTCGATTTTCTTCAGGGCAGGTGGAGCCTTCTGCCTGCCCAGGTGTTGACACTGTGGTGGAGAGAATACACCAGATCTGGGACCAAGTGGTGGATAAGTTATCTCTCTCCCAGGAAAAGGCCCAGCGGTTTTCCAATCGACATAGCACCATTGGTCCCCAGTTTAAGATTGGTGATATGGTGTGGTTATCATCAAAAAATATTGCTATGAAGGTGGCTTCTCCTAAGTTTAAGCCTAGATTTATTGGACCTTACAAGATTTTGGAGATTATTAATCCGGTCTCTTTTCGTTTGGCTCTTCCTGTCACATTTAAAATCCATAATGTGTTCCATAAGTCCTTGTTGAAGAGGTTTGTTGAACCAGTTGTTCCTGGGGTGGCACCTCCAGACCCTGTATTGGTTGAAGGTAACATGGAATATGAGGTAGAGAAAATACTGGATTCCCGTCTGGCTAGACGGAGACTCCAGTATTTGGTTAAGTGGAAGGGTTATGGTCAGGAGGATAATTCCTGGGTCTCTGCCTCTGATATTCATGCCAAAAGATTGGTGCGTGCCTTTCATCGGGCTCACCCTGATCGCCCTGGTGGCGTGGTTGAGGGTTCAGTGACCCCTCCTCAAGGGGGAGGTACTGTTGTGAGTTCATTTTCCCCTTCGTCACTGAGGTCTGGTGAACTCCCTAGTCTGGTGAACTCCCTATTCTGGTAAAGGAAGGTAATGAGCCTGATTATGAGGCACCTGAGCCTAATGAGGATGACTGGCTGAGTGGAGTCACTGACTGCATATAAGGCTGCCGACGCCCTTCTGCCCTGCGGGTGATTTCTCTGTGGACTTCTAGGACACCAGTCTGATTCCTGCTCCTCTAAAGCTAAGTTTTCTGCTTTGCCTGTTAGCATTTGTGTTTTGTTTTTGTTTTCCTTGCTTTTCTGGATTCTGCCATTCCCTGCTAGGGTGAGCTGAATCTCCTTTTGCTGGTTGCTCTGTCTTCAGAATATTCCTGAGTACTGACATAGCTTTTTTGAAGCCTAGCATCTTCAGGGCCTTTTTCACTGTCAGTCTGTTGGCTCTTATTTTCATAGGGTTTTTCACGGATTGCAGACAGCAGCCTTCCTGTCCTTTCCTATCTAGTTAGCTTGGGCCCCTTCTTTGCTCAGTCTATCTTTCTGTCTGTGTTAGTGTTTTCATCTTGCTACACCGTCATTATATGTTGGGGGCTGCCTATTGCTTTGGGGTCTGCTCTGGGGCAGTTTAGATTTCCCCTTTCTTTCTTTAGGCCTATTTAATTCTCCGGCTGTGATCGAGGGGTCTAGGGCATCGTAGGAACCCCTCACGGCTACTGTTAGTTGTTGTGATAGGATCAGGGGTCTGCAATCCGATAGCTGCCAACCTCTCTGGTTTTCTGGACTTAGCTAGCATTTCTGTTTTTTTCCTCCTACGGTGACTCAATCATAACAGGTTGGTTTATGCTACCTGATAGTAAACCAGCAATGACTTAAAGAGACAGTGTTCCCATTTTTCCTACCTCTCTGTGCTGCCACATGAGTGAACTACCGCAATATATATACATCTCTGGCAAAAATTAAGAGACCACTTTCAAATGTTCAGTTTGTCTGATTTTTCTCTTCATAGGTGTATTTTTGAGTAAAATGTAAATTGTTCTTTTAGTCTACAAACTTCTGACAACATGTCTCCGAATTTCAACCAAAAAATGTTGTACTTTTTTTCTTAAAAGGAGAAATGGTCAAAATTAAAAAAAGTGCTTTCAAACCTCAAATAATACAAAGAAAGCAAGTTCATAATCATTTAGAAACAACAATACTAATGTTTTAACTCTGGAAGAGTTCAGAAATCAATATTTTGTGGAGTAACCATGATTTTTAATCACAGCATTCATGCATCTTGGCATGCTTTCCACCATTCTTTCACACTGCTTCTGGTGCAAAAATGTAAGCAGTTCTTCTTTGCTTGATGGCTTGTGACTATCCATCATCCTCTTGATTACATTTCAGAGGTTTTCAATGGGGTTCAGGTCTGGAGAATGGACTGCCCATGACAGGGTTTTGATGTGGTGGTCTCTACATTTTTGCCAAAGCTGTATATATATATACTGCTCAAAAAATAAAGGGAACACAAACAGCCTGCTGCAAATGAGATAGTGTTCCCTTTATTTTTTGAGCAGTGTGTATATATATATATATATATATATATATATTAGGGACGGCGGAACGCACTAAATATAGAATAATAGAAAGTGCGTTCGCCGCCCGGGGTCCACCGTGCAGAGGTGTTAAACAGCTGCTATATAATGGTAGACGCACAATATGGCGGTATATCGCACACGGGTTGAACGTCACCCGGTGTGAACTGGGCGTACTCTGTTAGCTTCACAGAGACGCCTTAGACAAAAACATAAGTACTGAGCCTGTTGGACTCACAGGTGTCAGAGAAATGCACGCACGGTATATGGTCACAGGAGCTGGGCCCAAGGCAGAGGGACAGAGTCCGTCTAGACCTACCGTGCGTGTGGCGTCGCTACTGCGGATGCCCACAGGTGCTGCAGACTGCAGCGTGGCTACTGACACAGCCGCTATGCGACAGTGCCCAGGAGGGGAGCACTGTTGGACGCTAGTTAGGTGATGATATGCACTGTGGCCTGTAGCGTGCCACTGACTGGCGCTGACTCTATGACTAAGTCCCTATACACACACGTATTATCAGAGGGAGGGGAGTCTTAATGAGTGATTCGCAGGTTCATGCATCTGTCATCATTCAAACATGTAGCAAGTAGAGTCGACACAAGTGCATGGCCGAGCGGCCATGTGAACCTTTTATAGCCCTTCCGGAAGCGTCCAGATCCCTGAGATGGACCAATCAGATCACGAGAAGGACCTGAGCATGTGAGTCCCGATCTCCAATGGGAGATCGTCTCGTGAGCATGCCCAGTAGCACGGCTTGAGCACTTAGCCTCTGAAGTAGCTTGCTGCTGAGCAGCCTGCGCTGCTATTGCTGGCCCAGAGGTTTCAGCAAGAGTCAGACCCACAGAGCTGGTCCGAGCAGAGCATCTGGAACGTTGGGATTGCTGTGCAGGCTCCTGAGCAGTCGGTGGAGAATGGGAGACTGCTGAATGCAAGGCTCTGGATCCATGCTGTGTAGCTGCAGGAACCTGACACCTAGCATATATATAGAGAGAGATTAGATAGATACAGGAAGATAGTTTTAGATATGTGAGTGAGATACAGTATATAATCAGTGCTTTGCGTGTGTAGAGTACTGTGCATGTAATTTATTAAAAAATCATTTTCTGTAAAAAATGGCATTGAGTCCCCAAAAATTTTATTACCCAGCACAGGGAAAGTGGACAGCTGTGGGCAGATGTTTATCAAGCTAATAATTTCAGCTCTCAGCTGTATATTAAGCATTTGCAGGTTATTAAAATGTGAGATACCCCCAAAAATGACTTGTGTCATCCTATAATTAATAATCATCAAAGGCTAGGCAGACAGCTTCTGTCTGATATTAATAGCTTAGGAAGTGGCCAAGGTTATTGGACCGATCCCGGACTAGAAACATCAGCTCTCAGCTGCCCCCAAAAATGGCCGATCCATAACATGTGCCAAATCTGGCACTTAACCTCGCTCTTCCCACTTGCTCTGTTCTATCGACTCTGGCAACAACCATATAGTTAGCATCTAAGTGGTTAAAAGGGGCTTAAAAGACCTCCTTTGCCAGGATCAACACCCTGAGATTGTATTTGAGGGTGCTGATCGTTGCCATGCTAAGTTGAGGTCATCTGATGACACCAGGGTGCAGTAGCTACTTTTTACGGAGGTAATGAATAAGTGAATAGTACCACCCCATGGAGGAAACTGTCACTGGTGGCAGCTGTATATGAATGCTGATGCCCTGCGGTATTGTTCCAGGCTGGTTTTCAAACAAATTAGGGCCCATTTACCCCTTACATGCCACTGACAGTCGTGATAGCAGTCTCTAGATAGTTAAAAGGATATTAAAAACTTCCATTTGCAGGATTGACATCCTGTGATTGTAATCGCCGGTGCTGATCCTTGACTTGGTACCTTGAGGTCATCTGATGACCACAGGGTACAGTGGCCTGTGAGATTCAGCTATAAGCAGGGTGCCATTGGCTATGTCAGTGAATCACTGACATCTTAGGTAATGCATTGAATCATAGAATCATAGAATCATAGAATCGTAGAGTTTGAAGGGACCTCCTGGGCCATCTGGTCCAACCCCCTGCTCAAAGCAGGATTCGCTAAATCATCCCAGTCAGATGTCTGTCCAGCCTCTGTTTGAAGACTTCCATTGAAGGAGAACTCACCACTTCTCGTGGCAGCTTGTTCCACTCATTGATCACTCTAACTGTCAAAAAGTTTTTTCTAATATCTAATCTGTGTCTCCTCCCATTCAGTTTCATCCCATTGCTTCTAGTCTTTCCTTGTGTGAATGAGAATAAAGTTGATCCTTCTACAATGTGACAGCCCTTTAGATATTTGTAGACAGCTATTAAGTCTCCTCTCAGTCTTCTCTTTTGCAAACTAAACATTCCCAAATCCTGCAACCTTTCCTCATAAGACAGGGTTTGCAGAACGGTCACCATTCTGGTCGCTCTTTTCTGAACTTGCTCCAGTTTGTTGATGTCTTTTTTAAAATGTGGTGCCCAAAACTGGACACAATATTCCAGATGAGGTCTGACCAAAGAGGAGTAGAGGGAAATAATGACTTCACGTGATCTAGACTGTATGCTTCTGTTAATACATCCTAGAATTGCATTTGCCTTTTTTGCTGCTGCATCACACTGTTGACTCATATTCAGTCTGTGATCTATTAGTATGCCCAAGTCTTTTTCACATGTGCTGTTGCTTAGCCCTATTCCTCCCATTCTGTATATGCTTTTTTCATTTTTATTGCCCAGATGTAGTACTTTGCATTTTTCCCTGTTAAAAACCATTCTGTTTGTTGCTGCCCACTTCTCCAGTTTATTTATATCTTTTTGAATCCTCTCTCTCTCTTCTCTAGTATTAGCTATCCCTCCTAGCTTTGTGTCATCAGCAAATTTAATCAGTTTACCCTCAATTCCTTCATCTAAATCGTTGATAAAGATGTTGAACAATACAGGGCCCAGGACAGAGCCCTGTGGTACCCCACTTGAGATATTCTTCCAACTGGATGTGCAGCCATTTACGACCACTCTTTGGGTCCGATCACTAAGCCAATTATGAATCCACCTAACAGTTGCCTTGTCCATTCCATACTTAGACATTTTTTCAATAAGGATTGTATGAGATACTTTGTCAAATGCTTTGCTGAAGTCAATATATACTATATCTACAGCATTTCCTTGATCCACCCAATCAGTGATTCCATCATAGAAGGAAATTAAGTTAGTCTGACATGACTTATAAGTTACAAACCCATGCTGACTCTGTTTAATCACTTCATTCTTATCCAGGTACTGACATACATGTTGTTTAATAATTTGTTCAAAGATCTTTCCTGGTATAGAAGTCAGACTCACCGGCCTATAGTTGCCTGGGTCCACCTTCTTCCCCTTTTTGAAGATAGGAACAACATTTGCTCTTCTCCAGTCTTCTGGGACTTCTCCTGTTCTCCAAGAATTTTCAAAGATTATGGAGAGGGGTTCAGAAGTACTGCAATGCCTGACACCAGCCAAGGAAAAAGTTTACACGTCCTACAGATGAACTAAGTGAAAGAGTGAAAAAAGTAAAACAAAATGTGTAAAAAAAAGCACAAAACTCATGAAAAGCTGTTTTACCACTAAAAATATAGCCTTTGTGATAAAACAAAAATAAACAAAAAAAATACATAATTGATATTGCTGTGTTTGGATCAACCTGTTCTATAAAACTTTCATGTTATTTATTTCATATGGCAAATGCCGTAAAAAGTAAATAAATAAAAAACAGAACAAAAATGGCTTTTTTCATCATAGTGCTTCCCTTCCCTCTGATTATCTTCCGGTTGTCAATGTTTACAAATGTGTCTAAGATAAATGCCTGCGGTACTGCTACATATAAATTATGTATTATCGCTAGAGATGAGTGACTTTGCCTTTTTTCGGGTCGAGTCGGGTTTCATGAAACCCAACTTTCTCAAAAGTCGGGTCGAACGAAATCGGCCGATTATCGTGAAAAGTCGAAGGCCGACTGAAACACGAAACCCAATGCAAGTCAATGGGGAACCAAAGTCGGAAGGGAGTGGAGGACAGGAAACACACCTACAGTGCCCATTTTAATGCCAAAAACATCAATTCTTATTACTTAAGCTTGTCAACCTTAATTTACTTTATAATAGTTAGGCATTGAAAACTGGGGGTTATTTGGCTAAAGTTGTGGGGGGGGTAGGGCTGGCTCCAGATTTTCGTGGGCCCTGGGCCAAAGAGTGTCACTGGGCTCTTTTAACACATGCCACAATTCATGATCCTCTGATACGGCAGAGAAATAGCTGTATAGTACAATGAAAAATACTTCACTTCTTACATCTCATGACTGATATCAATTTTAAATTCTCCAATAGCTCCAAAAGCAGACAGTGTATTACTCCATACAGTATTATGGCCTCCGCATAGTGAGCTATACAGAGTAATGAGGCCCACATATTTCTCCATACAGAATCATTGGTCCCATATAATGTTTGAAACAGTATATGATGAGCTCCACATAATGCTACAGTATATGTTGTTCCCCATGGATGAAGCTCCACTGTGTTATGGGCCCAAATAATGCTCCATATATTGGGCCCCATTTCTAATGCTCCAGTGCATAGTGGGCCCTGTAAATGCTGCTCCAGTGTCTGATGTCCACCTTTGGAATGCTCCAGTGTATGGTGGGCCTCATATATCATTCTCCAGAGTATAGTGCTCCCCAATATAGCTGTCTCAACATTAAAAACAATTAAATAAGTCTCCTCGCTAGGGAATCCCTGTACTGGTCTGGACTCCTCATCGTCCCCATCTTCCATCTCACTGCACTTGGACTGTTTAGGCAGAGGGCATACAGATGTGATGTCATCGTGCTCTATGACCAGAATGTCACTGTCAGGAAACGCGGAAGACGTCATGGCGGTGGAGCAGGGAGAGGTAAGTATTTCAACTTTGCAAGTGCTGTGATCCTGAGCAAGCAGAGGGGGCCCACTCATTGGCGACGGCACTGGCACAGGGCCCCTCATAGTACGGTGGTGTGTCTGGCGGCGGGTGGGCACTCCCACCGGCAGAGACACTTTTACGTACTATGAGGAGCCCTGTGACAGTGCCGTCACCCATAAGTATGCCCCCCCACCTGCTCAAGGAACCTGCACTTTCATCTGCACATTCCTCTTTGTCACCATGTAAGGTGGAATAGTATGCAGGAAGGGGAACCTGAGTTTCATCAGGGTCAGATTCTGGCTGTGTAGAGTGTGAAGGGAATGTAGTGGTCTTGGTCAATGTACCAGCAGAATCATCTAGCAGTGGCTGGGCATCAGTGCACTTGTGGCGCCCCCAGGAGTACGGTCGCCACAGTGGCATTACCTTCCTCCTAGGGAGTGTGATGTCATGCTTGGGAACAACGAAGGATCTCTCTAGCCGTTAAACCAACGCACAACACAGTTCCCACTTCAGGCCAGCAGGGAGACCTCTGAACCTGACTGCTGAGGAGATGCTCTCTGTGGTTGGGAGGAGGTAAGTTAGGGTAGTCTGTGAAGGGAAGGGGAAGTGTGTGGACATGAGAAGGGGAGCTGGAGGATGAGCAGAGTTAATGCTCTCCTAGGTCTCCGAGTTTGTAGGGAAAAGGAACTGCACGACTGTCTGTCATCTTTCTCCTGCGCCTGGCGCACGGCTCTGCTACATCCTGCACTGCACACCATCTACCAACTCTTTCATCTGCCCTGCCACTATGGCCCTACCTGTGCAGGGCTTCTACATCTTAGCTACACCACAACATCTGTCCCAGAGAAGCGACACTGCAGCGCGGGTCAATGTGATCAGAAACCACAGGTGGCGTCACGTATCATTCACCTATAAACGTTATTCACCCCTTTGCATGGACGCCAAGGGCCACGGAACGAGTCATCACCACCAACATGACACATCCCTCTGAGACACCGGTCCGGTACCGAGTAACCCCACTGCCCTGGCTGGCCACCCACACTCCATGTCAGATTCATCTTGGACTGGGGAATTCATGATTTGACTTTATAACCCAGGCATGGTATGATAGAAAGAGCTACATGGACTAATGTGAAGTGTGGCCTGCTGCATCATTCACTTTTGATGGGGGTGAAGGTGACAAGTGGTTCTTCTCGACCAGGAGCCAGCACTTGACGACTCAGTGCTTGCATTTTTTTGAAACATCAGAAGAAGAAGGCATATTTGCTGGAGTCTGTTTCGGCAATGTAAGCCAAAACCAGTTCCTGATGCTCTGGCTTTAAAAGCGATTAGCCTTCTCCCAGAAAAGGTAGCCTTCCAGGTGTTCTGGAGCCAGACCATGACGCAGGCTCAACACCTCCTGCCTTAGCTGCTATTGTGTTTTTGCCACTACAAGCAGATGCACCACCACCATCAGCACCATCTGACCCCCCCACTCCCACGTCCGCAGCCTCTTCCACCAAACTTCAAAATGTTGCAGAACATGAACCCAAAATAACATCAGATATATGGTACTGTATCAGAAGCGTACAACTCTATACAGTCAAAGGATGATTGTCAATCTCCCTATATATACCATCAGTCACACAGACGCTCACAAGCTCAGTATGGATTAGACAAGAATATAAAAAGTAGAAAAAGTGTACAGTATCATCAGATAGCACTAGAGTTGAGCGACTTTTGGTTTTTTAGGGTCGCGTTTCGTTTCGTGAAACCCGACTTTTCCAAAAGTCGGGTCGAGCAAGATCGTCCAATTATAGGGAAAAGTCGGGGTCGTCCCGAAACACGAAACCCAATGTAAGTCAATGGGGAATAAAAGTCGGCAGTGAGAGGAGGACAGGAAACACACCTACACTGCCCATTTGAATGCCAAAAGCATCAATTCTTCTTACTTAAGCTTGTCAACCTTAATTAACTTTATAATACAAGTTACGCACTGAAAAATGGGGGTTATTTGGCTAAAGTTGTGGGGGGGGGGAGGGCTGGCTGCAGGTTTTCATGTGCCCTGGGCGAAAGAGCGCCCCTTTAACACATACCACAACTCATCATGCTCCGATACGGCAGATAAATAGCGGTATAGTACAATGAAAAATACCTCACTTTTTACATCTCATGACGAGGCCCATCTATTTCTCCATACAGAATCATTGGTCCCATATAATGTTTGAAACAGTATATGATGAGCTCCACATAATGCTACAGTATATGTTGGTCCCCATGGATGAAGCTCCACTGTCTTATGGGCCCAAATAATGCTCCAAACATAATGGGCCCCATTTCTAATGCTCTAGTGTATAATGGGCCCTGTGAATGCTGCTCCAGTGTCTGATGTCCACCTTTGGAATGTTCCAGTGTATGGTGGGCCCCATCTATCATTCTCCAGAGTATAGTGCTCCCCAAAAATTTCTGTCCCAACATTGAAAACAGTCAAATAAGTCTCCTCGCTAGGGAATCCCTGTACTTGTCTGGACAGGTGCTGTAGCATGCTTAACAGCTCGCCAGCCGTTCTCACGCCCAGTATGGATTGCACGTGATTGCACAAAGGTTAGAAAGGGTACCGTATCCCTGGATAACATGTATGGATAGCGTACACATTCAAAATATATGTCTCAGGAGGCAGGCTCAGACGGTGTTAGGCCCAGTATGGATTGCACGTGATTGCACAAAGGTAACAAAGGGTACCGTATCCCTGGATAACATGTATGGATAGCGTACACATTCAAAATATAGGTCTATACAGCATGAGGCAGGCTCAGACGGTGTTAGGCCCAGTATGGATTGCACGTGATTGCACAAAGGTTAGAAAGGGTACCGTATCCCTGGATAACAAGTATGGATAGCGTACACATTCAAAATATATGTCTCAGGAGGCAGGCTCAGACGGTGTTAGGCCCAGTATGGATTGCACGTCATTGCACAAAGGTTAGAAAGGGTACCGTATCCCTGGATAACATGTATGGATAGCGTACACATTCAAAATATATGTCTATACAGCATGAGGCAGGCTCAGACGGTGTTAGGCCGAGTATGGATTGCACGTGATTGCACAAAGGTTAGAAAGGGTACCGTATCCCTGGATATCATGTATGGATAGCGTACACATTCAAAATATATGTCTATACAGCATGAGGCAGGCTCAGACGGTGTTAGGCCCAGTATGGATTGCACGTGATTGCACAAAGGTTAGAAAGGGTACCGTATCCCTGGATAACATGTATGGATAGCGTACACATTCAAAATATATGTCTCAGGAGGCAGGCTCAGACGGTGTTAGGCCCAGTATGGATTTGACGGCCCAGATTACACAGCGGAGGAGCAGGGAGAGGTAAAGATTGCAAATGCTGGGGCCCTGCCCAAGCAAGGGGGGGCCCACTCGTGGGCGTCGGTACTGGCACTGAGCCCCTCATAGTACAGCGGTGTGTCTGACGGCGGGTGTGCACCACCACCGTCAGAGACACTTGATTGCACTATGAGGGACCCTGTGCCAGTGCCCGCGCCCAAGAGTCGGCCTACCCACCTGTCCAGGGCAACGGCACTCGCACGGTGTCGTGCGCTAGGTGTTGACCCTGGCCATGGGGGGGGAGGCAGCACAGTTAGGGAGTTTTAGAAAGTGGCATATGTTGATGTTGGACATTCAGCTGATGCAAAAGGCTAAATAAGTGAAGTACCAGGAAGAGGTGGACCAAAGCAAGCCATTTTTCTGTCACCCTATGTGTCAACAGGGGAAGGTGGGACAAAATCCTTGGAAACCCATGCATGGTTCATTTTAATGAAGGTTAGATCATCCACATTTTGGGTTGACAGACGGGTCCTTTTTTTTCTGTCAGGATTGATCCAGCTGCACTGAAGACTCTTTCCGATAGCACACTTGCAGCTGGGCAAGCGAGCTCCTGTAAGGCATATTGGGCCAATTCAGGCCAGGTGTCCAGTTTAGCGGCCCAATAGTCAAAGGGGAATGACCTGTGTGGGAGAACATCGATATGGGAGGAAAAGTAGTTTGTAACCATAGTTGACAACTGCTGTCTCCTGTCACTTTCCATCGATGCAGTATTACCAGTTGTGTGAGCGGTATTTGAAAAATCAGTCCACAACATTGTCATGAAACCCCTGTCTCCAACGCCACTTCTGCTGTGTGCACCACGAACACCTCTGCCAAGCTGCCTCCGGCCCGTACGGCTCGTGTGAGAACCATCACCGCTGCTGTGTGCTGGGAATTCCTCAAGCAACCGATTTACCAGAGTTGCTTGTTTATTAGCCAATATTAGGTCAAGGTTCTCCTGTGGCATGATGTTTTGTAATTTGCCTTTATAGCGTGGATCCAGGATGCTGGCCAACCAGTAGTCGTCATCGTTCATCATTTTGGCAATGCGGGGGTCCCTTTTTAGGATCCGCAAGGCATAATCTGACATGTGGGCCAATGTTCCCGGTGTCAATGATGCACTGCGAGAGCTGGGTGGAGGAGCACTTTCTGGCAAATCCACATCCCTCCAGTCACACACAAACCCTGTACCAGACCTTGCCACGCCAACATTTTCACTTGCCCCACGAGATGCATCCTCCTCCCCTAAGTAATCATCCCCATCATCCTCCTCCTCCTCCTCTTCTTCCTCCACCTCGTCCAGGAGAGGTCCCTGAGCAGACAATGGCTGAATGTCATCAAGGATTCCCTCCTCCTCTTCCTCCTCATCAACATTGGCTGCAGACGCCTGCTCCTTAAGGTGCGTCAAAGTTTGCATGAGCAGACGCATAAGTGGGATGCTCATGCTTAGGATGGCGTCGTCTGCGCTTACCAGCCGTGTGCATTCCTCAAAACACTGAAGGACTTTACAAAGGTCTTTCAGCTTCGACCACTGCACGCCTGTCAACTCCATGTCTGCTCTCAAAGTGCCTGGCCGTGTATCCTCCCACAAATGCATTATGGCCTGCCTCTGCTCGAACAGCCGCTCCACCATGTGCAGGGTGGAGTTCCACCTTGTTGCAATGTCGATAATGAGGCGGTGGTTGGGAAGGTGGAGCAATCGCTGCAGCTTCTGCATACGAACGGAGTGTACAGGCGACCGGCGGATGTGCGCGCACAGTCTTCGCACCTTCTGGAGCAGGGCTGTTAACTCCGGATAATTTTTGAGGAAGCACTGCACCACCAGGTTCAAGGTGTGAGCCAAGCAAGGTATGTGGCTGAGTTTTGAAAGGGCTATGGCTGCCACAAAATTACGGCCGTTATCACTAACTACCTTGCCTGCCTCAAGATGTACCCTGCCCAGCCATGACTCAGTTTGTCGCTTCAAGTACTCGGCCAGCACCTCGGCGGTGTGTCTGTCGCCCAAACACATCATCTGCAACACAGCCTGCTGACGCTTTCCACTAGCTGCTCGATAGGGGGACACATCGTGTGCAACAGTGGCAGCTGCAGATGGAGTGCTCGTACGACTGCGCTCTGTGGACGAGCTTTCGCTTCTGGAGGAGGAGGAGGAGGAGGAGGAGGAGGGTCGAACGCCTACAGCCAACTGTTTCCTATACCGTGGGCTAGGCAGCACTGTCCCACCACCGCTGTCCCCTGTGGACCCTGCATCCACCACATTAACCCAGTGCGCAGTGATGGACACGTAACGGCCCTGGCCATGCCGACTGGACCATGCATCAGTTGTGAGGTGCACCTTTCCGCTCACGGACTGCTTGAGTGCATGGACAGTGCGGTCTTTCACATGATGGTGGAGGGCTGGGATGGCTTTGCGAGAGAAGAAGTGGCGACTGGGTAGGTCATAGCGTGGTACTGCATAGGCCATGAGTTCGCGGAAAGCTGTGCTTTCCACCAACCGAAAGGGCATCATCTCAAACGAGATTAGTTTGGCAATGTGGGCGTTCAAACCCAGTGTACGCGGATGAGAGACTGAGTACTTTCTTGACCTACTCATAGTGTCTGGGAGGGTGAGCTGGACTTGAGAGCTGCATATGGTGGAAGTAGCGGTGGACAGGGCGGACTGAGAGAGGGTTGATGATGGTGATGGAGTTGGTGTTCTTTCTGATGGCCTAGAATCAGTCTTTCGTTGATATAACAGTGGGATTCCCTGACTGCTGTGGTCTTGCAACGACACCTCAACATTTGCTGCTGTGCTAACCGGTGGGCTTACAGTGGGGGAAACAATGTAGCGTTGCTGACTACCTTCGTTGTGATCAGTTGCACATGTGGCACTTGAGGTTTGGTGTTGTGTCCACGCTTGCAAGTGCATGCTGGTTAAATGTCTAAGCATGCAACTGGTATTCAAATTTTTCAGATTTTTCCCTCGGCTAAAGGTCTTTGCGCACTTCTTACAGATAACCTTGGCCTGATCATGAGGATTTTGTTCAAAAAAGAGCCACACTGCACTCTTCCTACTTTGGCAGACATTTTGCGGCCTAGCACGCTGTGATCTTTTGACCCTCTGGACAAGCTGTCCAGCAACTCTTTTGATGTTTGGAACCTGTCTTTGGAGTGCTCCGGGCCTGCCAGATAACAGCTGTTGCGATGTCGATGTCTGCTGTGGATGCTCCTCATCTGAGCTATTGGAAGCAGCACTCTCTTCCCCCAATGGATGCCAATCTGGGTCAACAACTGGGTCATCCATCACCTCCTCTTCTATGTCATGTGCACCTTTCTCTGTGTCACCGTGTATGGTGGTATAGTGTGCGGGAAGGGGCACCTGAGTCTCATCAGGGTCAGAATCTGGCTCTGTACACTGCGAGGACAATGTAGTGCTCTGAGTGAATGTACCAGCAGAATCATCCATCAGCGGCTGTGCATCAGTGCACTCCATGTCAGATTCATCTTGGCCTGGGTAATTCACCATTTCACTTGATAATCCAGGCATGGTATGTGAAAACAGCTCCATGGAGTAATCAGTAGTATGGCCTGCGTCATCCTTCAATCTTGGTTGGGGTGAAGGACACAAGGAAAGGTGTGGTTCATGAACATGAGCCTCCAATGACGACTCAGTGCTTTTACTTTTTGCAACTGAAGAAGAGGAGGCGATAGAGCTGGAGGCTGAGTCAGCAATGTAAGACAAAACTTTTTCCTGATGCTCTGGCTTTAAAAGCGGTTTGCCAACTCCTAGAAAACTAAGCGTTCGAGGCCTTATGTAGCCAGACGATGACGCAGGGTCAGCACCTCCTGCATTCGGTCCTATTTTGCTCTTGCCACTACCATCAGATCCACCACCAACACCATCATTACCAGCTGCCAACCCCCGCCCAATTCCACGGCCTCTTCCACCAGCCTTCCTCATTTTTGGTAGAAATGTAGACAAAATCCAACAAACTATATAGTAATGTAAAACAAGGTACAAGGTGTCTATAGGACAGGGGAGATTTAGAATTTCTGCACACACTTGTGGACAGTGGACACTTTTGGATTGTGTGAGGCCCACTGATATCTGAGCGCTATGTAACAGGCTCGATGGCACAGCTGTGACCAAAGTGACGAGAGGATAAGGGAGATTTTGAATCTCTGCGCGCACTTTTGGACACTGGACACTTGTGGATTGTGTGAGGCCCACTGATATCTGAGCGCTATGTGACAGGCTCGATGGCACAGCTGCCTGTGACAAAAGTGACGAGAGGATAATGGAGATTTTGAATCTCTGCACACACTTTTGGACACTGGACACTTGTGGATTGTGTGAGGCCCACTGATATCTGAGCGCTATGTGACAGGCTCGATGGCACAGCTGCCTGTGACAAAAGTGACGAGAGGATAATGGAGATTTTGAATCTCTGCGCACACTTTTGGACACTGGACACTTGTGGATTGTGTGAGGCCCACTGATATCTGAGCGCTATGTGACAGGCTCGATGGCACAGCTGCCTGTGACAAAAGTGACGAGAGGATAATGGAGATTTTGAATCTCTGCGCACACTTTTGGACACTGGACACTTGTGGATTGTGTGAGGCCCACTGATATCTGAGCGCTATGTGACAGGCTTGATGGCACAGCTGCCTGTGACAAAAGTGACGAGAGGATAATGGAGATTTTGAATCTCTGCGAACACTTTTGGACACTGGACACTTGTGGATTGTGTGAGGCCCACTGATATCTGAGCGCTATGTGACAGGCTCGATGGCACAGCTGCCTGTGACAAAAGTGACGAGAGGATAATGGAGATTTTGAATCTCTGTGCACACTTTTGGACACTGGACACTTGTGGATTGTGTGAGGCCCACTGATATCTGAGCGCTATGTGACAGGCTCGATGGCACAGCTGTGACAAAAGTGACTAGAGGATAAGGGAGATTGGATTGCTTTTAAAAAAGCAGTTTGCGGAGCAGTGGGTAAACAGCAATGCCAGCGTGTCAGGAAGCCTTAGAAGGCAGCCCAACAACCAACACCACTGATACACCACTATATAGCCTCCCCTTGCACTGCACACACAGTGACTTGTGTGTTGTGCAGGCCAAATCGCTAGCAGCAGAAGCAGTTTTTTTGTCTTCTTCCCTGCCTAACGCTCTCCCTACAGAATCAGCAGCAACCTCTCCCTATACTAAGATCGGCAGAAGTAAGATGGCGGTCGGCGTGCACGCCCTTTTATACCCCCTGTGACGCCCACCAAAGCAAGCCAATCACTTGCATGCCCTTCTGAAAGATGGTGGTGACCCGTGCCTAGGTCATCACGTTGCCCACAGTGTCCGTGGATCCTGATTGGCTGAAAAAGAGCGCAAAACAAACTTTTGAAACGCGACTTTGGCGCGTAAGTCGCCGACCTCGTGGCCGACCTCATCCTAGGGTCGGGTTTCGCTTCATGAAACCCGACTTTGCCAAAAGTCGGCGACTTTTGAATTTTTTTGACCCGTTTCGCTCAACTCTAGATAGCACATATATATAGTATAGTTTAAACATTATAAATCTCCGTAGATATTTCAGGAGGCAGACACAGACTCTCTCAGCTCAGTATGGATTACAACACAATATAAAAAGCCGTAAAACGGTAATGGATCTGAAGAGTACAGCTCTACACAGTGTAGGGGTCATTGTTGTCAATCTCAGTAATTATTTTCACAGTCAGAAAATAACTCTCTCTTGGTCAGTTTGAATTAGACCAGAATATAAAAAGCAGTAAATGGGTAATGTACCACAAGCGTAGAGCTGTATACACTAGCGTTGGGGTAATTTTTAAATGTACATCTAAATTCCAGGAGTAACCCACAGACTGTCACACGCTCAGGATGGATCACACCACAATATAACAAGAAGATCCGCAAGAAATAATCACACATGTGGGACAATGTTCCAGGTATCAATTATACACTTAGAGTGGTGGGTGGAGGAGGACTTCCTGGCAGAAAGGGTACAGTATCACTGGATAACAGGTATATATGTAGCATAGTTTACACATGAAAAACCTATGTCTATATATCAGGAGGCAGACGCAGAGGGTCTCAGGCCCAGTATGGATTTGACGTGATTGTACAAAGTTGAGAAAGGGTACAGTGTCACCAGATAACAGGTATATATGTAGCATATTGTACACCTGAAAAACCTATGTCTATATATCAGGAAGCAGACTCAGAGGGTCTCAGGCCCAGTATGGATTTGACGTGATTGTACAAAGTTGAGAAAGGGTACAGTATCAACGGATAACAGTTATATATAGCATAGTTTAAACATTAAAAACCTATGTCTATATATCAGGAGGCAGACTCAGAGGGTCTCAGGCCCAGTATGGATTTGATGTGATTGTACAAAGTTGAGAAAGGGTACAGTATCACCGGATAACAGGTATATATAGCATAGTTTAAACATTAAAAACCTATGTCTATATATCAGGAGTCAGACTCAGAGGGTCTCTGGCCCAGTATGGATTTGACGTGATTGTACAAAGTTGACAAAGGGTACAGTATCACCAGATAACAGGTATATATAGCATAGTTTAAACATTAAAAACTATGTCTATATATCAGGAGGCGGACTCAGAGGGTCTCAGGGCCAGTATGGATTCGACGTGATTGTAGAAAGTTGAGAAAGGGTACAGTATCACTGGATAGCAGGTATATATAGCATAGTTTAAACATTAAAAATCTGCGTGTATATTTCCGGAGTCTGACAAAGACACCCACAGCCTCAGTATGGATTAGACAAGAATCTAAAAAGAAGAAAAAGGGTTATGTATTCGAAGTGTACACCAGTATACACTGTTGGGGTATTTTTCAATCTTCATATATATTTCAGTCTCACTAAGACAGTCCAGACTCTCCGCAAGAGGAAATGAGATGGATACAAGTACAGACGGAAAGTCAAGTGATTGCAGAAATTTTAGAATTACTAATCTCGGTAAAAACTCCCGGGAGAATTCTCAGAGGCGATGCTGACCCTCAATTACTTTGTCTGTGGAGACAGCAAAAACAGTTCTTGTGAAGAAAGGTTTGCTGTATCGCAGTACCGTGGAACCCATCACCGTTACTCACCTCCATCAAATTGTGATCACAGGGACAGATGTAGACATTGTCCTCACTGCCTATCATGATCTGTCAGGTAACTTTGGAGTGCAAAAGACACAAGCCACAGGCCATAGGTGATTCTATTGGATTGGCACGAGAGGACACATTTAAAAATGTGGGCAGGAATGTCACACGTCTGTGAGTTGGAAAACCGTGAAAGCTGATCAAAAACCACCACTGCATCTCATTGTGAGTCGACGTCCATAACAAATGGAAGCCATTGATCATCTGAAGATACAGCAGGACAGGTCATAGCTACGTCTTAACCATCATCTATCATTTCACCAAATTTGTATTGGCAGTCCAGGTGAAGTATTTAACAGGTCAGACTACATAGTGGTGGAGCAGGGAGAGGTAAGTATTGCAAGTGCTGGTGCCCTGAGCAAGCAGGGGGGCCCACTCGTGGGCAGCGGTACTGGCATAGGGCCCCTCATAGCATGCCGGTGTGTCTGACGGCAGGTGTACACCCCCACCGTTAGAGACACTTGATTCTACTATGAGGGACCTTATGCCAGTGCCGTTGGCAAAGAGTGTGCCAAACCACCTGTCCAGGGCAACGGCACTCGCACGGGTGCGTGCGCCAGGTGGTGACCCCGGCCCTGTGCGGGGAGGCAGCCCAGTTAGGGAGGTGGAAAAAATGGCATATGTTGATGTTGTACATTCAGCAGCTGCAAATGGAGTAATTGGAGAAGTCCGCGGAAGAGGAGGACAAAAGCAAGCCATTTTTCTGGCAGCCAACGTGTCAGCAGGGGAGGGTGGGACAAAATCCTTTGAAACCCATGCATGGTTCATTTTAATGAAGGTTAGATCATCAACATTTTGGGTCGACAGACGCGTCCTATTTTCTGTCAGGATTGATCCAGCAGCACTGAAGACTCGTTCAGATAACACACTAGCAGCAGGGCAAGCGAGCTCCTGTAAGGCATATTGTGCCAATTCAGGCCAGGTGTCAAGTTTACTGGCCCAAAAGTCAAAGGGGAATGATCGGTGACTGAGAACATCGATATGGGAGGAGAAGTAGTTTGTTACCATAGTTGACAACTGCTGTCTCCTGTCACTTTAGATCGATGCAGTATTACCAGTCGTGTGAGCGGTACTAGGAAAATCAGTCCACAACATGGTCCTGAAACCCCTGTGTCCAACGCCACTTCAGCTGTGTGCACCATGAACACCTCTTCCATGTTGCCCCCTACGGCTTGTTGGAAAAACGTCGCCACCGCTGTGTGCTGGGAATGCCTCAAACAAATGGTTTACCAGAGTTGCTTGTTTGTTAGCCAATATTAGCTCTAGGTTCTCCTGTGGCATGATATTTTGGAGTTTGCCTTTATAGCGTGGATCCAGGATGCTGGCTAACCAGTAGTTGTCATCGTTCATCATTTTGGAAATGCGGGGGTCCCTTTTTAGGATCTGCAAGGCATAATCAGACATGTGGGCCAATGTTCCAGGTGTCAATGATGCACTGCGAGTGCTGGGTGGAGGAGCACTTTCTGGCAAATCAACATTCCTCCAGTCATGCACAAACTCTGTACCTGACCTTGCCACACCAACATTTTTTCTTGCCCACTGAAAAGCATCCTCCTCCCCAAAATAATCATCCCCATCATCCTCCTCCTCCTCTTCCTCTTCTTCCTCCACCTCGTCCACGAGACTTCCCTGAGCAGACAATTGTTAGGAATCTCTGTCCTGCCATTCTCATGCAGAGATCCAGATCCTCACATTTGTCTCCAGAGGCTAAGTCCTTTCAGCCAGCTTCTGAGCATGCTCCTGGAATGAGCTCCCATTGGAGGTCAGGAGTCAGGTGCTCAGGTCCTGCTCCTGATTTCATTGGCTTAGCTCAGAGCTCTGGAGATTTCTGGCAGGTCCCGTAGGCTATAAAAAGTGCGCATGGCCGCTATGCCATGCGCTAGTATTTTCATACTGCTGCTGTATGTATGGTGATGGATGCTTGGACTGGTGGCTGACTTATTATGAAACCCCTTCCCTCTGATATTACGATTGTGTGAGTGATTGGGCAGCCGCCAGTAGCAGTGCTAGTGCCAGCACGCTCCAGCTATACCTCTCAGCAGCTAGCGTCCTGCATCGCGCCAACGACATTGCGGTGTCTCCTCTGTGGCTCTGTTCACACCGCGCTGCGATTGCAGTTCTCCGGCGTCTGCAGTTGCGACGCCTCCTGTCTTCTTTAACGGTAGGTCTAGAGGGAGTAGTCCTGCTGCCTAAAGGCTACTTCTGTGACTCTAATTACCGTGACAGTTTCGCTGTTAGTCTGTGTCCCAGAACAGACTCAGCGTATTTTTGTATACTTTTGTCTGCAGCTCTGTGAGCATAACAGAGCTCGCTCCTGTGCACTTAGGGTGCAGTTAACCCCGTGCACGTTATCGCCTCAGTGCTCTGCCACTCTAGCAGCGGTTATACCACCTGCCGCACGGTGGACCCCGAGTGGCGAAGGCACTTCATTTATTTTTTATTTAGTGCCTTCCGCCACTCGTAACAACAATGGCTGACTGTCATCAAGGCTTCCCTCCTCCTCTTCCTCCTCAGCTGCAGACGCCTGCTCCGTAATGTGCGTCAAAGTTTGCATGAGCAGACGCATAAGTGGGATGCTCATGCTTATGATGGCGTCATCTGCGCTTACCAACCGTGTACATTCCTCAAAACATTGAAGGACTTTACAGTGGTCTTTCAGCAAACTGCCTGCCCGTGTATCCTCCCACAAATGAATTACAGCCTGCCTCTGTTCGCACAGCCTCTGAACCATGTGCAGGGTGGAGTTCCACCTTGTTGCAATGTCGATAATTAGTCGGTGCTTGGGAAGGTGGAGCAATCGCTGCAGCTTCTGCATACGACTGGAGTGTGCGGGCAACCGGCGGATGTGCGAGCACAGTCTTCGCACCTTATGGAGCAGGGGTGTTAACTCCGGTTAATTATTGAGGAAGCACTGCACCACCAGGTTCAAGGTGTGAGCCAGGCAAGGTATATGTCTGAGTTTTGAAAGGGCTATGGCTGCCACAAAATTCCGGCCGTTATCACTACCTACCTTGCCTGCCTCAAGATGTAGACTGCCCAGCCATGACTCAGTTTGTCACTGCAAGTAGTCGGCCAGTACCTCAGCGGTGTGTTTGTTGTCGCCCAAACACATCATCTTCAACACAGCCTGCTGACGCTTACCACTAGCTGTTCGATAGTGGGACAACTCGTGTGCAACACTGGCAGCTGTGGATGGAGTGCTCGTGCGACTGCGCTCTGTGGACGAGCTTTCGCTTCTGGAGGAGGAGAGTCGAATGCCTACAGCCAACTATTTCCCATACCGTGGGCTAGGCAGCACTGTCCCACCACCGCTGTCCTCTGTGGACCCTGCATCCGCCACATTAACCCAGAGCGCAGTGATGGACACGTAATGGCCTGGGCCATGCCTACTGGACCATGCATCTGTTGTGAGGTGCACCTTTCCACTCACTGATTGCTTGAGTGCATGGACAATGCGGTCTTTCACATGCACGTGGAGGGCTGGGATGGCTTTTCGCGAAAAGAAGTGCCGACTGGGTATGTCATAGCATAGTACTGCGTAGGCCATGAGCTCGCAGAAAGCTTTGCTTTCAACCAACCGGTAGGGCATCATCTCTAACGAGATTTGTTTGGCAATGTGGGCGTTCAAAGCCAGTGTACGTGGATGAGAGGATCAGTACTTTCTTGGCCTACTCAGAGTCTCTGGTAGGGTGAGCTGGACTTGAGAGCTGCATATGGTGGAACTAGCGATGGACATGGCGGACTGAGAGAGGGTTGGTGATGGTGATGGTGTTGGTGGTGTTGCTGATGGCCTAGATTCAGTCTTTCATAGCAATAACATTGTGATTCCATGACTGCTTTGCCCTTGCGACAACACCTCGACATTTGCTGCAGGTGGTGTGGTAACCTGTGGGCTTACAGTGGGGGAAGCGATGTAGCGTTGCTGACTACCTTCATTTGGAGCAGGTGCAGATGTGGTACATGAGGTTTGGTAGTCCGTCCACGCTTGCAAGTGCATGGTGGTTAAATGTCTAAGCATGCAACTGGTATTCAAATTTCTCAGATTTTTCCCTCGGCTACAGGTCTTTGCGCACTTCTTACAGATAACTTTTGCCTGATCATTAGGATTTTGTTCAAAAAGTGCCACACTGCACTCTTCCTACTATGGAAGACATTTTGAGACCTTGCACGCTGTGCTAATTTGAGCGTCTGGCCAAGCTGTCCTGCAACTCTTTTGTTTTTTGTAACACATTTTTGGACTGCTACAGTCATGCCAGATAACAGCTGTTGCGATGTTGTAACCTGCTGCGGATCCTCCTCCTCCTCTTCTGAGCTATTCGTAGCGGCACCCTCTTCCCCTACTGGATGCCAATCTGGGTCAACAACTGGGTCATCCATCACCTCCTCTTCAATTTCATGTGCACCTTCCTCTGTGTCACCGTGTAAGGTGGTATAGTATATGGGAAGGGGCACCTGAGTTTCATCAGGGTCTGATTCTGCCTCAGTACACTGCGAGGACAGTGTAGTGCTCTGAGTGAATGTACCAGCAGATAAATCTAGCAGTGGCTGTCCATCAGTGCACTCCATGTCAGATTCATCTTGGACTGGGGAATTCACGATTTGACTTGCTAACCCAGGCATGGTATGTGAAAAAAGCTCCATGGAGTAATCGGTAGTGTGGCATGCCACATCCTTCACTTTTGGTAGGGGTGAAGAACACAAGGAAAGGTGTTGTTCCTGACCAGGAGCCTCCACTGATGACTCAGTGCTTTTATTTTTTTAAACTTCAGAAGAGGAGGCGAGAGCTGGAGGCTGTGTCAGCAATGTAAGCCAAAACTTGTTCCTGAAGGTCCGGCTTTAAAAGTGGCTTACCTACTCCCAGAAAAGAGAGCCTTCGAGGCCTTGTGGAGCCAGACGATGACGCAGGCTCAATACCTCCTGCCTTAGGTGCTATTGTGCTTTTGCCACTACCAACAGATGCAACACTACCACCACCACCACCATCGGGACCAGCTGGCAACCCCCACCCACTTAAATAGCGTCTTCCACCATACTTCCTCATTTTTGTGAAAATGTACCCAAAATACCACCAGCTATATGGTACTGTAAAACAAGGTAGAAGGTGTATCTACTATTGGTGAGAATTTGAATCTCACTATAGATTTGAGGACGCAGAACTATTGTTTCAGGCCCAGGAGAGATTACACCTCAATGTAACAGGCTGAAATTGGATGGTGTATGACAAGGTGGAGGGTGTCTATAGGATTGGTGAGAATTTGAATCTCACTATTTGAGGACGCTGAACTATTGTCTCAGGCCCAGGAGAGATTACACCTCAATGTAGCAGGCTGAAATTGGATGGTGTATGACAAGGTGGAGGGTGTCTATAAGATTGGTGAGAATTTGAATCTCACTTTAGATTTGAGGATGCTGAACTATTGTCTCAGGCCAAGAAGAGATTACACCTCAATGTCCAAGGCTGAAATTGGATGGTGTATGACAAGGTGGAGGGTGTCTATAGGATTGGTGAGAATTTGAATCTCACTATAGATTTCAGGACACTGACAATGATGCTCTCAGTCCAAGTATGGACGCAGGCAGCCTAGTAAGCAAGACTGCTGCACAAACAAAAGGGTGGAAAAATGAACGCTTGGTAACTGTGCAGAAAAGAGGAAGAAAAGTATTTTTGCTTTTAAAAAAGCAGTTTGCACCGCAGTGTGCAAACAGCATTGCAGCTATCAGGGAGCATTATAAGGCAGCCTAATAACCAACAGAGCTGATGCACAAAAATAGAGCCTCCCCTGTCACTGCACACAAAGTGTTGTGTTGTAAGTGGAAATCGCTAACAGCAGAAGCAGTTTTTTGGTTCTTCTTCCCTGCCTAACGCTCTCCCTTATTCTGAATCAGCAGCCAGGAACCTCTCCCTAATGCTAAGATCGGCAGAAGTAAGATGGCGGTCGGCGTTCACGCCCTTTTATAGCCCATGTGACGCCACACCAAGCCAGCTAATCACTTGCAAGCCCTTCTCAAAGATGGTGGTGACCGATGCCTATGTCATCGCTTTGCCCACAGTGTGCGTCCTCCATCATTGGCTGAAAAAGGGCGCTGGAAGCATCTTTTGAAACGCGACTTTGGTGCTCTGGTCACCGACCTCATGGCCGACCTCACGCTATGGTCGGGTTTCGTTTCACAAAACCCGACTTCAGCGAAAGTCGCCGACTTTTGAATATGACCGACCTGTTTCGCTCAACTCTAATTATCGCTCATCTTTAATGGTGTTGCCACATGTATGTGTTACCATTTTGTAGAAAGTTGTAATATATTGTCTTGTGTTCTAGTATCATATTATTGCATAATATAATGTGTTTGTTGTGCATTTACACTTAGGGTAAGTTAGTGCATCCTTTTGGGAACATTAGAGGAGGGAACTTTTAGTATATAGTACCTATAGACTCGGGAAAGTGTAGTTCTTTTGAGGGCCAATAGATGGAGGCATACTAGTGGGCCTGATAGGTTTAGCTATAGATGATTATGGAGGGTTAATTGTAGTAGGAGCTGCCGGGTAGTAAGAGGAAGGTTGGTTAGAAAGTTAGGTGAGATGGGGGCCATGGTGCCCTAGAATCCACATGGGCTATAGGCTCAGACAGTTTGGCAGTCCCGTAATGTTTAAGTGCTGCAACCCACGTTACTATGGCCACTGTGTTTCATAACAGTGGGCCAGTGCAGCAAAGGAAGAATATGGCAATTTTTAGCCTGGGCTGATGCTTTTAGGGCAGGAATCGGTTGGACAGTGAGGTGAAGGAAGTTGGAGTTTCGACGGGATCAGTACAGATGGGCCGGATGCTTTACCAGCGGCGACCAAACTTGATGACTAGTGATTTTGAGTCTGGCGCGAAACAGGCAGAAGAAAGTGTCATCATGGCAAGGACAGGCCCGGAAGGAACTGGGGGGAGCGGTCAAGGACAGTTCTGTCTGGGCGTGTAATACACAGAAGCGACAACCAGAATGGGAAAGATGAGGAAACAAGTATATGTCTTGATGTACCAGCTGTGGATGTAATGTGTGAAATACTCAGTAAACAAAGTTTTAAAGTTAACTTGGACTGTGTCTCCATTGCTGGGGGTTGCCTGGAAGAGGGACCGTTATTGCCTGGAAAGTGCCCAGAGGAAGTTGATTCTGCAGATGCAGAAGAGAAGAGTACATTTTTCTGTAGGGGAAGGACTGGACATGGATATAGCAGTTATTCAGGTTACGACTACAGTCCTGTCCCTCCATTACAGTGACACAAAAAATTAATAAAAAATGATCAAAGAGTCATAGGTAGAAATAATGGTAGAAATGAAAATGTCAAATCGTCCTACAAAAAAAACCCTAATATGGCTCACTCAGAAAAAAATTAAAATGTTACAGCTCCCAGAATATGATGATGCAAAAACAAATTAATTACTGAAAAATATTGCTTTCAGTCTGTGGAAGTAGAAAAACATGAAAATAAATATATAAATATGGTATTACTGTAATCGTACTGATCCAAGCAAAAAACGTTCTTATCACTTTTACTGCAAAGTGAACTGAGCAAAAAATTAAAAGCGACAACAATAACTGAATTGCTGGTGTTTGCTAATTCTGCACCAGAAAAATATGAATGAACAGTGATTAAAAACTGTTACATACCCCAAAATGGTATTTAAAAAATCTCCAACTCGTCATGCAAAAAAAAGTCATCATACAGCTCTGTTCGCCAAAAAAATAAAAAGGTTACAGCTTTCAGAATATGGCAACAAAATAACTCTTTTCTTTATAAAAAAAACATTTTTACTCTGTGATGGCAGCAAAACAAAGCAAAAGCTATATTAATCTGGTATCGCTGTAATCGCATCCACTCAAAGAATAGATCTGGCTTATCACTTGCACCACACGGTGAACCACGCAAAAATCAAAATCAGAAATATTCTTGTACTGCTGTCTATTTGTTCATTTTTCCTCCCAAAAATTGGAAAAATGCTCGTGTCATATTCTTCCTGTGATCTCCGCTGAGCGCTTACATTGACGTTTCCGTGTAAATTCCAAGATAACAGATTCTGTGAAACTCAACCACTCACTTATGAGCCAGATGGAGTCACTTTGGACTTCATGTGGTTTCTCTTCCAGAAGTTTCCCATCAATTTTTGTGTATTTTTGACAAACAAGTATGGGCAACTACAGCTCTGTGGAAGCTAAAAAGATGGATACCACTGAACTAGATGCCAAATGGTGTTTAAAGTGTCTCCATCTGCCTCATTAGAGTGAATTGTTCTATAAGGGCTTTTGTCTCAATCACATTTTTGTGAAATTTACATGGAAAACCCAAGGTAGATACTCAGTATAGAACACAATAATGTGATCCCAGTCTTATATTAGATGTAATCAAAAATTTTTATGTAACATGCTAGCAACAAAAATCCTAAGTTATCCTGCACAAGACAAGCCTCGCTCAGGTTCATCATCTGTCAGTGGAAATATATGGTTTCCCACATTACTGGTAAAACATAGACTTTGAAAAAAATGACACGGCTCCAGTGATATCTGAGCTCCCAAATCCAAATGTCCCCTCCTACTGAGTCCCACTGTGGCTAAACCACAGTAAGCATGTTTGGTCTTTTTGTAGTGTGGAGAGCCCTATTAACAATTTACGGGGTGTGTGTCTCCAGAAGCATAAGCTGTGCACATTATATGCGGGTGCTACAATTTATGGGGGCACTACACTGTATGGGTGCATAATGTACTATATGGGCACAAAAAAGGCAATTCTCTAGAAAAAAAAGTCTGGCATAGATGTTACAAAATAGTCACTGCAGCCTTATATGAATTCACTGAGAGGTGTGATTTCTGCAATAGGGTCACTTTTGGGGTTTTTCTTCTGTTCAGGCATCTTCTGTCGCAAGCTATTCTAGCAAAATATATTCTCCAAACGCCAAATAGCGTTCCTGACTTCTCAGATCTGATGTTTGGCCTAACAATTACATATACAGTAGGCCATCACCATGTTCAAGAGAAACTGTACAATAAATTATGGGGTACAGATTCACCTATTAACCCCTGTGTAACTGACAAATTTGCAGCAAATAAGAAAAAAAAATTTTACCACTAAAATGTCCTACTTCCACATTTAAATGTTATAAAACTATGTGAGGGACCTGTGGGTTCAAAATTCTCAATACACTCCCAGATGAAATCCTTAAACAGTGAAGTTTCCAATATGTGGTCACATTGGGAGATTTCGGCTGATCTGGCACCTCAGGTGTTCAGCAAATGAAGCCCGTAATTTATTCAAAGGAAATATGCGTTCTAAATACCAAGTAGTGCTCCTTCCTATCTGATCCCTTCCATGTGCTCAAACAGTAGTGTACAACCAAATATGAGTCATCACTGTTCAGTAAAAATTGCAAAATACATTATGGAGTCCATTTTCAGGTATTACCCCTAATGTAAATTGTAAATTTGGTGCTAAAGCAGTATTTTAGTGGAAAAAAATGTATTTTTTTGTTTTCACATCTAAATGTTATAAAGTTTTGTGAATCACCTGTATGTTAAAAATGTTCACCACTATAAACTCTTGAGGAGTATTGATGACTTTAGTTCCCAAAATGGGGTCACTTGTGGAAGGTTTATGCTCTTTGGGCTTGTCAGGTGCTCAGAAAATATGCCATGGCATTTTCAACCTTTTTCAGGCAAATATGCGCTGGCTAAATCAAATAACGCTCTTTCCTTTGCAAGCCCTGACGTGTGCCCAAATAACAATATTTGACCAAAATGCAGGGTATCACCGTATTCAAGAGAAACTGCGTAACATATTATGGGGTCAATTTTCTCCTAATTTTCTCCTATTATCCATTGTAAAAATTACAAATTTGGGGCTAAAACAACAATTTAGAGGAAATAAACAATTAATTTACTTAAAAAAGTTATGTGAAGCGCCTAATAGGTTCAACAGACTCAACACAGCTCTACATTGAGGGGGGAAACTTTTCAAGACTGTTGGTGACCATGGAGGCCGTTTTGAAGTCGGCCATTTTGGATCCAAATTTAATTTTTTCTTGACACACTGATAGCAACACTGCAGAAGAAATACTAGCACAGACTTCCAGTATCCGTTGTTTCAGATGCTGTACATCTCGTATCTTCACAGCCTAGACAATTGCCTTCAGATGACCACAAAGATAAAAGTCTAATGGGGTCACATCGGGAGACCTTGGTGGCCATTCAACTGGCCCACATTGACAAATCCACTCTCGAGGAAACAATTCATGTAGGAATGCTCGGACCTAACATCCATAATTGATGGTATGATGTGGTATATGGGGTACAAAGATAGTGGGGCCATTCTTCATCAATGGAAACCTCAATGCCTCTGGATATTTGAAATTGCTACATGATGATGTGTTGCCCTCTTTATGCACTGAAGATGGCAAGTTCCCTTAGTTTTTCCAGCAAGTTGGTGCACCACCACATTATGGGTGTCAGGTCCGACCATTCCTACAAGGAATCTGACCCCCTTAGACTAGCATTTCTTCTGCGGTGTTGCTATCAGTGTTTCAAGAGTGGGAGAAGAGGGTTGCATTGACAATCCAACACAATGGGCTGCCCTTTAAACACATTTTATAAGTGATCTTAAACTTGAAAATAACTCATGAAAGAATAAAGTTACATTAAAACCAAGCACATCATTGCTTTTCTTGTGAAATTCTCAATAAGTTTGATGTGTCACATGATCCTCTTCCTATTGGAAAAAATACAGTTGGATCCAAAATGTCTGACTTCAAAAAGGCTGCCATGGCCAACTCCCATCTTGAAAGGTTTTCCTTATCCTTATACTAATGTGCCACAAACAGGAGGTTGATATCACCAACCATTCCCATTTTATTTAGGTGTATCCATATAAATGGTCCACCTTGTAGATTAATTACTGGATGTGTCTAGGTTCCCAAATGGGGTCAGTAGTGGGGCTTTCTGCTGCTTTGGTACCTCAGGGTCTCTGCAATATACTCAAGACAAATTTACTGTACATTCAAAATACTAAAAGTCGCTTGTTCCCTTCCGAGCAATGCCGTGTGTCCAAACAGAAATTTGTAACTATATTTTTAGCATCAACACACTCATAAGGAAGTGGTTAACAAACTGTGGAGTACACTTTTTCATGTTACCTCTTGCAAAAGTGAAAAATGTGGGGCTAATGCAACATTTTCATGAAAATTCAATTCAAAGAAAGCCCAGATGAACGGCACCAAGGCTCCAATCCACCAGCAACAAGTCGAGGATCAATCACAGGCACACAGTGTGTAAAACACTGCTGGGAATAACGGCGCTCAGCATCAGAAAAAACATACTAAATTTGTTTCCCCCCATGCCTCATGCTATCTGCCCGTCCTTTATTGTGTGACCTTTATTGTTGAATAAAGAAACACTGCACTACAAATCTGGGTGAGTGCCGCATCTTTTTCATTCTTTTACAAATTTTCATGAAAGTAAAGTACCTATGGGTTAAAAATGCTCACTATACCCCTGGATAAATCTATGTAGAGTATAGTTTCAAAAATTGGTTCACTTGTTTGGGATTTCTGTGCTTTAGGTACATCAGGGGCTCTGCAAATGCAACATAGTGCCTGCATTCTCCAGTATTTCAGACAAATTTGTATTCCAAAATTCAAATGGTGCTTTTTTTTGCCTCCCGAACCCTGCTGTTTATCCAAACTAATGTTTCTGATCACATGTAGGATATCAGCGCACTCAAAAGAAACTGGATAGGAATTTTGCAGTCCATTTTGTCATACTATTCCTTGTAACAGTGAAAAAATAATGGGCTACAGAAAAAAATTAGAGGTAAAATTTCATTTTATTTTCATTCCGCTTGCATTATATTCTATGAAGTACCTGAAGCTTAAAAAAAAAAATCCTGAAAGCAGTTTTATAGTATTTGATCGGTGCAGTTTTAAAAATGGCACCACTTTTGGGAAGTTTCAAATATATATAGTCCCCTAAAAGTCCATTTAAATCTGAATAGGTCCCTAAAGAAACAGGTTTTGTAAATTTATTGAGAAAATGAGAAATTGCTACTAAACTTTTAATCCCTCTAATATCCTAACAAAATAAAATGACATTTAAAAAGTCATGGAGATGTGATGTAGACATATGGCAAATTATTAATACTTTGTACAGATTTAAGAATATCAAAATTGAAAAATTGAAAATTGAGAATTTTTCTAAATTTTCACCTAATTTCTGATATTTTCACAAATAAATGCAAAACATAGCGACCTAAATTTACCAGTGACATAAAGTACAATGTGTCATGAAAAGCACTCTCAAGGACTCTAAAAATCACTGGGATATGTCGAAGCGTTCCAGTTATTACCACATGAAGTGACAATGGTCATATTTAACCCCTTTCTGACATGACGTACTATCCCAGCCATTTGCCCTGGGCCTTAATGACCATGGATGGAATAGTACGTCATCATCGATCAGTGGTGCTCACAGGGGCAGTGCGGCTGAATGCGGTCGGGTGTCAGCTCCCGGCACTTTAACCCCCGGCACACTGTGATCAAACATGATCGCAGTGTTCTGGTGGCATAGGTAAGCATCACGCAGGGAGGGGGCTCCCTGCATGCTTGCCTGAGACCCTCAGAACAACGCGATGTGATCGCGTTGTTCCGAGGGCTTCCTCCCGGATCCAAGATGGCTGCAATGTCCTTCCGGGTCCTGCAGGGAGATGGCTTCTCAGCGCCTGCTGAGAGCAGGCGCTGAGAAGACTTCTACACTGCCTGTCAGATCGCTGATCTGACACAGTGCTCTGCAAAGTGTCAGATCAGCGATCGGACTTTGCATATTAATGTCCCACCCTGGGACAATGTAAAAAAAAAATAACATGTGTAAAAATAATTTAAAAAAATTCCTAAATAAAGAAAAAAAATATTCCCCAATAAATCCATTTATTTATGTAAATAAAGAAAAAAAAATAAAAGTGCACATATTTAATATCGCTGCGTCCATAATGACCCGCCCTATAAAACAGTCCCACTAGTTAACCCCTTTAATGAACCCCTTAAAAAACAGAAAAACAAGGCAAAAAACAATGCTTTATCATCATACCACCGAACAAAAAGTGCAGTAACACGTGATCAAAAAGATGGATATAAACAAACATGGTACCACTGAAAACTTCATCTTGTCCTGCAAAAAATAAGCTGCCAAAGAGCATCATCATTGAAAAAATATAAAAGATATAGCTCACAGAATAAACCAATGCTAAAATTATTATTTTTTACATAAAATTATTTTTATTGTATAAAAGCGCCAAAACATAAAAAATTATATAAATGAGGTAAAAAAATTATATAAATGAGGTATCGCTGTAATCGTACTGACCCAAAGAATAAAACTGCTTAGTCAATTTTACCACACGTCGAACGGTATAAACGCCCCCCAAAAGAAATTCATGAATTGCTAGTTTTTGTTCATTCTGCATTCCAAAAATCGGAATAAAAAGCGATCAATAAATGTCATGTGTCTGAAAATGGTACCAATAAAAAAGACAACTCTTCCCGCAAAAAATAAGACCTCACATAACTCTGTGGGCCAAAATATGGAAAAATTATAGCTGTCAAAATGTGATGTTGCAAAAACTATTTTTTTGCAATAAAAAGCATCTTTTAGCATGTGACAGCTGCCAAACAAAAAAGCCCTCTATAAATAGTAAATCAAACCCCACTTTATCACCCCTTTAGTTAGGGAAAAATAATAATATACTTTTTTTATTTATTTCACCTTTAGGATTAGGGTTAGGGTTGGGGCTAATGTTAGGGTAGGGGCTAAAATTAAGGTTGGGGCTAAAGTTAGAGTTAGGGTTGGGGCTAAAGTTAAGATAGGGGCTAAAGTTAGGGTTAGGGTCGGGGCTAGTGTTAGGGATATGGGTTTGTTAGGGTTAGGTTTGTGGTTAGGGTTATGGTTAGGGTTGGGATTAGGGTTAGGGGTGTGTTGGGGTTAGTGTTGGAGTTTGAATTGAGGGGTTTCCACTGTTTAGGCACATCAGGGGCTCTCCAAACTCGACATGGTGTCTGATCTCAATTCCAGCCAATTCTGCATTGAAAAAATTCAAATGGTGCTCCTTCCCTTCCAAACTCTGCCATGCACCCAAACAATGGTTTATCCCCACATATAGGGTACTTAGAACAAATTGGACAACAACTTTTGGGTTTGAATTTCTCTTGTTACCCTTGTGAAAATAAAAAATTAGGGACTAAAACTTCATGTTTTTGGAAAAAATATGATTTTTTTATTTTCACGCCCGTGCATTATAAACTTTTGTGAGCACTTTGGGGTTCCAAGTGCTCACCACACATCTAGATAAGTTCCTTAGGGGTCTAGTTTCCAAAATGGGGTCATTTGTGGGGGGTTTTCACTGTTTAGGCACATCAGAGGCTTTCCAAACGCGATATGGCGTCTGATCTCAATTCCAGCCAATTTTGCATTGAAAAAGTCAAACGGCGCTCCTTCTCTTCCGTGCTCTGCCATGTGCCAAAACAGTGGTTTCCCCCACATTTGGGGTATCAGCGTACTCAGCACAAATTGCACAACAACTTTTGGGGTCCAATTTCTCCTGTTACCTTTGGTAAAATAAACAAATTGGACCTGAAGTAATTTTTTTGTGAAAAAAAGTTAAATGTTCATTTTTTAAAAAATATTCAAAAAATTCCTGAAGAGTTAATAAACTTCTTGAATGTGGGTTTGAGCACCTTGAGGGGTGCAGTTTTTAGAAAAGTGTAACTTTTGGATATTTTCTATTATATAGACCACTCAAAGTGACTTCAAATGTGATGTGGTCACTAAAAAAATGGTGTTGTAAAAATGAGAAATCGCTGGTCAACTTTTAACCTCTTTAGATATATATATTTTTTTTCATCTTTTTTTTTTCTTCATTTGTTTATCATTTCCTAAATGATTAATTCCTAAAATATTTCCCCCTCTTCTGTGGTTTATTAGCTTCTTTACTCATATCTGGATATATATTTCCCCATCTTGTCTGAATTATGTATAGGTCACGCGTGCATATAACCTGCTTTGTGTGAACCAGTTTGACTGGTCACACCTGTCTTATCATACATGTTTGGAGGCCAGTGGTTTCCATGCTCTCCCCCTTCTCCTTATACTTTCATCTATACAGATTTGTACCCCTTATTATAATTTGTCCTGGGTCACGTCAGCTGGTTTGCCCCCTTCCCCTGAGTACACCAGCATCTTTGTGTTCTCTAATTCTACTGCTACTCTTATAAATGGGCTATCTCTTTCTCTTCCCTGTGCGGCCACACATCGCACATTCGCCTTTATTTGTGTGTCCATCTGGACACATCGAATCTTGTCAGCACATTAATAATATAAAAAACAATAAATACAAAACTAAGTTAGACTGGTTTCACACTTGCGTTTTATCTCGCTGCGCATTGTGCGTTATCGGTCGCACGCGCAATTGTCCTCTATCTTTAAAATGGCAGGCGCAGTGTCCAGCAATTGCACATAGGTCTCAGCGCTTGCGTGCACTGCGCATTTTCCAGGTGTGCGACCAGATGCGCCGGACGCTACATGTTGCATTTTTTGTTCTGCCCAACGTCGTCAAAAAATCGCATGCGTGCGTCAGCGCTCAAATGCACAAAAAAATTGTATTATATTTATGGTGTCGCTGGTGTGCGCTGTGAAGTGCGCATGTCAGCGCTTTTTGAGCACGCGCGATTTCAGAGTAAACAATGTCTATACACTTGTTTAATACACCCCCTAAACAAGCAACATTGTTTTGGAAGAGGGTAGATAAAAGAAGGGGTCTGTAGTGCCAGATCATTACTCTCCAGACGGACTGCAAGACAAAGAAGACAAGACAACACTCACCCAGCCAGAGACAATCCACTACTTTGGAGAACACAGCAGCTATAATGTGAGTATTCTAAAATCAATTTATGTGAGCCTGTCATTTAAAATATATTACTGTATATTATATTATGTACTAATGTTTTTTTTATTTTTCCAGCATGTCTTCTGGATCCCAATACAGTCCTTCCAGGGAAGAATTGGCAGAAGCAGAGCATGAGGTGAGTATTTTGTTGCCTTTGTGTAAGTATACCTGCCTCTTCAAATCGGTAATTATTTCTGTTCTTTTTTACAGACCTCAGCATCTGACCAGCGAAGTGAGCCGGAACAGCCAGAGCAGCGTACACAAGGCCCGGCGGGGAGGAGACGCAATGTAAGTATCCATTATTTAAAGTTACCTTTTATTTTAAATTATGTTTTCTATTCCTGTTTTTCTGTCCTGTTTTTCATGTTCTATTTTTTTTTTCTCTATACAATTCTCCACAATTTCCACAATTATAATGTATTCTTTTCTAGGTTCCACAACGGGATGAAGACCTGTACATTGACAACGAGCAACTGATCATCCTTGTCCAGGAGCGTGTCCCGTTGTGGGACAGCCGTTACCAGCAGTACAAGGACATTGTGGTGACCCGGCAGATCTGGAATGAGGTGGCCGCTGCGTTGATGGAGAGCTGGGACAGTGCCTCTGCAACTTTAAAGAAGGCGTTTAGTAAGTATTTCCCTGTTGTGTGATGCCGCATTGAGTCTTTGTCCGGAGGATACAGTTTTGTTTCCTGATAGATAGATTCTATCAGGGACCATAGCAGTGTCCTCAGGAGCAAGATTGAATGCATTGTGAATTGTAATGTTGTATTGTTCATGCTTTATCTCTTGCACCTGATGATACTTGTGTGTTTACTGCAAGATATATTCTTGCAGTGAACACACAAGTGTCCTCAGATTCAACAGTCAATGCATTGTGAATTGTAATGTTGTATTGTTCATGTTTTATCTCTTGTACCTGATGATACTTGTGTGTTTACTGCAAGATATATTCTTGCAGTGAACACACAAGTGTCCTCAGGTTCAACAGTCAATGCATTGTGAATTGTAATGTTGTATTCTTCATGCTTTATCTCTTGCACCTGATGATACTTGTGTGTTTACTGCAAGATTTATTCTTGCAGTGAACACACAAGTGTTCTCAGATTCAACAGTCAATGCATTGTGAATTGTAATGTTGTATTGTTCATGCTTTATCTCTTGTACCTGATGATACTTGTGTGTTTACTGCAAGATATATTCTTGCAGTGAACACACAAGTGTCTTCAGGTTCAACAGTCAATGCATTGTGAATTGTAATGTTGTATTCTTCATGCTTTATCTCTTGCACCTGATGATACTTGTGTGTTTCCTGCAAGATATATTCTTGCAGTGAACACACAAGTTTCCTCAGGTTCAACAGTCAATGCATTGTGTATTGATTTTTTTTGATGCCGCATTGACTGTTTGACAAGGGAAATCATGTGTGCATGATTATACAAGATGTTGCCAGCTGTGCATTGTATAATGTTATTTTATTATTTTTTTTCAACAGTGAACAAAGTCCGCACACGTTGGCGCTCGATGAAGGACCGCTTCAACACTCGTGTTCCTGCTGAGGGACATGTTCACAGTGGCTCATCAGCAAGGAGCAGAACCAAGTACCAATGTCATCGTGCTTTGGAATTCCTACGACCGGTCCTTGCCACCAGAGCGTAAGTATAATTTCCTTTTTTTTGGGATTTTCATTGAACATAATCGGTGATTTTATCTTCCACAGATGATCCTTCTTGTAAATGCATGATACTAATTTTTAACTTTTGTTTCAACAGCACCTGGAGCAGCACCCTGCAACCTGTCCCTGGAGCAGTTCTTCATCGATCGACATCGGACCCGTCCAAGCCATCCGACAGCCAGGAAGCAAGTTGCAGGTCAGCAACACAGACAGCTGGTGACCAGGAAGCTGGTCAATCAGTTGTTCCCCTGTCCCAGGTCTCTGCCACTAATTATGCGGGCACTACCCGCCAGCGTCAGAGGGCCTCGGACAGGAATGTCATGCCCGAATTCATGCACTTGAGTGAAGCCTTTCATGCCAGCCTCAAGACGCTGGCTGAAAGAGTGGAAAGTGGTTTTTCACTAATGGAATGTGGTTTTAACCACATGGAACACCTCATCCACTCTTCCGACCAGCGCCTTGAATGGCTGGAGTCTGACCTCAATAGACCAGCGCACCATTTCTTTAGTAAAATTGAACGGGGCATGGCGGATCACCTTAGTCCTGAGCAACAGCTGAATGTGTTATACGCCTGCAACACTGCTTTCTTGCAGGCTTTGCAGCAGAATCAGTACGTGCAGCAGTCAGTGGTGTCATTCCCACCTGTGCCACCACTGACTCACTTCACCACAGTACCGACTTCTGCTGCATACCACTGCCCAGCCACCTACGTTCCTAGCCAAGCCTGACACCACTACACCACACCAATGCCGAGTGCTGCTGGACCCTCCACCCCCGCCACCACCATGTCAAGTGCTGCTTCTGTCTGGAGCACCAGTACTGCCACCGTTTCCACATCTTGGCGCACCTCCAGCGCAAAATCTGCTTTGGCCACAGCCACCTCTTCTCCTGCTCGGACCACAGAGACTACATCATCTCTGGAATAGAGCACCGCCACTTCGCATCATCAGCATGGGAGCACAGCCACAACTCCTCATCATTCCTGGATCACCTCCACCACTCATCATCAGAGGAGCACCGCCACCTCTTCTCCTCATCGTAGCATCACCACCACCCCTCTTCAGAGGAGCACTGCCACGGCTTCACCTACTCGGAGCACCGCTACCACTCCTCTTCAGAGGAGCACCGCCAACGCTTCGCCTATATGAAGCACTGCCACCACTCTTCATCACAGGAGCACTGCCACCACTTTGCCTGATAGGAGCACTGCCATCTATTCTCCCACCAGAAGAACCACGCACACTTCACCTTCAATTAGCACCGACACCACAAGTTCTCCTGCAAGGAGCACCGCCAGTGCCTCCACTGAGCAGCCCAGGGGAGACCCACATTCCATATTTTATTCTTCACAAACACGGTCCAACATCTCAAGGCGGTCAACAACTGTAAGGCGGTCACAAGGTGGTAGTCAGTACTGGCAGGTGACTCCTGCCCCAAAGAAGAAGAAACAAAAGACATTGTTAGTCAGTCCCCCCTCTCCTTCCAACGTTTCTCAACCAGCCTCCAGTTCCATGCCTGATCTCCCTTCCCCCAGGACTTTAGTAGCCCATTCACCTAGAACCCCTTCCTCAATTTCCAGCCTTTCCTCGTCTCTCCACACCCCCAAAGTATCCCACTCTTCCCTCAAACGTCCTTCAAAAGAAAAATAGTCTTTTTTTGTTAAAAAAAATAAATGTGCAATTTTTATTGTTCAAAAACAGTTGGGTTTAACCCCTTAACGACCGCCGATACGCCTTTTAACGGCGGTAATTAAGGGTACTTAAACCACAGCGCCGTTAATTCACGGCGCTGTGATTTAAGTGAATAGCGCCCCCCAGTGTCGGATTTTCTCCGGGGTCTCGGCTGCCAGGGGTAGCCGAGACCCCAGAGAACATGAATCAGTCGGTTTTTACCGACCCCCGCTTTTGCGATCGCCGTTATTAACCCTATAACGGCGACCGCAAAAAGAAAAAAAAGCCGCGATTTTACATTTAATTTCTCTTTCCTCTGATGTGATCGCACATCAGAGGATAGAGAAATAGGGTCCCCGATCCCCCCGGTCCCCTCCCGGTACCTCTCCCTTGTTCTCCGTCCCCTCCCGGAGGTCCCGCGCCCGCCGGCGTCATCCGATGGGCGCCGCCATCTTGAAAATGGCGGGCGCATGCGCAGTGCGCCCGCCGGGAATCTGCTGGCTCCGGCTGGCAGATTCCATTCATTATTTTGATCACTATGATAAACGATCATAGTGATCAAAATAATAAAAATAGTACATAACCCCCCCCGTTTATCACCCCCTTATATAGGCGCACACAATGAAATAAAAAAAATATTTTTTTTTTCAGTTTTCCATAAGGGTTAGGGTTAGGGTTAGGCTAGGGTTAGGGTTAGGGTTAGGCTAGGGTTAGGGTTAGGCTAGGGTTAGGGTTAGGGTTAGGCTAGGGTTAGGGTTAGGGTTAGGCTAGGGTTAGGGTTAGGCTAGGGTTAGGGTTAGGGTTAGGTTAGGGTTAGGGTTAGGCTAGGGTTAGGGTTAGGCTAGGGTTAGGTTAGGGTTAGGGTTAGGCTAGGGTTAGGGTTAGGCTAGGGTTAGGGTTAGGCTAGGGTTAGGGTTAGGCTAGGGTTAGGCTAGGGTTAGGGTTAGGCTAGGGTTAGGGTTAGGCTAGGGTTAGGGTTAGGGTTAGGCTAGTGTTAGGCTAGGGTTAGGGCTAGGCTAGGGTTAGGGTTAGGGTTGGGCTAGGGTTAAGGGTTAGGGTTGGGCTAGGGTTAGGGTTGGGCTAGGGTTAAGGGTTAGGGTTGGGCTAGGGTTAGGGCTAGGGTTGGGCTAGGGTTAAGGCGAACTAGGATTAGGGTTAGGGTTGGGATTAGGGTTAGGGGTGTGTTGGGGTTAGGGTTGGAGCAAGAATTGAGGGGTTTCCACTGTTTACCAACTTTGGGGGTCTAAAAATTGGGGTCTAAAAAAATCACTTTTGTGGAAATAAAAAAGACTTTTTATTTTCACGGCTCTGCGTTTATAAACTTCTGTGACGTGCTTGGGGGTTCAAAGTGCTCACCACACACCTAGATAAGTTCCTTAGGGGGTCTAATTTCCAAAATAGGGTCACTTGTGGGGGGTTTCCACTGTTTAGGCCCATCAGGGGCTCTGCAAACGCAACATGATGCCCGCAGACCATTTCATCAAAGTCAGCATTTCAAAATGTCACTACTTCCCTTCCGAGCCCTGACGTGTGCCCAAACAGTGGTTCCCCCCCACATATGGGGTATCAGTGTACTCAGGACAAATCGCATAATAACTGTGGGGGTATGATTTCTCCTGTTACCCTTGTAAAAATAAAAATTTGGGCACGAAAAGATCATTTTTGTGGAAAAAAAAATGGATTTCTTATTTTCACGGCTCTACGTTATAAACTTCTGTGAAGCACTTGAAGGTTCAAAGTGCTCACCACACATCTAGATAAGTTCCTTCATGGGTCTAGTTTCCAAAATGGAGTCACTTGTTGGGAGTTTCCACTTTTTAGGCCCATCAGGGGCTCTGCAAACGCAACATGATGCCCGCAGACATTCCATCAAAGTCTGCATTCCAAAATGGCACTCCTTCCCTTCCAAGCTCTCCCATGCACCCAAACAGTGGTTCCTCCCCACATATGGGGTATCAGCGTACTCAGGACAAATCGCATAATAACTGTGCGGGTATGATTTCTCCTGTTACCCTTGTAAAAATAAAAATTTGGGGGTGAAAAGATCATTTTTGTGGAAAAAAAAATGGATTTCTTATTTTCACGGCTCTACGTTATAAACTTCTGTGAAGCACTTGAAGGTTCAAAGTGCTCACCACACATCTAGATAAGCTCCTTCATGGGTCTAGTTTCCAAAATGGAGTCACTTGTTGGGGGTTTCCACTGTTTAGGCCCATCAGGGGCTCTGCAAACGCAACATGATGCCCGCAGACCATTCCATCAAAGTCTGCATTCCAAAATGGCACTCCTTCCCTTCCAAGCTCTCCCATGCACCCAAACAGTGGTTCCTCCCCACATATGGGGTATCAGCGTACTCAGGACAAATCGCATAATAACTGTGGGGGTATGATTTCTCCTGTTACCCTTGTAAAAATAAAAATTTGGGGGCAAAAAGATCATTTTTGTGGAAAAAAAAATGGATTTCTTATTTTCACGGCTCTACGCTATAAACTTCTGTGAAGCACTTGAAGGTTCAAAGTGCTCACCACACATCTAGATAAGTTCCTTAATGGGTCTAGTTTCCAAAATGGGGTCACTTGTTGGAGTTTTCCACTGTTTAGGCACATTAAGGGCTCTCCGAACGCAACATGGCATCCGATCTTAATTCCAGCCAATTCTGCGTTGAAAAAGTCAAACGGTGCTCCATCCCTTTGCGAGCTCTGCCGCGTGCTGAAAAAGGGGTTTACCCCCACATATGGGGTATCGGCGTATTCAGGAGAAATTGTACAACAAATTTTGTGGTTGATTTTCTCTTTTAACACTTGTGAAAATAAAAAAAATTGGTTCTGAAGTAATTTTTTTCCCAAAAAAAGTTAAATGTTAATTTTTTCCATCCACATTGCTTTCGCTCCTGTGAAGCACTTAAAGGGTTAATAAACTTCTTGAATGTGGTTTTGAGCACCTTGAGGGGTCTAGTTTTTAGAATGGTGCCACTTTTGGGTATTTTCTGTCATGAACACCCCTCAAAATGACTTTAAATATGATGTGGTCCCTAAAAAAAATGGCTTTGTAAATTTTGTTGTAAAAATGAGAAATCGCTGGTCAACTTTTAACTCTTATAACTTCCTAACAAAAAAAAATTTTGCATCCAAAATTGTGCTGATGTAAAGTAGACATGTGGGAAATGTTATTTATTAAGAAATTTATGTGACACATCTCTCTGATTTAAGGGCATAAAAATTTAAAGTTTTAAAATTGCAAAATTTTAAAATTTTTTGCCATATTTCTGTTTTTTTCATAAATAAACACAAGACTTATCGAAGAAATTTTACCACTAACATTAAGTACAATATGTCACGAAAAAATAATCTCAGAATCAGCAGGATCCATTAAAGCGTTCCAGAGTTATAACCTCATAAAGGGACAGTGGTCAGAATTGTAAAAATTGGCCTGGTCATTAAGCTGCAAACTGGCTCTGTCGCTAAGGGGTTAATGTGTCTTTCGCCGCCAACACACACTGCGCCGTACATTTTTATTTTTTGTCAACACATAGCTCCATTAATGACACATTTACGCGTGTCAATCTTGGAGATATGTGTAGTCAAAACCAGAAATCTATATGACTTTAATTTTCCACATCAGTCTCTTCAGTCAGGTAATAAAACACAGACTGAATAGAGGATGGTGTTGAGTGCAAGGCCTATCTATTGTTACCTTGGTTTGTATCCAAAACAGTAACTTCACTATGGTGTGTTTTAACATCATTTAACTTTTTTTTATACAATCCAAGGTTATTATAGATAGACCTTGTAATTAACCTCATCCTCTATTGAGTGTGTGTGGATAAACTGAGTAGATGATGTGGAAAATACCCGCCATATGTACAATACCCTGGCCTTGTATCATAACGATCACACCTGGGCAGGTGAATACACACGAGTTGTAACCAGCAGCGTCGCTTCAGTCTGCATATATATAACTCAGACTGTAGCACTGCTGCAGTTAACCTCTTATGTGTATTCTCCTGACAATGTGTGATAAGCATCTGAAGTGTGGATGCGTTAGTTTTGCCGTCCTCACTTCAGCATGACACCAGGCCTGGGTATTGTAGAAGTTGTATCAACTTTATTATGTATACAGTCTTGAGTTCTAAACTGGTCACAGTGATGCTAATACAACTAATATGGATAGTCAATGTTTTTAGGTGTCATAAATAGTTATGGATGCTTCTGTATTCAAAAATGAATAATTGTAACATCATGACAGGTGACACAAATATTAGTTGCATTATCTCCAACGTCGCATCACACTGAACTCAAAGTGTAAAGATAATAAAGATCATACAAGTTGTGTGTATGTATAGTCACCTGGTCTTGAGTACTATTAAATGAAGGATGCACAAAACACAGCATCATGAATTAAATCATACACCTGGCCAGTTGATTATTATATTGAAGTGTAAAAAGACAGAGTGCACTCGGTACAGGTATCAACAAATTTTTTTTTATTAACATAAACACAAAGGTAAACTTTGTTACACCATTTGGTTTTGCCAGGCCACCCTAGATCTGAGTTGAAGTAGGCTGCAAATTGGTCCCTCATATGGCCAACTTCAACAGATGACCTGAGAGGGTGCTGATTAAATTCAGGCAAGGGGTTAGGAGCGGCATCATCAAGTTCAAAGTTCGGGTGCTCTCTAACCATAACAAAATTGTGTAGAACCACACAGGCCTTCAGCACCTCATCCACTGTTTCCAGTTTCAGATTAATGGCTGTGGTTAAAATGCGCCATCTAGAGACAAGTATACCAAAGGCAAACAGGATCATGGAGTGCATTAAAAGAGGTCTGAATACACATGATGAGAGCATTATACTGCCTGTGTAAAATCTCTGGTTAGACCAAACATGGAGTACTGTGTACAGTTTTGTGCACCGGTGCTCAGGAAGGATATACTGGAACTAGAGCGGGTACAAAGGAGGTCAACAAAATTAATAAAGGGGATGGGGGGAACTACAATACCCAGAGAGATTTGCAAAATTAGGATTATTTAGTCTAGAAAAAAGACAACTGAGGGGCGATCTAAAAACCATGTATTAATATATAAGGGGACAATACAAATATCTCTCCGAGGATCTGTTTATACCAATGAATGTGACAGTCACAAGTGGGCATTCTCTGCATCTGGAAGGGAGAAGGTTTTTCCACCAACATAGAAGAGGATTCTTTACTGTTAGGGCAGTGAGAATCTAGAATTCCCTGCCTGAGGAGGTGGTGATGGCGAACTCAGTCGAAGGGTTCAAGAGAGGCCTGGATGTCTTCCTGGAGCGTAACAATATTGTATCTTACAGTTATTGTTAGGTTCTTTAGAAGGACGTAGATCTGGGGATTTATTCTGACAGAATTTTATAGGCTGAACTGGATGGACTAATGTCTTTTTTCAGCCATACTAACTATGTTACTATGTTACTATGTTAGCTCTTCTTGCCCTGGTCAGCCTGTAATTAAAAATTCTTTTGTTGTGGTCCAAGTCCCGGCTGGAGTAGGGTTTAAGGAGGTTCTGGCACATCTGGAATGCCTCATCCCCAACCATTACAAAGGGCTGTGGTGGACCTTCAGTGTTGGGAAGAGGATGTGGCATGGGGAAATTGAACTGGTTGCCATACAACCTCCTGCCCATGTCCGAGTTCTTAAAAGCTTGGGAGTCATTCCCACGCTCAAATGCACCAATGTCCACTGCAAAAAACTTACAGTCTGCATCAGAAATGGCCATGAGTACTGTAGAGAAGTACTTTTTGTAATTATAGTACTCTGATCCAGTTCTTTTTGGTTTTATAATCCGGATGTATTTCCCATCCACCGCACCCAAACAGTTGGGGAAATTGCAGACTGTCCAGAATCTTTCTGCAGTTTCAATCCACTTTTCCACGGTGGGGAGGGGCAGAAATTTGGGACAGAGAACGTCCCACAAAGCCCGGCAGGTGTCCGCAACTATTTCCTACAAGGTGGAGATTCCAAGCCGGTACTGGAAGTGCAGTGAAGAGAGGGTCTCTCCAGTAGCCAGGAATCTGGGAAACAGAGAAACAACAAAAATTAATATTTGTATATCTGGATTTTTACAACCCCAAAAAATAAAATTACAAACAAAAATAAAGGCATAAACATAAATATGCAGCCTTTTCTTTACTACATGGCATAACAATAATGCTGCAGCCTTTGGTTAAGTACATGGAAGAACAATAATTCATAGTACATCTGAGAGAACAAATAAAATTAGGCAGGCATTGTTTTTTAAATACTATGTACCGTAAGGTGACCAGGAGCCGTTCCTCCGGAGGAATCGCACGACGGGGCTGTGTCCTGTCTCCGGATGGCATCTTGGACACGACCATGCAAATACATGAAGCTTTGTTGGGACATCTGTGTGTAATCAGTATATTTATCCGGGTTTGCCTGTAGCTCGCTGTAGAGGGTGTGGTACGCTCCACGGCTCTCCCGGAGTTCAACAATCGGCTGCATCCACAAATGCCCCCACTGCCGTCTTCACTGTCTCTCTCTCCCTTTGTTGATGGCAAGCAACTGCATAAGCCTGAGCACTCCTGATGTCCAGAACCAAGTTGAAGTAAAAAGTCTTCCAGTGCAGATCTATGTTGTCAAGAGAAAATCCAAGGAAATGTGAAAAATTCAGCTGTAAACTGGGTCTATATAAAGAATTTCCATCACACAAGCCCACTGCTGTCCCATTGGTGGTGTCTGATGCAAGAATTTTTCTAGAATTTTCCTCCTGTGATTGTGACACCATGTGCATAAAAAATGCATACGCATGGAAAACGCTTGAAAACGCATACAACCGCTGCGTTTTTTTGACTTACCGCGCACGATAATGCGACAAAAAAAGCACAGTTTGCAAGCGTTTGTATGCGTTTTTGTCACGCGTTTGATGTGCGCACCAAACGCAGCGCAGAAAAACACTAGTGTGAAATTAGCCTATGCTGCAAAATTCTGTATAGATGGCTGATTCTGCCCTCTGTGTTTGGACCATCCTTAACAGAGGTGATATTAGGGGAACAAACTCTGCATTCTGACACTGGGCAGGTGCTGCACTAATTAAACCACTCAGCGTGCTCCAGCATCACAAAGCTATCAGGAAAGAGGCCGCTTCCCATAGCAGGATCCACATGCAGGTGAGTGATCTCTGGTCAGACTGAACTACTATTTATGGACCACAATATGCATGCATCCTTACTTCCCCTGACGAAGCTGCAGTGCGGCAGCAATATGCGTGTGGCTCTCCTGTGCCCTGTTCCTCCACTTCCTGTCCCCTCACCGGGTGGTACTTCCAAGTAATAACTTCACTTTGGTAATCCCATTCAGGTCTTTTTACTCATATGGGAGTTTTTCCTCCATTATTTTTGGTCTTGGCTGCGCGGGGTTAATTATATCCTTGTGCTGCCATCTTCTTGGGACATTTTCTGGGGGATTCTCCTGCATACAGCTACATTCTATACCTTCTACATATTTTCTGGCTATTTTAGCCATTTTCTGTCTGCTATTGAGAATTAGGGTAGGGGACCATTTAGTGCTCTTATAGACATTACTCCCTCTTTAATTATGTGTTGCTGTCTCTGGAGACGCCCTCAACAGCTATTTGTCTGTATTCATGTATAGCAATATGGTATTTTTTCAATTCAGGGGTATTCATTAGATTATGTATGCGTACACATGAATAGTTTGCACGTAGAAGTTCAGTTTACGGTATTCTTCAATTGAGAGGTGTTCATCAGATTATGTATGTGTATACATGTATGGTTTGCACATAGAGTATGGTTTACGGCTGTCCCCTAGTGGACATGGGCACGGATTATTGGTTTTAATTGTTTTTAACCCTTGAGTGTTTTTTTTGCAATGTTAATAAAATTATATGCTTATAGATATTCAAGTGTGCACGGATTATATGTCATGGTCTTTTTCGCATATGTTCTCCAGGTTTGTTTCCATGCATTTGGTGGCACCTTGTAAATTTTAGTGATCATATTGTAGTGCATCCAGCATCCTTTGTTAGCTCTTTTAACCCTTTTAACTTCCTAACAAAAAAATTTTTTCGCTTCAAAATTGTGCTGATGTAAATTAAAAATGTTGGAAATGTAACTTAATAAGTATTTTGTGTGCCATAGCTCTGTGAATTAAGGGCATGAAAATTCAAAGTTGGAAAATTGCGAAATTTTCACCAAATTTCTATTTTTTTCACAAATAAATGCAAGTTATTGCAAAGAAATTTTACCACTAACATGAAGTACAATATGTCACGAGTAGAGTTGAGCGACTTTTGTTTTTTTAGGGTCGCGTTTCGTTTCGTGAAACCCGACTTTTCCAAAAGTCGGGTCGAGCAAGATCGTCCGATTATAGGGAAAAGTCGGGGTCGCCCCGAAACACGAAACCCAATGTAAGTCAATGGGGAATAAAAGTCGGCAGTGAGAGGAGGACAGGAAACACACCTACAGTGCCCATTTGAATGCCAAAAGCATCAATTCTTCTTACTTAAGCTTGTCAACCTTAATTAACTTCATAATACAAGTTACGCACTGAAAAATGGGGGTTATTTGGCTACAGTTGTGGGGGGGGGGCTGGCTCCAGGTTTTCATGTGCCCTGGGCGAAAGAGCGCCCCTTTAACACATACCACAACTCATCATGCTCCGATACGGCAGAGAAATAGCGGTATAGTACAATGAAAAATACTTCACTTTTTACATCTCATGACGAGGCCCATCTATTTCTCCATACAGAATCATTGGTCCCATATAATGTTTGAAACAGTATATGATGAGCTCCACATAATGCTACAGTATATGTTGGTCCCCATGGATGAAGCTCCACTGTCTTATGGGCCCAAATAATGCTCCAAACAATGGGCCCCATTTCTAATGCTCTAGTGTATAATGGGCCCTGTAAACGCTGCTCCAGTGTCTGATGTCCACCTTTGGAATGTTCCAGTGTATGGTGGGCCCCATCTATCATTCTCCAGAGTATAGTGCTCCCCAAAAATTGCTGTCCCAACATTGAAAACAATCAAATAAGTCTTCTCGCTAGGGAATCCCTGTACTTGTCTGGACTCCTCGTCGTCCCCATCTTCCATCTCACTGCACAGTATTTCAACTTTGCAATTGCTGTGATCCTGAGCAAGCGGGGGGGGCCCACTCGTTGGCGACGGCACTGGCACAGGGCCCCTGATAGTACTGTGGTGTGTTTGATGGCGGGTGGGCCGAACCTGCACTTTCATCTGCAGCTTCCTCTTTGTCACCGTGTAAGATGGAACTGTATATGGGAAGGGTAACCTGAGTTTCATCAGGGTCAGATTCAGGCCGTGTAGCGTGCGAGGGGAATGTAGTGGTCTGGGTCAATGTACCAGCAGATTCATCGAGCAGTGGCTGGGCATCAGTGCACTTGTGTCGCCCCCAGGAGTACGGTCGCCACAGTGGCATTACCTTCCTCCTAGGGAGTGTGATGTCATGCTTGGGAGCAACGAACGATCTCTCTAGCAGGTTAACTGATTGGGCGGCGTTATTCCCACGAGTCATGACCCTCCAAACAGAGTTCATGAAGGCAAAGTGTTTGTTTTACGTGGGCAGTATGGTTGCAAAGCTGAACCTTAAAGGAATGTCCAGAAGGGCACCACCAGAAGTGGAGCCTACGGTTAAATTCGACTCCACCTGGGAAACCTCAAACATGCCAGCTACAGAACAGATGCACACATTGCAAGCTTAATTCCGTTAACGAACGAGACTCCGTCATGCCCCGCGGTCCGAGTCCGGCTTACTAGAGGGACACGTGAGGCTCTGGCACATGAGATTGGCCAATAACTGGTGTGTCATGCCCTTACATGTCCGTGACTGCATGTGCGCTACACTGAAAAGGCCAGCGTTTGTCGCTTACAGGTGCAGATAACCCGCTGAACAACGTTAGTGATGGGGATCACTGATTACAATTATTACCCGCGAACAATGATTTCCCAGTAAGTGCAGGTCAACCGCAGTTCCGGAATTAGGCCTAACCGTCATTCCTGAAAAAATGAAAAACTTACGTGTGCAAACCACAGGTGCTGTAGCTTGCTTAACAGCTCGCCAGCCGTTCTCACGCCCAGTATGGATTACACGTGATTGCACAAAGGTGAGAAAGGGTACCGTATCCCAGGATAACATGTATGGATAGCGTACACATTCAAAATATATGTCTATACATCAGGAGGCAGGCTCAAACGGTGTCAGGCCCAGTATGGATTGCACGTGATTGCACAAAGGTTAGAAAGGGTACCGTATCCCCGGAAAACATGTATGGATAGCGTACACATTCAAAATATATATCTATACATCAGGAGGCAGGCTCAGACGGTGTTAGGCCCAGTATGGATTGCACGTGATTGCACAAAGGTTAGAAAGGGTACCGTATGCCCGGATAACATGTATGGATAGCGTACACATTCAAAATATATGTCTATACATCAGGAGGCAGGCTCAGACGGTGTTAGGCCCAGTATGGATTGCACATGATTGCACAAAGGTTAGAAAGGGTACCGTATCCCCAGATAACATGTATGGATAGCGTACACATTCAAAATATATGTCTATACATCAGGAGGCAGGCTCAGACGGTGTTAGGCCCAGTATGGATTGCACGTGATTGCACAAAGGTTAGAAAGGGTACCGTATCCCCGGATAACATGTATGGATAGCGTACACATTCAAAATATATGTCTATACATTAGGAGGCAGGCTCAGACGGTGTAAGGCCCAATATGGATTGCACATGATTGCACAAAGGTTAGAAAGGGTACCGTATCCCCAGATAACATGTATGGATAGCGTACACATTCAAAATATATGTCTATACATCAGGAGGCAGGCTCAGACGGTGTTAGGCCCAGTATGGATTGCACGTGATTGCACAAAGGTTAGAAAGGGTACCGTATCCCCGGATAACATGTATGGATAGCATAGTGTACGCATTCAAAATATATGTCTATACATCAGGAGGCAGGCTCAGACGGTGTTAGGCCCAGTATGGATTGCACGTGATTGCACAAAGGTTAGAAAGGGTACCGTATCCCCGGATAACATGTATGGATAGCGTACACATTCAAAATATATGTCTATACATCAGGAGGCAGGCTCAGACGGTGTTAGGCCCAGTATGGATTGCACGTGATTGCACAAAGGTTAGAAAGGGTACCGTATCCCTGGATAACATGTATGGATAGCGTACACATTCAAAATATATGTCTATACATCAGGAGGCAGGCTCAGACGGTGTTAGGCCCAGTATGGATTGCACATGATTGCACAAAGGTTAGAAAGGGTACCGTATCCCCGGATAACATGTATGGATAGCGTACACATTCAAAATATATGTCTATACATCAGGTGGCAGGCTCAAACGGTGTCAGGCACAGTATGGATTTAACGGCCCAGACTACACAGCGGAGGAGCAGGGAGAGGTAAAGGTTGCAAATGCTGGGGCCCTGCCCAAGCAAGGGGGGCCCACTCGTGGGCGTCGGTACTGCCACTGGGCCCCTCATAGTACGGCGGTGTGTCTGACGGCGGGTGTGCACCACCACCGTCAGAGACACTTGATTGCACTATGAGGGACCCTGTGCCAGTGCCCGCACCCAAGAGTCGGCCTACCCACCTGTCCAGGGCAACGGCACTCGCACGGTGTCGTGCGCTAGGTGGTGACCCCGGCCATGGGGGGGAGGCAGCACAGTTAGGGAGTTTTAGAAAGTGGCATATGTTGATGTTGGACATTCAGCTGATGCAAAAGGTGAAATAGGTCAAGTCCCAGGAAGAGGTGGACCAAAGCAAGCCATTTTTCTGTCACCCTATGTGTCATCAGGGGAAGGTGGGACAAAATCCTTGGAAACCCATGCGTGGTTCATTTTAATGAAGGTTAGATCATCCACATTTTGGGTTGACAGACGGGTCCTTTTTTCTGTCAGGATTGATCCAGCTGCACTGAAGACTCTTTCCGATAGCACACTTGCAGCTGGGCAAGCGAGCTCCTCTAAGGCATATTGTGCCAATTCAGGCCAGGTGTCCAGTTTAGCGGCCCAATAGTCAAAGGGGAATGACCTGTGTGGGAGAACATCGATATGGGAGGAAAAGTAGTTTGTAAACATAGTTGACAACTGCTGTCTCCTGTCACTTTCCATCGATGCAGTATTACCAGTTGTGTGAGCGGTACTTGAAAAATCAGTCCACAACATTGTCATGAAACCCCTGTCTCCAATGCCACTTCTGCTGTGTGCACCACGAACACCTCTGGCAAGCTGCCCCCGGCCCGTACGGCTCGTGTGAGAACCATCACCGCTGCTGTGTGCTGGGAATGCCTCAAGCAACCGATTTACCAGAGTTGCTTGTTTATTAGCCAATATTAGGTCAATGTTCTCCTGTGGCATGATGTTTTGTAATTTGCCTTTATAGCGTGGATCCAGGATGCTGGCCAACCAGTAGTCGCCATCGTTCATCATTTTGGCAATGCGGGGGTCCCTTTTTAGGATCAGCAAGGCATAATCTGACATGTGGGCCAATGTTCCCGGTGTCAATGATGTACTGCGAGTGCTGGTTGGAGGAGCACTTTCTGGCAAATCCACATCCCTCCAGTCACGCACAAACCCTGTACCAGACCTTGCCACGCCAACATTTTCACTTGCCCCACGAGATGCATCCTCCTCCCCTAAGTAATCATCCCCATCATCCTCCTCCTCCTCCTCCTCTTCTTCTTCCTCCACCTCGTCCAGGAGAGGTCCCTGAGCAGACAATGGCTGAATGTCATCAATGATTCCCTCCTCCTCTTCCTCCTCATCAACATTGGCTGCAGAAGCCTGCTCCTTAAGGTGCATCAAAGTTTGCATGAGCAGACGCATAAGTGGGATGCTCATGCTTAGGATGGCGTCGTCTGCACTTACCAGCCGTGTGCATTCCTTAAAACACTGAAGGACTTTACAGAGGTCTTTCAGCTTCGACCACTGCACACCTGTCAACTCCATGTCTGCTCTCAAAGTGCCTGGCCGTGTATCCTCCCACAAATGCATTATGGCCTGCCTCTGCTCGAACAGCCGCTCCACCATGTGCAGGGTGGAGTTCCACCTTGTTGCACTGTCGATAATGAGGCGGTGGTTGGGAAGGTGGAGCAATCGCTGCAGCTTCTGCATACGAACGGAGTGTACAGGCGACCGGCGGATGTGCGCGCACAGTCTTCGCACCTTCTGGAGCAAGGCTGTTAACTCCGGATAATTTTTGAGGAAGCACTGCACCACCAGGTTCAAGGTGTGAGCCAAGCAAGGTATGTGGCTGAGTTTTGAAAGGGCTATGGCTGCTACAAAATTACGCCCGTTATCACTAACTACCTTGCCTGCCTCAAGATGTACACTGCCCAGCCATGACTCAGTTTGTCGCTTCAAGTACTCGGCCAGCACCTCGGCGGTGTGTCTGTCGCCCAAACACATCATCTGCAACACAGCCTGCTGACGCTTTCCAATAGCTGCTCGATAGGGGGACACCTCGTGTGCAACAGTGGCAGCTGCAGATGGAGTGCTCGTATGACTGCGCTCTGTGGACGAGCTTTCGCTTCTGGAGGAGGAGGAGGAGGAGGAGGAGGGTCGAATGCCTACAGCCAACTGTTTCCTATACCGTGGGCTAGTCAGCACTGTCCCACCACCGCTGTCCCCTGTGGACCCTGCATCCACCACATTAACCCAGTGCGCAGTGATGGACACGTAACGGCCCTGGCCATGCCGACTGGACCATGCATCAGTTGAGAGGTGCACCTTTCCGCTCACTGACTGCTTGAGTGCATGGACAATGCGGTCTTTCACATGATGGTGGAGGGCTGGGATGGCTTTGCGAGAGAAGAAGTGGCGACTGGGTAGGTCATAGCGTGGTACTGCATAGGCCATGTGTTCACGGAAAGCTGCGCTTTCCACCAACCGAAAGGGCATCATCTCAAACGAGATTAGTTTGGCAATGTGGGCGTTCAAACCCAGTGTACGCGGATGAGAGACTGAGTACTTTCTTGACCTACTCATAGTGTCTGGGAGGGTGAGCTGGACTTGAGAGCTGCATATGGTGGAAGTAGCGGTGGACAGGGTGGACTGAGAGAGGGTTGATGATGGTGATGGAGTTGGTGTTCTTTCTGATGGCCTAGAATCAGTCTTTCATTGATATAACAGTGGGATTCCCTGACTGCTGTGGCCTTGCAACGACACCTCAACATTTGCTGCTGTGCTAACCGGTGGGCTTACAGTGGGGGAAACAATGAAGCATTGCTGACTACCTTCGTTGTGACCAGTTGCACATGTGGCACTTGAGGTTTGGTGTTGTGTCCACGCTTGCAAGTGCATGCTGGTTAAATGTCTAAGCATGCAACTGGTATTCAAATTTTTCAGATTTTTCCCTCGGCTAAAGGTCTTTGCGCACTTCTTACAGATAACCTTGGCCTGATCATGAGGATTTTGTTCAAAAAAGTGCCACACTGCACTCTTCCTACTTTGGCAGACATTTTGCGGCCTAGCACGCTGTGATCTCTTGACCCTCTGGACAAGCTATCCAGCAACTCTTTTGATTTTTGGAACCTGTCTTTGGAGTGCTCCAGGCCTGCCAGATAACAGCTGTTGCGATGTCGATGTCTGCTGTGGATGCTCCTCATCTGAGCTATTGTAAGCAGCACCATCTTTCCCCAATGGATGCCAATCTGGGTCAACAACTGGGTCATCCATCACCTCCTCTTCAATGTCATGTGCACCTTCCTCTGTGTCACCGTGTATGGTGGGATAGTGTGCGGGAAGGGGCACCTGAGTCTCATCAGGATCAGAATCTGGCTCTGTACACTGCGAGGACAATGTAGTGCTCTGAGTGAATGTACCAGCAGAATCATCCATCAGCGGCTGTGCATCAGTGCACTCCATGTCAGATTCATCTTGGCCTGGGTAATTCACCATTTGACTTGATAATCCAGGCATGGTATATGAAAACAGCTCCATGGAGTAATCAGTAGTATGGCCTGCGTCATCCTTCAATCTTGGTTGGGGTGAAGGACACAAGGAAAGGTGTGGTTCATGAACATGAGCCTCCAATGACGACTCAGTGCTTTTACTTTTTACAACTGAAGAAGAGGAGGCGATAGAGCTGGAGGCTGAGTCAGCAATGTAAGACAAAACTTTTTCCTGATGGTCTGGCTTTAAATGCGGTTTGCCAACTCCTAGAAAACTAAGCCTACGAAGCCTTATGGAGCCAGATGATGACGCAGGCTCAACACCTCCTGCATTCGGTCCTATTTTGCTCTTGCCACTACCATCAAATCCACCACCAACACCATCATTACCAGCTGCCAACCCCCGCCCAATTCCACGGCCTCTTCCACCAGCCTTCCTCATTTTTGGTAGAAATGTAGACAAAATCCAACAAACTATATAGTAATGTAAAACAAGGTACAAGGTGTCTATAGGACAGGGGAGATTTTGAATTTCTGCTCACACTAGTGGACATTGGACACTTTTGGATTGTGTGAGGCCCAATGAATATCTGAGCGCTATGTCACAGGCTCGATGGCACAGCTGTGACCAAAGTGACTAGAGGATAAGTGAGATTTTGAATTTCTGCAGACACTGGACACTTTTGGATTGTGTGAGGCCCACTGAATATATGAGCGCTATGTCACAGGCTCGATGGCACAGCTGTGACCAAAGTGACTAGAGGATAAGGGAGATTTTGAATTTCTGCAGACACTTGTGGACACTGGACACTTTTGGATTGTGTGAGGCCCACTGAATATCTGAGCGCTATGTCACAGGCTCGATGTTACAGCTGTGACCAAAGTGACTAGAGGATAAGTGAGATTTTGAATTTCTGCAGACACTGGACACTTTTGGATTGTGTGAGGCCCACTGAATATCTGAGTGCTATGTCAAAGGCTCGATGGCACAGCTGTGACCAAAGTGACTAGAGGATAAGGGAGATTTTGAATTTCTGCAGACACTTGTGGACACTGGACACTTTTGGATTGTGTGAGGCCCACTGATTATCTGAGCGCTACGTCACAGGCTCGATGGCACAGCTGTGACCAAAGTGACTAGAGGATAAGGGAGATTTTGAATTTCTGCAGACACTGGACACTTTTGGATTGTGTGAGGCCCACTGAATATCTGAGCGCTATGTCACAGGCTCGATGGCACAGCTGTGACCAAAGTGACTAGAGGATAAGTGAGATTTTGAATTTCTACAGACACTGGACACTTTTGGATTGTGTGAGGCCCACTGAATATCTGAGCGCTATGTCACAGGCTTGATGGCACAGCTGTGATCAAAGTGACTAGAGGATAAGGGAGATTTTGAATTTCTGCAGACACTTGTGGACACTGGACACTTTTGGATTGTGTGAGTCCCACTGAATATCTGAGCGCTATGTCACAGGCTCGATGGCACAAGTGTGACCAAAGTGACTAGAGGATAAGTGAGATTTTGAATTTCTGCAGACACTGGACACTTTTGGATTGTGTGAGGCCCACTGAATATCTGAGCGCTATGTCACAGGCTCGATGGCACAGCTGTGACCAAAGTGACTAGAGGATAAGGGAGATTTTGAATTTCTGCAGACACTTGTGGACACTGGACACTTTTGGATTGTGTGAGGCCCACTGAATATCTGAGCGCTATGTCACAGGCTCGATGTTACAGCTGTGACCAAAGTGACTAGAGGATAAGGGAGATTTTGAATTTCTGCAGACACTGGACACTTTTGGATTGTGTGAGGCCCACTGAATATATGAGCGCTATGTCACAGGCTCGATGGCACAGCTGTGACCAAAGTGACTAGAGGATAAGGGAGATTTTGAATTTCTGCAGACACTGGACACTTTTGGATTGTGTGAGGCCCACTGAATATCTGAGCGCTATGTCACAGGCTCGATGGCACAGCTGTGACCAAAGTGACTAGAGGATAAGGGAGATTTTGAATTTCTGCAGACACTTGTGGACACTGGACACTTTTGGATTGTGTGAGGCCCACTGAATATCTGAGCGCTATGTCACAGGCTCGATGTTACAGCTGTGACCAAAGTGACTAGAGGATAAGTGAGATTTTGAATTTCTGCAGACACTGGACACTTTTGGATTGTGTGAGGCCCACTGAATATCTGAGCGCTATGTCACAGGCTCGATGGCACAGCTGTGACCAAAGTGACTAGAGGATAAGTGAGATTTTGATTTTCTGCAGACACTTGTGGACACTGGACACTTTTGGATTGTGTGAGGCCCACTGAATATCTGAGCGATATGTCACAGGCTCGATGGCACAGCTGTGACCAAAGTGACTAGAGGATAAGTGAGATTTTGAATTTCTGCAGACACTGGACACTTTTGGATTGTGTGAGGCCCACTGAATATCTGAGCGCTATGTCACAGGCTCGATGGCACAGCTGTGACCAAAGTGACTAGAGGATAAGGGAGATTTTGAATTTCTGCAGACACTTGTGGACACTGGACACTTTTGGATTGTGTGAGGCAAACTGAATATCTGAGCGCTATGTCACAGGCTCGATGGCACAGCTGTGACCAAAGTGACCAGAGGATAAGGGAGATTTTGAATTTCTGCAGACACTTGTGGAAACAGGACACTTTTGGATTGTGTGAGGCCCACTGAATATCTGAGCGCTATGTCACAGGCTCGATGGCACAGCTGTGACCAAAGTGACTAGAGTATAAGGGAGATTTTGAATTTCTGCAGACACTGGACACTTTTGGATTGTGTGAGGCCCACTGAATATTTGAGCGCTAAGTCACAGGCTCGATGGCACAGCTGTGACCAAAGTGACTAGAGGATAAGGGAGATTTTGAATTTCTGCAGACACTTGTGGACACTGGACACTTTTGGATTGTGTGAGGCCCACTGAATATCTGAGCGCTATGTCACAGGCTCGATGGCACAGCTGTGACCAAAGTGACTAGAGGATAAGTGAGGTTTTGAATTTCTGCAGACACTGGACACTTTTGGATTGTGTGAGGCCCACTGAATATCTGAGCGCTATGTCACAGGCTCGATGGCACAGCTGTGACCAAAGTGACTAGAGGATAAGGGAGATTTTGAATTTCTGCAGACAATTGTGGACACTGGACACTTTTGGATTGTGTGAGGCCCACTGAATATCTGAGCGCTATGTCACAGGCTCGATGTTACAGCTGTGACCAAAGTGACTAGAGGATAAGTGAGATTTTGAATTTCTGCAGACACTGGACACTTTTGGATTGTGTGAGGCCCACTGAATATATGAGTGCAATGTCACAGGCTCGATGGCACAGCTGTGACCAAAGTGACTAGAGGATAAGGGAGATTTTGAATTTCTGCAGACACTTGTGGACACTGGACACTTTTGGATTGTGTGAGGCCCACTGAATATCTGAGCGCTATGTCACAGGCTCGATGCCACAGCTGTGACCAAAGTGACTAGAGGATAAGGGAGATTTTGAATTTCTGCAGACACTTGTGGACACTGGACACTTTTGGATTGTGTGAGGCCCACTGAATATCTGAGCGCTTTGTCACAGGCTCGATGGCACAGCTGTGACCAAAGTGACTAGAGGATAAGGGAGATTTTGAATTTCTGCAGACACTTGTGGACACTGGACACTTTTGGATTGTGTGAGGCCCACTGAATATCACAGCGCTATGTCACAGGCAGAAATTGGCTAATGTATCACAAACTACAAGGTATATGTAGAATTGGGCAGAGTAGGAATCTCCCTAGAGTGCAGGTCTGTAAGAACGGAACATGTCCTCGACTTATTCCCACAGAGTGACACAGATAGCTTCACTGTGGCTATTATAACAGCCGTTACACGGTACTGTGTGAGCAGCGTACACCGCTGTATGTTGTGAAAAAATACACGCTCAGTACCTCAGCAGGACAAAAAAAAAAAATTGGGATTGCTTTTAAAAAAGCAGTTTGCAGAGCAGTGAGTAAACAGCAATGCATCTGTCAGGAAGCCTTAGAAGGCAGCCCAACAACCAACACCACTGATACACCACAATATAGCCTCCCCTTGCACTGCACACACAGTGACTGGTGTGGTGTACAGGCACAATCGCTAGCAGCAGAAGCAGTTTTTTTTTCTTCTTCCCTGCCTAACGCTCTCCCTACAGAATCAGCAGCAACCTCTCCCTATGCTAAGATCGGCAGAAGTAAGATGGCGGTCGGCGTGCACGCCCTTTTATACCCCCTGTGACGCCCACCAAAGCAAGCCAATCACTTGCATGCCCTTCTGAAAGATGGTGGTGACCCGTGCCTATGTCATCACGTTGCCCACAGTGTCCGTGGATCCTGATTGGCTGAAAAAGAGCGCAAAAAAAACTTTTGAAACGCGACTTTGGCGCGTAAGTCGCCGACCTCGTGGCCGACCTCATCCTAGGGTCGGGTTTCGTTTCATGAAACCCGACTTTGCCAAAAGTCGGCGACTTTTGAAATTTTTCAACCCGTTTCGCTCAACTCTAGTCACGAGTAGTGTTGAGCGATACCTTCCGATATCAGGAAATATCGGATCGGATTGGATCGGACCGATACCCCAATTCTGATACCGGAAACCCATGCAAGTCAAGGGGGCACAAATATCGGATTGAAAATTAACCCTTTCTTTCCTTGCACATCCAGTTCGGGAGGGGGAAGACTGTGGGCGGTGCGTGGTCGGACACTGTACGTGTGTGTGTCTGCGGGCGGGGCCTGTACAGGCCTCTCGGGGGTCTGTGTGGGCCTGCCGGGGGTCTGTGCAGGTTGCCAGGGGTCTGTGCGGGCCTGTCGGGGTCTGCACGGGCCTGCCGGGGGTCTGTGCAGCCTGCCGGGGGTCTGTGCGGGCCTGCCGGGGGTCTGTGTGGGATGCCGGGGGTCTGTGCGGGCCAGCCCGGGGTCGTGTGTGTGCAGGCATCGTCTGATGGGACTACAAGTCCCATTGGGCTATGCCTGCTACAATGACAGTGATTGACACATTAGCCAATGATGGGACAGTAGCAGTCCCATCATCCGGCAAATGTGTTGAATAAAAAAAAAACATACATACTACATACATACTACATATATACTACATTCATACAACATATATACATACTACATACTACATACATACTACATATATACTACATTCATACAACATACATACATACTACATATATATTACATTCATACAACATGCATACATACTACATACATACTTCATATATACTACATTCATACAACATACATACATACTACATACATACTACATATATACTACATTCATACAACATGCATACATACATAATACATATATACTACATTTATACAACATACATACATAGTACATACTTCATACAACATACATAAAACATGCTACAGACATACAACATACATACTACATACTACATACAATACATTCATACATTCATATAATACATACATATAGACATACAGTACATATAACATAGAGTATATACTCACCATCACTTGTCACTTTGATCCCCGAAGCCAGTGTCATCTGTAAAAAATATTAAAATAACAAACAACCAATATACTCCCTGATCCGCAGAAATCCACGAGTGTCCCACGATGATCTCCCGTGGAGAACAGCAGCAGCAGCTGATGCGACTGCTCTCTAGGGGCCCCAGGAATACAATGACGGGAGGCAGGTATCCTTCCGCACTGTATTCCTCCGCCACTGTAAAAAAAATAGTCCCTAGTCTAACTTTTGGCATTGCTGTCGGAGAAAGTTCCCACGCAGCTTTTGCCATAAAGTGAGACCAGTGAACTATAGTAACCTCTCAGTGATGCACTGCAGGAGAACATCGTGGGACACTCGTGGATTTCTGCGGATCAGGGAGTATATTGGTTGTTTGTTATTTTAATATTTTTTACAGTGAGATGACACTGGCTTCGGGGATCAAAGTGACAAGTGATAGTGAGTATGTACTCTATGTTATATGTACTGTATGTCTATATGTTTGTATTGTATGAATGCATTGTATGTAATATGTATGTAGTATGTATGTTGTATGTATGTAGCTTGTTGTATGTATGTTATTGTATGAATGCAGTATGCACAGTATGTTGCATGAATGTAGTATATATGTAGTATGTATGTAGTATGTTGTATGTATGTATGTTGTATAAATGTAGTATATACAGTTGTGGCCAAAAGTATTGACACCCTGCAATTTTGTCAGATAATACTCAGTTTCTTCCTGAAAATTAATACAAAAACAAATTCTTTGTTATTATTATCTTCATTTAATTTGTCTTAAATGAAATAACGCAAAAAGAATTGTCCTAAAGCCAAATTGGATATAATTCCACACCAAACATAAAAAAGAGGGTGGACAAAAGTATCGGCACTGTTTGAAAAATCATGTGATGCTTCTCTAATTTGTGTAATTAACAGCACCTGTAACTTACCTGTGGCACCTAACAGGTGTTGGCAATAACTAAATAACACTTGCAGCCAGTTGACATGGATTAAAGTTGACTCAACCTCTGTCCTGTGTCCTTGTGTGTACCACATTGAGCATGGAGAAAAGAAAGAAGACCAAAGAACTGTCTGAGGACTTGAGAAACCAAATTGTGAGGAAGCATGAGCAATCTCAAGGCTACAAGACCATCTCCAAAGACCTGAATGTTCCTGTGTCTACCGTGCGCAGTGTCATCAAGAAGTTTAAAGCCCATGGCACTGTGGCTAACCTCCCTAGATGTGGACAGAAAAGAAAAATTGACAAGATATTTGAATGCAAGATTGTGCGGATGTTGGATAAAGAACCTCGACTAACATCCAAACAAGTTCAAGCTGCCCTGCAGTCTGAGGGTACAACAGTGTCAACCAGTACTATCTGTCGGTGTCTGAATGAAAAGGGACTGTATGGTAGGAGACCCAGGAAGACCCCACATCTTAGCCCGAGACATAAAAAAGCCAGGCTGGAGTTTGCCAAAACTTACCTGAAAAAGCCTAAAACGTTTTGGAAGAATGTTCACTGGTCAGATGAGACAAAAGTAGAGTTTTTTGGGCAAAGGCATCAACATAGAGTTTACAGGAGAATAAAAGAGGCATTCAAAGAAAAAAACATGGTCCCTACAGTCAAACATGATGTTTTGGGGTTGCTTTGCTGCCTCTGGCACTGGACTGCTTGACCGTGTGCATGGCATTATGAAGTCTGAACAATACCAACAAATTTGGCAGCATAATATAGGGCCCAGTGTGAGAAAGCTGGGTCTCCCTCAGAGGTCATGGGTCTTCCAGCAGGACAATAACCCAAAACACACTTCAAAAAGCATGAGAAAATGGTTTGAGAGAAAGCACTGGAGACTTCTAAGGTGGCCAGCAATGAGTCCAGACTTGAATCCCATAGAACATCTGTGGAGAGATCTAAAAATGGCAGTTTGGAGAAGGCACCCTTCTAATATCAGGAACCCAGAGCAGTTTGCTGGTCTAAAATTCCAGCAGAGCATTGTAAGAAACTCATTGATGGTTACCGGAAGCGGTTGGTCGCAGTTATTTTGGCTAAAGGTTGTGCAACCAAGTATTAGGCTGAGGGTGCCAATACTTTTGTCTGGCCCATTTTTGGAGTTTTGTGTGAAATGATCAATGTTTTGCTTTTTGCTTCATTCTCTTTTGTGTTTTTTCATTTAAGACAAATTAAATGAAGATAATAATACCAAAGAATTTGTGATTGCAATCATTTTCAGGAAGAAACTGATTATTATCTGACAAAATTGCAGGGGTGTCAATACTTTTGGCCACAATTGTATGTAGTATGTATGTATTATGTAGTATGTATGTATGTTGTATGAATGTAGTATATATGTAGTATGTATGTATTATGTAGTATGTATGCTGTATGAATGTAGTATGTATATAGTATGTTTGTTGTATCTATGTAGTATATATGAAGTATGTATGTAGTATGTAGTATGTATGTATGTTGTATTAATGTTGCATATATGTAGTATGTATGTAGTATGTACTGTATGTTTTTTTTTTACATTCAACACATTAGCCGGATGATGGGACTACTACTGTCCCATCATTGACTAATGTGTCAATCACTGTCATTGTAGCAGGCATAGCCCGATGGGACTTGTAGTCCCATCGGACGATGCCTGCACACACACACAACCCCCTGCTGGCCCGCACAGACTCCCTGGCTGCCTGCACAGACCCCTGGCAGGCCCGTACAGACCCCCGGTAGGCCCGCACAGAGCCACGGCAGCCCGCACAGACCCCCGGCAGCCCGCACAGACACCCGGCAGGTCCGCACAGACCCCTTGCTGCCCGCACAGACCCCCGGCAGGCCCGCACAGACCCCCAGCAGGCCTGCACAGACCCCCAGCAGGCCCATACAGACCCCCGGCAGCCCGCACAGACCCCCGGAAGCCCGCACAGACCCCCGGCAGGCCCGTACAGACCCCCGGCAGGCCCTCACACACCGCGCATCATGATGACATCATTTCAGCAGCCAATCACAGCCATGCCATTAGTTAACATGGCTAACACAACTGGCTCATTGCATTATGGGAACTTCCGATTATGGTATTCGATATTGTAAAAATGTCGGAACTCGGTATCGGAACTCCGATACAGCGAATATTGGCCGATACCCGATATTTGCAGCATCGGAATGCTAAACACTAGTGTTGAGCGACTTTTGGTTTTTTAGGGTCGAGTTTCGTTTCATGAAACCCGACTTTTCCAAAAGTCGGGTCAAGCAAAATCGGCCGACTATAGGGAAAAGTCGGGGTCGTCCCGAAACACGAAACCCAATGTAAGTCAATGGAGAATTAAAGTCGGCAGTGAGAGGAGGACAGGAAACACACCAACAGTGCCCATTTGAATGCCAAAAGCATAAATTCTTGTTACTGAAGCTTGTCAACCTTAATTAACTTCATAATACTAGTTACGCACTGAAAAATGGGGGTTATTTAGCTACAGTTGTGGGGGGAGGGCTGGCTCCAGGTTTTCGTGGGCCCAGGGCCAAAGAGCGCCCCTTTAACACATACCACAACTAATGATGCTCCGATACGGCAGAGAAATAGCAGTATAGTACAATGAAAAATACTTCACTTCTTACATCTCATGACTGATATCCATTTTAAATTTTCCAATACCTCCAAAATCGGACAGTATATAACTCCATACAGTATTATGGCCAGCGCTTAGTGCGCTATACAGAGTAATGAGGCCCATATATTTCTCCATACGGAATCATTATTCCCATATAATGTTTCAAACCGTATATGATGAGCTCCACATAATGCTACAGTATATGTTGGTCCCAATGGATGAAGCTCCACTGTCTTATGGGCCCAAATAATGCTCCATATATAATAGGCCCCATTTCTACTGCTCTAGTGTATAATGGGCCCTGTAAATGCTGCTCCAGTGTCTGATGTCCACCTTTGGAATGCTCCAGTGTATGGTGGGCCCCATATATCATTCACCAGAGTATAGTGCTCCCCAAAAATTGCTGTCCCAACATTGAAAACAATTACATAAGTGTCCTTGCTAGGGAATCCCTGCACTACTCTGAACTCCTTGTCGTCCCCATCTTCCATCTCACTGCACTTGGCTGTTTAGGCCCTCCCACTGGCAGAGACACTTTTGCGTACTATGAGGGGCCCTGTGCCAGTGCCATCGCCCATGAGTATGCCCCCCCACCTGCTCAAGGAACCTGCACTTTCATCTGCACCTTCCTCTTTGTCACCGTGTAAGGTGGTATAGTATGCGGGAAGGGGAACCTGAGTTTCCTCTGGGTGAGATTCTGGCTGTGTAGAGTGCGAGGGGAATGTAGTGGTCTGGGTCAATGTACCAGCAGCATCATCCAGCAGTGGCTGGGCCTCAGTGCACTTGTGGCGTCCCCAAGAGTACGGTCGCCACTGTGGCATTGCCTTCCTCCTAGGGAGTGTGTTGTCAAGCTTGGGAGCAATGAAGGATCTCTCTAGCAGTGAAACCAACACACAACACATTTCCCACTCCAGGCCAGCAGGGAGACCTCTGAACCTGACTGCTGAGGAGCTGCTCTCTGTGGTCGGGAGGAGGTAAGTTAGGGCACTCTGTGCAGGGAAGGGGAAGTGTGTGGACGTGAGA